>NC_090937.1:1098454778-1098757930 GCF_040938575.1 Ambystoma mexicanum
TCAGGTAATTTGAACAGAGTTGTGAGATTAATATGTTGTTTCTCCTAGGGCATTCTTCAATAAGTAGATACCGCAGCATCTTTCCTAGGAATATGCCGGATCATAGATCGGCATGCATGAGTAGGTCATATTTCCTGTTAGTTTAAACTGCTGTCAATATCTGGTGAAACTGCTGGGTGATTATGTAATTAGAGTCATCTATTACTAAAAGTACCCCTCATATAAATTTGTCAGTGTCTCTTGGTTATAGGGAATTCAATGTGCGTTGTTCACAAAGACCAGCTGCTAATCAACCGTGCTGTGTGTCAGCTTTTATGTAAATCTCTATGTACATAAGGACGATTCTGGCCGCCATTTTAGGAGTGTTTATAGCACACGTGTTTCAACTGAGTCCTATACATTAATTGACCTAACTGAGCTATTCGCTCTTGTGATTAATAATACTGGCATCTTTGAATGTCAGCGTTACAATATTCTCATTGGACGCTGTGTTTGTTTGCCTAAATATGGCTATTATTTTGTTATAATTTTAAACCTACAGTCCTGTATGGATTTTGATGTTCGGGAAAACCCTCGCCCGATTTATTATTGATGCCAATTGGTTTTCGAACATTGTTTACAGTTATACACATTATCAATTCCTGCAGTCGTCTCTTGACTTTCCCAAACCGATATCTGTATACAAACTTATGATTGACCAAATGCATCCACCAATACAAGATAAACAGGGATAATTAACAGGACAAATAGATCATATTAATATCACAAAATGATTCTGAAGCATACGTGTTCTTTTCTCAAATGATATGAGATGACCATTCCCAGTGTTTTTTCAAGGTTACATCTGGATGTGCAATCACAATTAATATGCTATATTCATCAATTCATAGTAACACAGGTCATTCATACACGTATGTAAATCACATTGATGTCACAAGCATATTTACTGAGATACCTTGACCATATATTCGACTCTCAACAACTTATATAACAAAATCCAAATGTGGATGGCTATCAACGGCCTCTGTCTTAACTCTGATAAAACTGAGCTCCTACTCGTAGGATCCCCTGACACCCTCAAGAAACTTGACGCCCAGTTTAGCCACTTTACTATTGACTCAAT
This sequence comes from Ambystoma mexicanum, assembly GCF_040938575.1. Taxonomy (NCBI): domain Eukaryota; kingdom Metazoa; phylum Chordata; class Amphibia; order Caudata; family Ambystomatidae; genus Ambystoma; species Ambystoma mexicanum. Next base: position 1,098,455,902 of record NC_090937.1, read on the forward strand.
CAAAATTCCAGTACTAGACACGGTAAAAACATTAGGCGTCTATCTAGACTCTAACTTATCCATGACCAGGCAAGTAAACACAATCGTCTCCTCTGCTGCTTACCATGCTAAACTCCTCAATGCAATCAGACCTTATCTGTCAAAAGACTCATGCACCAACATAGCCAGAGCCATAACTGGCTCGCGGCTAGACTACTGCAATGTTCTTTTCCTAGGGACCTCCAACAAAAACCTTGAGAAGCTGCAAGTAATCCAGAACAGCGCCCTGCGTGCTGCACAAGGCATTGCCAAGAGAGAGCACATCACTGCCACCAGAAAAGCATCCCACTGGCTCCCCATAAAGGAAAGGATCATTTTCAAAGCGCTAAGTATCACCCACAAATGCATCCACCTCTCGGCCCCAGTGTACCTATCCCAGAGAGTCCACCCGGTCTCCTCCCTGGAATCCACTAGGACACCATATGCAAATATGCTTTCTGTACCTAGGGTAAAAAGAGCCAGAGCAGGGGGCGCCAGCTTCCCTTACCTTGCTGCCTTACACTGGAACACCCTTCCCACCTCTCTGCGAGCTGACTGCTTTCCGCAAAGCCATGAAAACTTCCTTGTTCACCTAACCAACACCATATGTTCAAGCTCTCATGTATGATGTATTATGATGTATGATACCGCCTAAACGCTGAACATAGGATCCTGCCGCACTGTAACCCAAGGCACAACCTGTACTCATTGTAACTAAGCGCATCTACAAGTAACAGCGCCACAATGCCCCTGGGCTGCCTGTGCGCTATATAAATGTAATAAATAAATATAATTGTCTCTTATAATTATGATAAATCACAGCATGATTTGAGTAGCGTCCCAACCGTCCAGTGTGTCACAGTTTGACCAATTTCCAATTTTTTTAAATAGCAATTCAAATCCCAATCTAAATTCATCCCTCGTGGGTGCATGGTGTCAAGTTTCTGAATCACAGGTCGATATGTGCATAAGTGTTTTGCGGTGTCCTTTGTATGTATGGTTAACATAATTCCCTCTGATTATGTTATGACAACAATTACAGTTATTAAAGGGAATGGTACCACTAAAGTCCTTCTTCTTAGTTTTCTTGTGACTGAAGTCAGACTTAATCAGATGGTCACGAACAGATCTACTTTTACCGTAGGCAAACAAGGGGATGGGGAGGATAGGGAAGAGTGTTGCCAGTGCTGGATCTAGTGCCAGCATCTTCCAATTTTTCTTAACAATTTGTTTTATCCGACTACTCTGTTGAGAATAAATAGTAACATACACAATGTCACTGCTTGTGTTTTTAGTGCTCCGTCTTCGGGCTTCTGGTCTAGATGTATTTTTGAACTTGGTAGCTTGTGCTTGTACTTTTTCTTTGTCATATCCTCTGTTCAGGAATGTGTTGGTAAGTTCTCTCGCTTTAATGTCAAATTCAGTTTCCTCTGATATAATCCTTCTATATCTCAAAAGCTGGCTTAGCGGAATACTCTCTATCACGACTGTGCCCTTTCTTCTAAAAATTTTAGACAAAGTGGCATACATGCAAATACAAAATGTCCTTGAATCCAACCACCTGCTCGGAACCCGCCAATCTGGATTCCGTCCCCAGCATGGTACAGAGACCGCCCTTATCGATCTCAAGGCCCAAATAGATCAATGTAGGGACAATGGCCAAGCAGCCTTACTCCTCTTGCTAGACCTCTCAGCAGCGTTCGATTTAGTCGAACATAGTCTTATGCAGCCACCTAGACTCTGCTGCTCACTTCTCTAAAGAGGCCATATTATGGATCAAATCCTTCCTGAATAACCGTACCATGAGAGTCTTCTCTCCATCAGCCTCAGCTGACCCGATCCCTATAACGTGCGGTGTACCCCAGGGATCTTGTGTATCACCTACCCTCTATAACATTTTCACAAAGCCGCTCTTTGACGAAATGGATCATCTGGGTATCGCCTACACCAACTATGCAGACGATACCCAGATCCTCCTTCCGCTTTCAGGAGATTACGTCGTGGATCTGGCTTTAGTGAATAAAATTTACAGCATCGTTCAGGCATGGATGGCCACACACGGCTTATGCCTGAACGACGACAAAACTGAGCTCATAATCCTAGGCACCCCGACATACATAACTAAACTCAACACTGACTATGCCAGCTTCATTATCGATGGGAACAATATAAAAGTAGCAAAGGAAGTCAAGACCCTAGGCTTTTACCTTGACGCCACCTTAAACTTTGGCAAACAAGTCAACTCCCTAGCCTCTTCCACAGCATATACTTGCAAACTCATTAGAGCCAGCAAGCAATTCCTCTCTACAGACAGCTGCATCACGCTTGCCAGAGCCCTTATTCTGTCCAAACTGGACTACTGTAATGGTCTTTACATTGGGGCTAACAAACAGACTATCCAAAAAATCCAGGTCCTACAGAATAATGCCTTGAGAGCCGCGCTTAAGATCAACAGGAAAGAGCATATCTCCTCTATAAGAAGAGACTATAAATGGCTATCCACTCAGGACAAAATCCAACTTAAAATTGCCTCCCTTACTCACAAGTGCCTCAATAACATGGCACCACCCTACCTCATGGACAGGATACACTTAAGAACTTCACTTAGACCAACAAGAATGGTCAAAGCAAATTGCCTCTATGTTCCTCGCTTTAAATGTGCCACTATTGGAGGACATAGCTTCGCAGTCAAAGCAGCACAGCTTTGGAACTCCCTACCACATGACATAAGAGAACCCCAGCCCTTTGCGAAATTTAGGCAGAATTTGACCAAGTGGCTGAGAGCTAATGACATCCAACTAATCCGACCTGCTTGACCCGACTGTCCCTACTAGCTTTCCACCTGCATGCCCCAGTTCTGATACCACTTTCTGTATTTTACTCCATTGTATATTACTGTACCTATTCCACTGTATATCACCTCCACATTGTGAATATTCCTGTACTTTGATCACCTCCTGTCTCGACCTTGCTCCAGCCCTGCTCATTCTTGCTTATTGTATACTGCATTATGACCATGCACATGTACCTGTATATATTTTATTTATGGCAGAATGTATTATGTTTATGTAATTGTACCAGTAACAAAGCTGAGCATATTCTTGTCTTGTGCGCCCTGATGCTCCAGGGCCTGGCGCTCCCTACAAATAATAAACTAAACTCTCTATAGTTTTTCTGGGAATAAGGCTGGATGCCAGCAAGAGGCTTTCTGTCTGTAGATTTAGTAAAGACTGTGGTCTCTAATTTGTTAGAATTTAGATAGACCAGTACATCCAGAAACTCTATAGATGTTTTGCTGTATTTGTGTGTAAACTTAATTCTTGGAGCTAATGTGTCCATATATTGAAAAGATTCACTCAATTCATCTTCAGTACCAATCCATACTCCGAAATGATCATCAATATGCCTCACCAGGCATTTGAGTTTGTTTTCCCATCGCGGATTGTGTATCACTTGGGTTTCCTCTAGGTAAGACATATATATATATATATATGTATATTAGCATAACTTGGTGCCATTACGGCCCCAATTGAAGTACCTGATATTTGTACAATATAACGGTCCTCAAATCTGAAGAAATTGTTTAGTACGATCTAAGTAATTATAGGATGAGTAACCGATCGCCTTTGACCGATTCTTCCATATTGTGTAGCATCCATTCCATTGCTTCCAGACCTGCTTGGTGGTTGATGTTCGTATGCAAGCTGGACACATCCATTGTGAACAGTATATCTGTATTCTCATCAAATATTATTTTGTTGAGCTTTTCCAAAAAATGGTTGATGTTTTGATATAGCTAGTAGATTTGTGTGCAAGTGGTTGGATAATCTTATCGATATACTGGGCCAGTGGTTCTAGTAGACTATTATTTGCCGCTATGATAGGACGTCCTGGTGGATCTTGTAGAGACTATTATTTGCCGCTATGATAGGACGTCCTGGTGGATCTTGTAGATTTTTAAAAATTTTCAGTAAAATGTCTATGACAGGCATAATTGGATGTAGATTTGCAAGAAATGCTTTTGCCTTGTGTGTTATCAACTCGTCCATTTCTGCCTCATCTAATGTTTTCTTAATCAGTTCCCGTATTTGTTCTGTGTGATCATCAAATATCTCTAAGTATCTTGATCACTTAATTGTTTTTCAACCTCCAATTTGTACTTAGTGGTATCCCAAATGACTAGCGCGCCTCCTTTGTTGGCTGGTTTGACGATCAGGTCAGGGTTCCGCCATAGTTTATCCAACACTTGTTTTTCTCTGTTTGTTAGATTAGAGCGCGCCCTATTTTGGAATTGAATTTTCTATACATCCTTTAGGGCCGATTTCTGAAATGCTTCCAGGACACAATTTTGGACCGGTGGAGAAAAAGTACTCTTAGGTTTCATCTCCAGGAATTCTGCCGTTGTCTATTTTCTGATGTTTCGATGGTATCAAAAAAGACTTTCAATTTCATTCTCTGAGTTAATTTAAAGAAATCATTTTTTTCTTTGAGTAAAGTGCTACTGTGATGGGAAATAAATGAGATTCCTTTCTGTAGTGTAGATCGCTCAAAGTTACTCAACTTGTAGCTTGAGTTGTTTACTACTAGGTCTTCCTTGGTGGTTGGTTTACTTTCCTTGCTGGTTTTTTTCTTTTTGCTTCTTCTAACCTGACAAATCTAAAAAAGAATAACTGGTTGTTGAACTCTGTGGTGGTTTTGAGATACTTGCTATGTGACTTGTGTTCCTTGGGTCCCTTACAGTTTCTTGTTCGTTTTCAGGTGTTTCCTCCGAACTATCGGGGTCTCTGCTGGATGCTTCTGATGAGGGCAGTGTCTGACTCAGTGGTTGTTTATTCCTGTTATACTGTTGTCTTCCTCCTTTTTCAGTTGTCTCGTTGATAGTAGTAGTCTTTCCAGGTGTACACTATATCAAGTTTGTAGGCAAGGGTGTCCCTTCTGAATATTCTTATTTTCTTTGATTCGATCTCCTTCTTGTAGTCCTCAAGCTTGTTTTTAATCTCCTCCAGTAATAGGGATAATTCTTCTTTTGTTATCATAGATGATAATGCCTTCATGGGGGTTTCTAAATCCATTTTGATTGTTGTAAGGGATTTTGCTAGTTCTTCAATGGTTAGGATTATAAAATCTAGTGAACGTTTGTTCAATATCAGTCTCCACCTTTTTACAAACTCTGTATTTTCTTTACATACAGTCGGTTCTAGGTCTATTCTTAATCCATGCGGGATCCGTTGGGCTCTGGCGCACAAAAGTATTTTTGAAAGAGTGAAGGGCAACAACTTCTGGTCCACCCTTGAAGATACTAAAAAGTTATGAATCTTATTGTTACAGAAAATAATGACTCCTGCTACCTATACCTGAAGAAGGGCGCGTGAGCCCGAAACACGTAGTAGCTCATAGGCGACACCTATTATTGTAATCAAAATAATCCCCATCGGGACTGACAAGGATTGAATCTACTTGAAACTTTGAAAACCTGCATACAATATGCAGAAAACTTGTATGATTAACATGAAATACTTGTGAAGGTAATAACTTTTATTTGTGAATTGTTTGAAGCAGTACACAGTGTAATGCCACTAATTGCTTTGTACAAATAATGTTTTTGACAAAGTTAATCGCTTCAGAATGTATGAAGTATAACCATCAATATATAACTCTTCTTTTATAAAACTAACTGTGATTTGTCTGACAAAAAGTGTGAATACTTTAACAATTATATTGTTTAATTGTGTGCCCTTGTTTGCCCATCGTTTTTCGAGGGACCTGCTCCTGTCTGTGTATTCAACGTGGCCAAAGAGATCATACCCGTCAAAGGGCATATCCAGTATTTGTGCTTGGACTTCTGGTCTGAGGTTTGTTACTTTCATCCAAACTTGCCTTCTTAGGACTGTGCCGTGGGCCGTTTGACTGAAGCCTGATTCTGCAACGCCTACCGCAGTATCAATCAGGTGATCGGATGTGGCTTCGCCGTCCGTTATTATTGCCCTTGCTTCCTCTTGGAAATCAGCCAGTAGATGTTTGGTTAGCTTCGATATGCGAAGCCATAGTTCCCGGTGCAAGCGCACTGTCATAGCCAGAGCATTACCTGCTCTGATGGTTAGGGAAGCTGATGATACTTTCCTGTCCATAGCTTCAATATTTGTCCTCCTTTGTCAGGGGGTGCGGACAATACAGATGAGGGGTTTGCCAGGTTCTTTCTAGCTGCCACTTTGATTACAGAGTCTGGCTTTATATTTCCTCTTAAGCATAGCGGAGCCGTGTCTGGGGCCTTGTAGTTTTTCTTTGCTCGCGATACGAGAGCAGGTGTAGACAGAAGAACGAGTTACTTACCAACTGTAACGTTCTTTCGACTGGATGTTCCTCCCACGTATTCCTCATCTTGTGACAATTCGTTATCTCCAGCTTCGCTGCTTCGGAAAAAAAATTCTCGGCAGAGGGCACTGTGCTCGAGGGCGTGGCGTCGATTGTCCCTCGATGTACTCCGTCGACGTGGCCGATGGTATAAATAGCTCGAGCCGTGCCCGTTGCTTCAGTTCAGTTTTTTCAAAGAAATATATATATAGGAGGAACACCCAGGCGTGTCCCATGACCAATACATTCTTCGTGAGAGGAAAGTGTAAGAAACGTAAACTGTACTGTGGGGTAGGATGGGAGGGTCGATGAGGAATACATGGGAGGAACATCCAGTCGAAAGAACGTTACAGTTGGTAAGTAACTTGTTCTTCGAATGGATTGTGTCCTCCCACGTATTCCTCATCTTGTGATAGGCTCCCATAGCAGTATCAATGTTTGGAGGTGGGAGTACTAATTTCAGTTTTCGTGGACAGAATGCAGAACTTCCTTTGCAAATAAACCCTCGTTAGAGGAGGCAGTGTCCAAACAATAATGTTTAACAAAAGTATGCATTGTTTTCCAGGTTGCAACTGCACAAATAACTGCTGCTGGGACTCCCCTCTTTAGAGCCGCAGAAGTAGCCATTCCCCTTGTAGAATGGGCACGAAGCCCATCTGATGGTTCTTTTCCCGCTAATCTGTAGCATTCAACTATGGCTAATATGATCCAGCGGGAAATGATCTGTTTTGTTACAGATAAGCTTAATTTATGACCAGTATAACCCACAAACAGTTGGTCATCTTGTCTCAATTTAGCCATGCTTGAGATGTAAAAACTAAGTGCCCCCTTGGGATCTAATCTGTGTAATCTCTCCTCTTCTTTGCCCAGATGAGGAGGAGGATAAAAAGTTGGTAGTACTATTTTTTGTGACAAATGGAAGTCCGAGACTACTTTTGGCAAGAACGAAGGTTTAACTTTAAGGACTACCTTATCTTTATAAAAAATTGTATATGGTGGTTTGCATGAGAGAGCCTGAAGTTCGCTAACCCTGCGGGCTGATGATAGGGCCACAAGGAGGACAGTTTTTAGAGTCAAAAGCCTCAATGGACATGAGTGCAGAGGCTCAAAAGGTATGCAAGTCAAGAATTTTAATACTGAATTTAAGTACCAAGTTGGTACATGAAAAGGTACTGGAGGGTATACATTACTAAGCCCCTTTAAGAATTGAATTATTAACGGTATTTTGAAATATGAAACCTCTTCCGAGGAGCGCTTGAAAATGGACAGCCTAGCAAGGTATCCTTTGATTGTTCCTATCTGGAGCCCCAGATTAGCTAGATGTAGTAGAGAAGAGAGCACCATTGGGGTGCCACACTGAAAAGGGTCCACATCCTTGTCTTTGCACCAGTTACTAAACCTGTTCCAGCGACATCGGTACAAAGACTTGGTTGCTGGTCTTCTGGCCGAAAGCAAGATTTCCATTACGTCATTCGGAAGATCCCAATCCTTGTATCCAACCTCTCAGAAACCATGCGTGAAGGTTGAGTGTCTTGACCTCTGGATGGAGAACCCGACCTTCCTCTTGCGAGAGAAGATCCTCTCTTTGCGGAAGACATATTGGAGGGCAGATGGACATGTCTAGACGGTCCGGGTACCACGTCCACCTGGCCCAATCTGGGGCAATTCGGATCATGGTTTTCCTGAACTTTCTCAACCTCCTGATTACTTGAGGAATCACAGGGACTGGGGGAAACGCATCCAGCAGTGGAAACTTCCACTCCACTACGAATGCGTCTCCCAAAGCTCCTCTTTGAGGAAATTCCCTTGAGCAGTACTGATCGCACTTCTGGTTGATCGCGGTGGCAAACAGATCCACTTGAGGGGTTCCCCAAAGGGCGAAGATCTCCAGAAGGACTTCCTGAGCCAGCTCCCACTCGTGAGAGACCGTACTCTTCCTGCTCAGAGCGTCTGCCGCCGTGTTCTTCTCTCTGGCTAGGTGAATTGCCGACAGAGAGATTCCTTCTCGCATTGCCCAGAACCAGAGCTGCATTGCTTCTCTGCACAGTGGCAGTGACCCTACTCCTCCTCTTTTGTTGAGGTAGTACATGGCCACCGTGTTGTCTGTCATTACCAGGACATTTTTTCCCTGTACAGAGGGCAGAAAGGCCTTCAGAGCTGGTCTGATTGCCCTCAGCTCCAACAGATTGATGTGTAGTTTGGACTCCGATGGAGACCAACAACCGCTGATTGTCAGATCGTTGGTGTGTGCTCCCCACCCCATGAGTGAGGCGTATGTCACTACCGTTATCTCCGGCGATGGTTGCCAAAAAGACTCTCCCTTGAGAATGTTGTTGTTGCAAGCCCACCATAGAAGATCCTGAGCAACTGCGCTCGGGACTTGCAGAAGATCCGACATATTCCCTGAGAACTGGGACCACTGAGTTCTGAGTGCCCATTGAAGGGATCTCATTCTCAACCTGGCCTCTGGTACTAGGAAAATGCAGGATGCCATGAGGCCGAGCAACCTGAGAAAATCGAAGGCCGGTAGATGTTGGGCATTCTGAAACTTCGTTACCATCTGCTGGATGTGGAGAGCTCTCACTTCGGGAGGCGAGGCTTTTCCCGATGAAGTGTCCAAGACTGCTCCGATAAACTGGAGTTTCTGGGATGGTATTATGTGGGACTTCTTGAAAATGAGGGAGAAGCCCAATTTGTGGAGGAAGTGGCAGGTGATCGAAAGATGTTCCTGAGCTTGTTCTGGAGAACTTGCTCTGATCAACCAGTCGTCCAGGTAGGGATATAGGGGAATACCTCCTCTCCAGAGACTTGCTGCCACAACCGCCAACAGTTTGGTGAAAACCCTCGGGCGGAGGTCAACCCGAATGGCAGAACTCGAAACTGATAATGAGAATTGCCAATCGCGAACCTCAGGTACTTTCTGTGCTTTGGATGGATTGGCACATGAAAGTAAGCATCCTGAAGGTCCAATGATACCAACCAATCTTGGAGTTGGAGAGCCTGAAGGATCTGAAAAAGAGTCACCATCTTGAAATTGTCCTTCCTGAGGAACTTGTTCAAGTTTCTCAAGTCCAAGATGGGTCTCAGTCCTCCGTCCTTTTTTGGGATGAGAAAATATGGGGAATACCAACCGTTGTTCCTCTCCGCTACAGGTACCAGTTCTATGGCACCTTTCTCTAGCAGGGTTAAAATTTCCTGCAACAGGAGCGGATCCGGAATTTTGGCAGAGTTAGTTCCCGGTGGATGATTGAGGCCTTTTTAGAAAGGGGAGACACTAACCTTGGGCTACTGTTTCCAGCGCCCAAGCATCTGAGGTAATGCCCCGCCATTCCTTCAGATGTTGAGAGATCCTGCCTCCCAAGGGTGTTTTGTGTAACAAGGCCTCAGAGGGATTTGGAGGCGGCTGCAGGAGTGGCTGAGGGTACAGATGCCACTCCTGAGGCTGATTTTGCACCTCTTCCTCGTGCTCCACCAGGGAAGTTTCTTTTGCCCCTTTGAGAAGCCTGTCCTCTTCCTCTACCAAAAGAGGAGTAGTATCGAAAAGAACGACCCCTCCAGGAAGATGAGCTGGAATAGGGTTTTAGAGGCTGGCGCAAAGAGGCGCTAAGTGATTTAGCTGCCACTTTCGAGGTCTGAAGTTTTTCTAGGCTTTCATCAGCCTTTCTGCCAAAGAGCCTCGAGCCGAGCCATCAAAGGGCATGTTGAGGAGTCTAGCTTGCACGTCTGGTGCAAACCCCGACTTCCTCAACCACGAAAATCTGCGTAGCACAACGCTTGCAGCCATGGATCTGCTAATACTATCAGCATTATCCAGTCCAGACTGGAGACATTCCCCCATTGCCTCCTTCCCGTCTTTGACTAAATTCCGGAAGCCTTCCCTTTCCTCGCATTCCAGAATATGATCAACCGCCTCCGAAATACAGTCCCACAGGGTATGGGTAAACCTGGCTAGGGTACAGGTGACATTTGCCGACTTAAGTGCCATACTGCATGACGTTAAAATTTTACGTGCCCAGGCATCAATTTTTTTATCTTATCTTGAGGGATAGTTGGATAAGCAGTTTGTTTTGAAGTAGATGCTGCCTGAATTACTAAACTCTCTGGAGTCGGATGTTTATTCAAATATTCAGGATCCGTTCCAGCTGGTCTATATTTTCTTGGAAAAGTGCTATCTGCAGCAGCAATAGTTTCTGGTTTCTCCCAGTTTTTCTCCACAGTCCTTTGAAGGGCCCTGTGAAAAGGGAGAACATGATCTTTCTGAGGTCCCTTGACAATTATATCCGTCATGTCATCTTGTTCAAAAATGGGTGAAGTATTACCCCAACCCATATATTGAACTACCCTGGTCATAAGACCCCTGTACCCAGCATCTGCATGCTCTGCAGGATCAGGTTTGGCGAACTCTAATTCTGGGGCTGTGTCAACTCCATTGGCAGAATGTAGAGTATCACTCAGGTCTCTCATTCTAGATTCCTGGTCAATAAGTTCCTCAGGAACTTGTCTTGTACCATAAGTAACTCCCAAAAGAGTAACCTTGTCTTCTTCTGAAGCAGACTCTTCATAGATTGCTGACATAGATTTGAAAAAGTCTGACCTGGGCAAAGGAGTGAATCTCCTTTCTTCCTCTTCCATCTGCTTCGAAGGAATTGGCAAATCCCTCTAAGTTTTCAAAGGTGTCTTCGGAGTCTTCGAAGATGACTTTGATAATGGCGTCGGTGACGCATTTGGCTTTGGCGTCGAAATTATCGACGTCGAGGGCGTCAACGAAGTTGTCGAAGTCTTCGACGACTTGTGTTTCTTGCATGGCACTGGAGAGGTGCTCGACTCTCGAAGAGTCTTCGACGGTTTTACGTCGACTCGAGGTTTTTTGGATTCCTCGACACTACCGGTCTTAGCCATGGTAGCCTTGGACTTCCCTTTGTCGTCCAATGGAGCGACTTTAGGGGTATGGCTTTTTCGAGAGTCTTTCGAGGAGGTCGGGCTGCATTCTCGAAAACCTCCATCTTTTTGCGGAATTCTTCCCACTTACTGGGAGAATCCAATTTAGTCGGACAACGAATTTCTTCTGTCGACTCTGAAGAAGAAGATGAGGGAGATCTATGTCTCCTCTTCATTTTCTTCGAGAACGACGAAGAGTGTCTCGATCTACTACTAGATCGAGATCTCTTTGAGTGCCTATGGCGATCCGATTTCTTAGAATCAGTCGCTTTCTTGTGTCTTTTTGACAAAAACTTTTTTGAGGCCTCACTCCCCACCGACAGTTTACCTCTCCTCTCACAAAGAGCTTTTTTGGTCATAGATTGGCAGGACCCGCAGTCGTCGGTTCGGTGACTGGAACCGAGATACCAGAGACAAATCCGGTGGGGATCGGTGATCGACATCTTAGATCCACAATTTGCACACTTCTTAAACCCAGTTCTGGGTGTCGAAGGTGTCGAAGATGATGACATTTTCTTCACAGGAAATAGAAGTGTGCCGTTCTCGATAGCGAAGCGATCGGAAAAACGGAACTGAAGCAATGGGCGCGGCTCGAGCTATTTATACCAGCGGTGACGTCGACAGAGTATGGAGTACGTCAAGGGACAATCGACGCCACGACCTTGAGCACAGCACCCTCTGCCGAGAATTTTTTTTTCCGAAGCAGCGAAGCTGGAGAAAATGAATTATCACAAGATGAGGAATACGTGGGAGGACACAATCCATTCGAAGTGTAGCTAGTATTTTTACTCATGCATCCAATACTGTATCTAAGAGAGGGATAGTATTGACAGTTCGTCTACGCTTAGCCCCGTGTTCGTATAGGACCGATTTTTCTTCTGACATTACTTGCAGTTTGAAAATGTCTGCCGCCTTGCCAATAATGGTATGGAATGATATCAAGTCATCCAGTAGTGAAGTTTCCCCTGGGGAATCCCTTTTCCTTGGTTTCTCTATTGCATAGTCCCATTCACTGTGTGTCTGGGTTGTGAGTAATCTCCCCTTCCTATGGGTCTGAAAAATCTCTTAACGGGTCAATCGGAAACAGAAGCAGTTGAAGGTATTATAGTTGGGTCCCTTATTGGCAAGTGTGGTCTTGGTCTAGGCAAAGATCTCAGTGGTGAGAATCTTGTCGGTGAAGCACTCTAAAACCAGATAGTATGGAGAAGCCTGGTTTGTTATCATTAGAGAATCATTACCCATTATTAGAGAATCATTACCCATTTAGGGATCCAGTTATTCATCATTCATTCTGATTAGTAGTGACATGAAGTAGTGACATCATTAGATTATCCACATATATGTAGCCATTTGCATTTGCTATAGAATGAGGCCTGTTATATTTGAAGTGCCATTTATAGACGCGTTATATTTCTAGACATGCAGACATATATTGTTATGTATTATGTATGCATATAGAGACACCACGCATGAGTGTGCACTTAGAATATGCATTATAGATAGCGCTTGGGTTTGAGAGAGAGAGAGTAAGCATCAGAGAAAGCATGAAGCCATTCCATTGAGACAGAACAGAAGCGTTAGTGAAGAAGTTAGTGTGAACGAGGAATGCGTAAACAGTTTCTTAGCAGACAGAGATTAGATGTGACTATTGCCTTAGTAGAGACACAGAGAAAAGCATGGTATTATTAGCCTGGGTTGTGCTTCGCAGACAGAAAAGGTGGGGGCAGGCAGCAGCAGAAAGCGAAAGGAGCTTTGCAGACAGAGACATGCAAAGATAGAGGGATTTGAATGGAGGAATATGGAGAGAGGTATGGTATGGTAACAGAAGCACTGATAGATATGACAATTGTCATGACGACCAGAACACGCAGTGATTGAGCAGTACACGACATGCATCACAGACTTTAAGGCACTGCTCAGATTTAGAAATGCTGACAGATAGACGGAGAGGCATTTTAGCCTAGAGAGACATGTAACCATGGATATGTATTTATGTCATCGAACAGTATAATGAGAGGTGAGGCTCTGAGATTTGGAATGCTTCTCTCTGCTGGTCTGCTCTATGGGATGTAGTTGGAGATGGAGTTCTAGATGGAGATGACACACTGACACTCAGAGTTCTGAGATCGAGGGAGCTGCTCTCTGAGATGGAAGAGAGATGTTTGGATGACTCAGTGAGGAAGCTTTTGGAAAGCATTCTGATGAGAGCTGATGAGATTGATGTGGCAGAGAGAGGCCTGGCCCTGACTGACTGGCTGATTGCAGAGTTAGCTGGAGAGGAGAGACAGAGCAAGAAGGGGAGTATTGATCAGACACGTGCATGGGGAATTAGGACAGACACTCACACAGAGCTTTGGCTGACATGATAGATGGGTAATCAGACAGGGATCGTCTTAGAGAGAGAGAGTATGAAGTGTGGTGTGGAATGGAGAGGAATGGTGTGGATTGGAGTTGCTATTAGATTGCTTGCATTAGAAGCCTGTAAGGTTCATAGTTATTGCATTGCACTGTAGATTTACACCCAAAGCATAAAAGGTGCAAATTCGAGATTTGCACTATAGTAGTGTTTACATCATGCATTGCTGTGTATGAATAAAAGTGTTTCTAGTGTTGAATCAATTCATGTGTTTTCTTTGTGTCTTATGTTAGTGTGTCCGTAGGAGTAACACAGTGCACAAAGGCCCTGAGATTGAAGAGCGGGGGGGGGCATAGTGATCTGCTTCTAGGTCTGTTAGGAGGTTCCAGCGACCGTGGCCTTTTATGAGCTCTGTTACTGGTGGGATTGCCTCTAGGCGTGCTGTAATGTGGCGATTTGTCTCTCTGAGGGGGATCTTGTGTTCCTCGAGGTAGTGGACAAATTTCTATGTCTGGGCCCAGTTGGTACCGATGGTTGGGATCTTTGGCGCCTATTGACCTCATCAATAATTCTTTGCATTGACTCCATCAGCGTAGGGTCATATGGATCTGTGACATCATCAGTGGTGGGGTGCCACGGTGGACTTTTCTCCTTGGGGATGAGAATAGGTTGTTCTTGTATGAATTCAGTGTCAGAAAAGTCTTCTTACAGAATGTTATCTGGCAGCTCTACCATATCTTTTATTGGCGACAATTGTAATATCAATGGTTCTTCCTTCTAGAGTGGTAGGGGTCATGTCTTTTGGTTTATTCATGTTATCCTCGTGGACCTCCGTGGACTGCATCCCTGCCGTCACTGGGGTGTTCATGGACGGTGCTTCTGGCTTGTTTTTGCCTGCCGACGGAGAAGTAGATGGTTTCGTCGACAGAGCAGATGATTCGTGTTTCGACGATGACTTTGTGGACAAGTGTGGAGACTGGTGCAGTCAACGAGAAATGCGCGGACGAATGGCGAGTCTCCTTCGACAGCTGTTTCATAGACTATTTCGATGACAAGGATTTACTCGTCGATGACTAGGTTTGGAGAGTGGTCGTAGGCGTCTTTTCTTTCGTTGACGGTCTAGTCATTTATGAACTTTTATTATTACTGCTTGTAGATGGCAGTTCCGTGGATGATCGTCCACCTGACGAAGTTTTAGAAAACACTGCCTTACCTTCAGCGGTAGTTTTTTCCTCAGCATGATGTTTTTTTCTGGTCCCCAGAGCTGGAGGAAGGTGTGAGGGAAGTCTTCTGTACCTTTTTCCTGCTCCTATGCGTGGGGGATGTCCTCTTTTCCACTGAAGAGGCCCTTCTTTTAGAAGTTTCTCTCTCAGATGATTTTTGAGATAGAACAGTCTGTAGAGTTTCACTTGAGGTATATTGTTATTGTTATTTTGCATTTGTATAGCGCCTTATATACCATTGGTATGGTCTGAAGGCGCTGGTAGGTTGAACGCCCTTGGGAACCGAAGTTCGGGTCAGTGGAAAGATTAGAGTCCAAAGGTGCGTGTGCGCACCGGTATGTGTGCAGCTGATGCGGAATTCATGTGGTAGCTGCTTCTTAGCGGTAGGTGTGGTGGTTGAGAGATCAGGGATATGTGTTCGGTCTGGCTGGAATTATCCAGACCGAGTGTGGCGGCGTTAGGCCTGAGGAGATACGCCTGGCTGGGGGTGTGAGACCAGCCATGTTTACTTAGAGTGATGGGGGGTGAGCGGCAGATGTTGATATGAGAACAGTTATACCGAATGGGGTCATAGTATCTCTGTGTTCTAGTTGAATGGTGGTGTAAGGAGAGAGTAAGCGTGGGGTGTGATATGCAGTATGCTCTTTCAAAGATTCCTTGCATTCCAAAACAAAATAAGCACGTCGCGCAATTCTGAGCGGTCAGGTCCGTTCTATGTGTTTTGGTTCACATCCGCTCTATGCACTATTCACCCATACACTCATTTGTTCCATGCTTTCGTCCGCTCCACAACGTTCGTTCGTTCCATACATTCGTTCGCTCTCCACACGTTCGTTTGCTCTCCGTAGCCTCGTTCGTTCTCTGCACCATTGTTCGCTCTACGCACCCTCGTTCGCTCTACGCACCCTCGTTCGCTCTACGCACCCTCGTTCGCTCTCCGCACCCTCGTTCGCTCTCCGCACCCTCGTTCGCTCTCCGCACCCTCGTTCGCTCTCCGCACCCTCGTTTGCTCTCCGCACTCTCAGCCGCTCTCCGCACTCTCAGCCGCTCTCCGCACTCTCAGCCGCTCTCCGCACTCTCAGCCGCTCTCCGCACTCTCAGCCGCTCTCAGCCGCTCTCCACTCTCCTTTGCTCTCTACGCTCTTTCGCTCTCCACGCTCCTTTGCTCTCTACGCTCTTTCGCTCTCCACGCTCCTCCGCTCTGCACGGTCCTCTGTTCTGGACACTCTTCAGCTCTCCACGCTCCTCCCCTCTCTGCACTCAACCTCTCTCTACACTCATGTGCTCTTCACATTCATCTGTCTTCCACATTCATTTGCTCTTCATATTCGTCCGCTCTTTACTCTCAGCTAACCTCCACACTCATCCGCGCTCCACACTCGTCCACTGGCAGCGCTCCTCCTCCACGGTCATCTACACTCATCTATATTCATTCGGTCTCCTATTCATCCTCCGCACTCATCCGCCCTCATTCATCTGTTCTCGACATTCATCCGCTCTCGACACTCACCCGCTCTCGACACTCACCCGCTCTCGACACTCACCCGCTCTCGACACTCACCCGCTCTCGACACTCACCCGCTCTCGACACTCACCCGCTCTCGACACTCACCCGCCCTCGACATTCATCCGCTCTCCATACTCATCTGCTCTCTACATTCTTCCGCTTTCTGCACTCATCCGCTCTCCACACTCATCCGTTCCCCCCACTCAGTCGCTCCCCCCACCGCTCTGCACACTCATCCGCTCTCCCCGCTCAGTCGCTCTCCCCGCTCAGTCGTTCTCCCCGCTCAGTCGCTCTCCCCGCTCAGGCGCTCTCATGCTACTCTGCTCTCCACGCGCCTCCGCTATCTACGCTCCTTCACTCTGCACGTTCCTCCGCTCTGCACGCTCTTCCGTTCTCCACGTGCCTCCGCTCTCTGCACATAGCCGCTCTCCACACTCGACTGCTCTCTACACTCGACGGCTCTCCACACTCTTCCATCCTCCACATTAATTTGCTCTTCAAATTCATCCGCTCTCCACACTCATCCGCCAATAGTATTCATCCTCCTACATTCATCTACAACTCATCTATACTTATCCACACTCATCCTTACTCATTCGCTCTCTCCACTCATCTGCTCACGTCCTCCACACTCATCCGCTCTCCACAGTCAGCCGCTCTCCACGCTTATCGGGTCTCCACGCTCATCCGCTCTCCACGCTCATCCGCTCTCCACGCTCCTCAGCTCTCTACGCTCAACCGCTCTGTACATTCATGAGCTCTCCACATTCATCCGTCTTCCACATTCATTTGCTCTTCATCTTCTTCCGCTCTTTACACTCAACCGACCTACACACTCGGCTGCCCCCCACACTCATCCGCCAACAGCATTCAACCTCCACACTCATCTATACTCATCACAGTCATTCGTACTCCCCACTCGTCCAATCACGCCCTCCACACTCTTCTGCTCTCCACGCTCGTCCGGTCTCAACGTTCATCCGCTCTCTGCACTTTCTACATTCCCAGTGATTTATTCCTATTGTCCACTTCACTGTTTTAGATCTCCATTACTCGTTTTAGTTCTGTTTGTCATTGTAGGTTACAGTCTGGTTAGTTTAGCTGTATTTTATTTATTTATTTATTTATTTTGTGGTTTGCTGGGTCGGTGTTATTGTGATTGGTGTTGCTGGTTTGGAACCGGTTGGTTTTAGGGAAAGAGCCAGGTTTTTAGTAGTTTGCGGAATGCCGTTAAGTCCTTAGTTAGGCGGATGTGGGGAGGGAGCGAGTTCCATAGGGTCGGGGCCAAGGCTGAGAATGATGCTCCGCCTAACCTGACTGAGTTTGTCTTGGGAATTACTAGGAGGCCGGCTGAGCTTGATCTAAGGGTGCGAGTGGGGTGATAAGGTATTAACTTTTCTTGAAGATATTGCGGTCCAGTTTTATGTAGTGCTCGATGGGTGAGGCATAAGGATTTGAAGGCCACTCTACGGGCTACTGGAAGCCAGTGCAGTGTCTTGAGGGCTGGGGATACGTGGTCTCTTGGACCGAGCGCGAGTAGGACTTTGGCCGTCACGTTTTGTGCTCTTTGGAGTTTATTCAGTTTGTAGGCATGAATTCCGAGGTATAGGGGGTTTCCGTAGTCCAGTCTTGATATGACGATTGATTGGACCGCGGAAACTCTGTTGGGAAATGAGAGATATGGAAAGATGCGCCTAAGGTTTTTGAGGTGGTAGTGGCAGGACTTTGAGACATTGTTGACTTGGCGCGAGTGTGTTAGGTCGGAGTCAAGGGTGCATCCAAGATTTTTCACTGTGTTGGAGGGTGTCGGTGAGTTGCCCATGGCGGGTGGCCAGGGAAGTGGGTGCGGTAGAAGATCAGAGTTGCCGCAAACCATGATTTCTGTTTTGGATGGGTTTAACAAGAGGTGGCTTTGGGTCATCCAGCGTTCTATGTTCAGGAGGCAGGATGCAATATCAGGTCGGGAGTTGGGTTTTGCGTTCAGGATTTTTAGAATTAGTTGAGTGTCGTCGGCGTAATTGTAACACAGGATGTTGTGTGAACGAATTATTGGTGGGAGGGTGATCAGGTAGAGATTGAATAGGAGGGCGGATAGACATGCTCCTTGTGGGACTCCTGTGTCGACTGGTTGGGCTTGGGAGGTAAAGTCGGAGAGTGTCGTTATTTGGTGCCTGTCTTTGAGGAACGAAGCTATCCATTTAAAGGCGGTTCCACGAATCCCTAGGGAGTGGAGGCGGTCCAGGAGGATTGCGTGATTGATCGTGTCAAAGGCGGCCGATAGGTCGAGAAGGATTAGTGCGACGCATCCCGCAGAGTCGGCTGTCATTTTAAGGTCATCCCAGATCGAGGTTAGGGTGGTTTCAGTTCCATGACGGGTTCTGAATCCTGACTGAGCGGGGTCCAGGAGATTGTTGGCTTCAACAAAGGCATTTAGTTGGGAGTAGACGGTTCGGTCAATGAGTTTGGCAAGGAACCTAGTGTTTGAGAGGGGGTGTAGTTTTTGGGCTCGAGAGGGTCGAGCGCAGGTTTTTTAATTAGAGGTTTGACGTGCACCAATTTGAATGCGTCTGGAAAGATACCGGCGGAAAGGGAAGCATTTATGATAGATCTTGCGTGTTCTCCTGCGCAGATGGAGGCAAAGATTTCTTTTAGGGTTGTGGCTGGGCAGGGGTCCAGTGGTGATCCAGATGGTTTCCGGGCGGATAGGAGTTTGAGAAATTGTTCTGGTGATATTGGACTGAAGGAATCGAACGTTGGTTGCGTAGAGGTCGCAGCTGATGGGCTGGCCGGTACGGGCGGAGGATTGCCAGGTGGCTGTAAGAGAGCCAGTTTGGTGGTTAGAGTTTTTGTCCTTTCGATAGCCGTGGAGTAAAAGTGGAGGGAGAGAGAGTCACACAGTGATTGTGACGCGGTCGGGATGGTTGTGTTACAAGCCGGATTGGTGAATTCGGAGATAATTTTGTGAAGTTCTTTGCTTTGGTTTTTGCAGTTTAGGATTCGGGAGTTGTAGTGGGCCTTTTTTGCTTTCCGGATTTCGGCTTTGTACCGATACAGGTGTCGGGCTAAGGAGGTCTTGCTCTCATGGGTTTTCTCTTTCTGCCATTTGCGTTCTAGGTATTTGTATTGTCTTTTAGTGGTCTTCAGCTCAGGGGTGAACCATCTGGGGAAAGGGCCACGGCGGGTTGATGGTTTGCACAAGTGGGTGAACCGCATCAGAGATGCGTTGAGCCATGAATCAAAGGCCTTAGGGGTTAGTTGGTTGTTCAGATAGCAGGTAGGTGGAGGAGACTGGAGGAGTGCCTCGGCTAGGTCTGGGATGATTATTAGTTTCTTCCAGCATTTGCGTATGTTTGGAGGTTCAGATGCGAGTACGGGAAGGGGTTCGGGTGAGTGGATGGCGAACGAGAGAATGAAGTGATCGGACCAGATGACAGGGATGGGCGGCATTAGATGGGTCAGGGAGTTGGAGCTAAAGATGGCATCAAGGGTGTGTCCTTTATAGTGAGTCGGGCCGTTTATGTGGGGTTGGAGATTAATTGCATCTAAACCGTCAACCAGGGAGTATGTCATAGGGTTGGTGGGGATGTCGAGCCATATGTTGAAGTCTCCAAGAAGGATGAGGTTGGGATGGTTTAGTTGGAGGGTGGCAATAGAATCGCAAAGGTTGTTTGCGAAGTGTCTATCGTAGCCAGGAGGCCTGTACATTATTAGGAAGGTGTGTGAGAGCGACGGGGAGAGGGATAGTTTAACGAGGAGAGATTCGCAGGATGGAATGGAGGGTTGCTTGTCGATGATTGAGGCGCGGAAGAGAGATTTGAAGACTAATACTATCCCCACTCCCCTGGACGGACGGTTCAGTGGGATGAGGGAGTAGTCAGGCGGGAAGGCTTCATTAGCAATTGGGCTGAAGTCGTCAGAGAACCAGGTTTCAGTAATGAAAACTAGGTCTGGTTTGATTGAGGCGAGGAGATCAAAGATGCAATGTCTGTTTTTTGCCACAGATCGGGCGTTAAATAGGATGCAGTTCACATCGGCAGTCAAGGATGGTCTTGGTGCTGGAGCGGGATGGGGCGGTGGAGAAGAGGGTGGACGGAGGGGGGTAGGGTGGGTGATGATAGATGGGAATAGTGGGCGAGCAGAGAGATTGGCAGGCTTCGGGTGGGGTTGGAAGGCTGCGTGTGATAGGATGATCGGGTTTGGGTTGGGGGATTTTAAGGAGGGGTGTTGGCGGTTAGGTGTTTCAGTTGCAGGTGATGTGAAATCGAGGGAGAGGGGTTTCAGGCAGGGAGAAGCCATGGGGGAAGGAGGAGATTGCGGGATAGAGGTGATGGGTCGAGACAAGGGAGGTGAGGAGTGCTGAGAGATTGAAGGGGACAAGGAACGTTTCCTCCTTAGCTTCTTTGCTGCGACTGGTGTGTGGGAGAGAGTAGAGGGGTCGGAGGGGTAGAGGGATGCAGCTTCAGTTCTTGCTAGGGCTAGGCGTGCAGTTTTTAGGGAGGGGAAAGGGTGTGGTCAGGGGGCAGGGTGGCAGGGGTATGAGGGGAGGGTGGGAGGTGGGAGAATGCAGGGTGGGGTGTGCCAGGAATTATAGTGAGGGGAGCGGGTATGGGTAATGCTGGTGGGTCGGGGGTGGGGTTCAGGGGATGAGTGGTCTTGGGGTGAGTGGCTCGCCATCGTGCCCCCCTGGCTTGGTGTTTGGAGAGGGGAAAGGCAGGGAGTGCGAAGGAGGTTGGAGAGATTTGGGAGGGGGGGGCGGGAGGGAAGACAGATCGGAGAGTGGGGGTGGTCCACGGGGTTCGTTTCTGGCTGACTCTTGAGGAGTGGGTGCACTCATGATTGGTGCGAGCTTTTAGGTTGATTTAGGAGGGCTTTCTGATTGTAGTTCTGAGGCGCGGTGGTGGTGACATGCTTTTAGGCACACCTTAAGGTTCAATTGCTTGAAGATGATACTAGACTATTGGTGGTTTTCTAGATAGAATAGTAAACAGAGGTGATTTTAGTTTATTGGGTACACTTCTAAGTTCACCTGTACACAGAGAAGATATTCGGTCAGCCTCTAGATTCAATTTGCTTAGAGGGGGTATTAGATTATTAGTCACAATTTTGGATTCTATATTACAGATATATTGTTAGTTATACTGTTGGGATTGAATAGGGCACGGTAGTGGTGGACTTCTTTCAAATCACCTTTATACAAGGAGGGTATTAGGCATGGATCTAAATCAACTTTGTAGTTAGATTATTAGTCACTGTTTTAGATTCTACATTACATAGCTATGCTGTTAGTTATTTCTAAATCAGAGTTTCACAGCGAGGTTGTTGGGCACAGATTTAGATTCTATATTACACAACTATGTTTTTAGTTATACTAATAGGATTGAATAGAGCACGGTGGTGGTGGACTTCTTTCAATTCATCTTTATGCAGGGAGGGTATTAGGCATAGATATAAATCAACTTTGTAGATTATTAGACACCGATTTAGATTCTACATTACACAGCTATACTGTTGGTTATTTCTAAATCTGAGTTTCACAGAGAGGTTGTTGAGCACACTTCTAAATTCAACTATCACCGATAGTCAATTGGGTCCACTTATAGATGTATAGACAGGCTATTGGGCACACTTCTAAATGTAACATTCGGGGTGGGTAACTTTCTAAATTCAACTTTCACAGAGAGGCAAGTTGGGCACACAACTAAACAGACTTCTCGCGTTCTGTTCACTTCTAAATGCAACTTCACTTCTAAATGCAACTTCTAAATGCACTTCTGAATTCAACTTTCATATAGAGGCTATTGTGTACACTTCTAGATGAGCTTCTTAATTCAACTTTTCACAGAGAGGCTGTTGGGCACACTTCTAAATTCACAATTAGTCTATTGGGTACACTTCTACTTTTGACTTTCCACAGGGAGGCTATTGGGCACACTTCTAATGCAACTTCTAAATGCACTTCTTAATTCAACTTTTTACAGGTAGGGACTTGGGTACATTTGTAAATGCACAGAGAGGCAATTGGGCACACTTCTAGATTTAGCGAGGCAATTGGGCACACTTCTAAGAGCACTTTTAAATTCAACTTTTCATAGGGAGGCAAATGGGTACACTTCTAAGTTCACAGCGAGGCTATTGGGAAGACTTCTAAGTGCACTTCTAAAATCAACTTTCACAGAGAGGCAATTGGGCACACTTCTAAATTTACAGCGCGGCTATTGGGCACACTTCTAGATTCAGCGAGGCTGTTGGGCACATTTCTAAATGCACTTCTTAATTCAACATTTCATAGAGAGGGAAATTGGGCACACTTCTAAATGAACTTCTTAATTCAACTTTTCACAGAGAGGGCAATTGGGCACACTTCTAAATGAACTTCTTAATTCAACTTTTCACAGAGAGGCAGGTTGGGCACACATCTAAATGGACGTCTCGCGTTCTTTTCACTTCTAAATGCACTTCTAAATTCAACTTTCACATAGAGGCTATTGGGCACACTTCTAAATTAACTTCTTAATTCAACTTTTCACAGAGAGGCAACTTGGGCACACTTCTAAATGAACTTCTTAATTCAACTTTCACATAGAGGCAAATTGGGCACACTTCTAAATGCATTTCTAAATTCAACTTTCACATAGAGGCAAATTGGGCACACTTCTAAATGCACTTCTAAATTCAACTTTTCACAGAGGCAAATTGGGCACACTTCTAAGTGCACTTCTAAATTCAACTTTCACATAGAGGCTATTGGGCACACTTCTAAATTTACAGCGCCGCTATTGGGCACAATTCTAGATTCAGCGAGGCTGTTGGGCACATTTCTAAATGCACTTCTTAATTCAACATTTCATAGAGAGGGAAATTGGGCACACTTCTAAATGAACTTCTTAATTCAACTTTTCACAGAGAGGCCAATTGGGCACACTTCTAAATGAACTTCTAAATTCAACTTTCACATAGAGGCTATTGGGCACACTTCTAAATGATCTTCTTAATTCAACTTTTCACAGGGAGGCAAATTGGGCACACTTCTAAATGAACTTCTTAATTCAACTTTTCACAGAGAGGCAAATTGGGCACACTTCTAAATGCACTTCTAAATTCAACTTTTCACAGAGAGGCAAATTGGGCACACTTCTAAATGCACTTCTAAATTCAACTTTCACATAGAGGCAATTGGGCACACTTCTAAATGAACTTCTTAGAGGCAGATTGGGCACACTTCTAAATGAACTTCTTAATTCAACTTTTCACAGAGAGGCAAATTGGGCACACTTCTAAATGCACTTCTAAATTCAACTTTCACATAGAGGCAAATTGGGCACACTTCTAAATGCACTTCTAAATTCAACTTTCACATAGAGGCAAATTGGGCACACTTCTAAATGCACTTCTAAATTCAACTTTCACATAGAGGCAAATTGGGCACACTTCTAAATGCACTTCTAAATTCAACTTTTCACAGAGAGGCAAATTGGGCACACTTCTAAATGCACTTCTAAATTCAACTTTTTACAGATAGGCAAATTGGGCACAACTCTAATGAACTGGGTGCAATTTGAATTTAACTTTCTCAGAGAGGCTATTGGTCACAGCTTATAAGTGCACTTGGGAGCTACTTCTAAATACAGTTGGGTACACTCCTGAATGCAATTGGGTTCAACTTTCTCAGACAGGCTATTGGTCACAACTTCTAAATGCAATTGTGTATACGTCTGAATTCAGCTTCTAAAGTACTTCAAAATCAACTTTCGCGGACAGGTACACTTCTAGATTCGCTTTCAAAGAGAGGC
This sequence comes from Ambystoma mexicanum, assembly GCF_040938575.1. Classification (NCBI taxonomy): domain Eukaryota; kingdom Metazoa; phylum Chordata; class Amphibia; order Caudata; family Ambystomatidae; genus Ambystoma; species Ambystoma mexicanum. Next base: position 1,098,480,085 of record NC_090937.1, read on the forward strand.
TATTAGAGATTCCATCAAGTGTGGCATATGCTAACATTCACACTTCTGCTCAGAGGTGGCGCAGGCTAATTTGTGTGGTTCTCTCGGGTTACTGTACTAGTTATCATTAGACTGCAGGCTATTGAAAGGTAGGTTAGAGTGGCAGGAGCTTTCAGGAGCAGAGTAATTGCTCTACGTCCCACCCAAGCCAGCACTTACAGTTTTGTCGGTGCCTGGTGTCTGTTGGCTTCCTTGGCGTCCCCTGCGGATACCTGCTGACACTCCCTGGAGTCGCCTCTGTTGGAGTCGCCCTTGGCCTAGGGGCCCTTAGCCGCTGGGGCTGCCGGGCGGGGGCTGCCCTGGGAGGACTGGTGATGAAGGGAGGGATGGGCGGGGCAGGAGGCGGGGGGGTGGGTGGTACCAGAAAGGGGCTGGCCGCTAGACCCGGAAGGCAGAGCGGATGGCCCAATCAGAGTGCGGGGCGGGCTGGGAGGTGGCCTGCGGGGCCCGAGGGGACTGGAAGAGGGAGTGGGGAGGGATGGAGGGGAAGACATGGGCTCGAGGTGGCCTGGGGGGGCCTGCAACGAGCGTTGGGATGGGGAGAACAACACTACACGGCCCAATCACGGCACGATGGGCAGGGATGGAGGAGGGCGTGCTCGCAAACCAGGAAGGGATGCGGGAGGGAGAGCGGGCAGCAGCGGGCTAAGCAGGGCCTTGGGGGACCTTCTATATGTTAAAAATGGGGTCGGATGGCTCACGGGACACTTCCACTCAACTCGGATTGCTGGTACAAGTGAGATGGCTGGGGCCTGCAACGAACGTTGGGATGGGGAGAACAACACTACACGGCCCAATCACGGCACGATGGGCGGGGATGGAGGAGGGTGGGCTCACAAACCAGGAAGGGATGCGGGAGGGAGGGCGGGCAGCAGCGGGCTAAGCAGGGCCTTGGGGGACCTTCTATATGTTAAAAATGGGGTCGGATGGCTCACGGGACACTTCCACTCACCTCGGATTGCCGGTACAAGGGAGGGGGCTGGGGCCTGCAACGAGCGTTGGGATGGGGAGAACAACACTACACGGCCCAATCACGGCACGATGGGCGGGGATGGAGGAGGGCGGGCTCACAAACCAGGAAGGGATGCGGGAGGGAGAGCGGGCAGCAGCGGGCTAAGCAGGGCCTTGGGGGACCATCTATATGTTAAAAATGGAGTCGGATGGCTCACGGGACACTTCCACTCACCTCGGATTCCCGGTACAAGTGAGGGGGCTGGGGCCTGCAACGAGTGTTGGGATGGGGAGAACAACACTACACGGCCCAATCACGGCACGATGGGCGGGGATGGAGGAGGGCGGGCTCACAAACCAGGAAGGGATGCGGGAGGGAGAGCGGGCAGCAGCGGGCTAAGCAGGGCCTTGGGGGACCTTCTATATGTTAAAAATGGGGTCGGATGGCTCACGGGACACTTCCACTCACCTCGGATTGCCGGTACAAGTGAGGGGGCTGGGGCCTGCAACGAGCGTTGGGATGGGGAGAACAACACTACACGGCCCAATCACGGCACGATGGGCGGGGATGGAGGAGGGCGGGCTCACAAACCAGGAAGGGATGCGGGAGGGAGAGCGGGCAGCAGCGGGCTAAGCAGGGCCTTGGGGGACCTTCTATATGTTAAAAATGGGGTCGGATGGCTCACGGGACACTTCCACTCACCTCGGATTGCCGGTACAAGTGAGGGGGCTGGGGCCTGCAACGAGCGTTGGGATGGGGAGAACAACACTACACGGCCCAATCACGGCACGATGGGCGGGGATGGAGGAGGGTGGGCTCACAAACCAGGAAGGGATGCGGGAGGGAGAGCGGGCAGCAGCGGGCTAAGCAGGGCCTTGGGGGACCTTCTATATGTTAAAAATGGGGTCGGATGGCTCACGGGACACTTCCACTCACCTCGGATTGCCGGTACAAGATACACTGCTCATGTGGATCCCTCATATATACAAGTTTCATCGGGTGCAGTCTCTGAACACTGAAGGCTTCTTGGCAGTTGGTGTTTCCTCAGCCATTGTGTGAAGTAATCTTTCACTTGACTAAAACTGGTTGAATTTTGTGTTTTCTGGTCCCAGAAAATCACAAACAGTAGTTCTTGACTAGAAGATAAAAATAGGAAACATTTTGAAAAGTAGCTTGAACAGCTAAATATAGATAAAACATCTAAAAGCTCAGAGAGCTGGAGGATTCCCTCTGTTATACTGCAGTGAAAAATCTGAAGACTGCTGCCCAGGGTGGAGCTTAGGCGTGCCACCTCATTGGTTAGGGTCATAAAGGACCAAAGTGAGGTGGAGGAACTACACAAGTGAAAGCCTCGTTCGGCATAATGGGCAATCCCCTTTCAATGTTTCTATAGAAATAATATTTAATTATTAATAATTATTTTAAATCACTGAGGATTCCCGGTTTGATGACAGGGAATATTCACACATGTGAATATATGACAGATCCAATGCTGGAGAAAATATGGAACTACATTCCTTTTATCATCGACCGTATAGGATCACCTCACCTTACAAAAGGCCCTCAAGAACTGGCACCCCACACCCCTCCTAACCCCTTGAGTCTTGATGGGCCTAATCCGTTTCTCAGGTGAATTTCACCCCAACAGCTAGGTTTGGACATCAATGAGTCCCTCACAGAAAGGACTCGCGTAGACCCGCAGGACAGGACCTCGATGGAAGATGACCTCAATGTCAGTCCAGAAAAAATACCCTTCCGTAACAGAGGCAATGTATTTTGTTGGCGGAAGACCAACCGCCTCATATGTCAGTATTAAGTAAATGCAGACTCACAAACATGACCAAAGTGCGGCCATTTTGATGGGATTAGAATTCGCCATTTTGTCTAATTTTTGCTTCTTGCTTTCTGTTCCACCTGCTTTGCTGTAAGCTTATTCTATTACGTTATTTCATTGTTGCTCGTGCACAGAGCAAGGCCACGAGATACATGTTGAAACACAACGCAGGCAATCCAGACTGCAATGCCCAGTCCCCTCCCTCACAAGTCCTTGGAAGTAAGCAACAAGGGATTTAATCATTACGCAGGTGCCAGTTAGTCTCGCAGATGCGGTAGAAATGGTAGTAAATGAACAATTAATGGCTTGAATTATGCTCTCTTATACGGCCCCCCTTCACTGAGCCCTATAGAGCCCTGGAGAGCGAACTGACCCCTAGCACAGGAATAGAACGCAGAAGATAGCGAGGCCTGGAATGTGTCTCTCCCCTGCACACAGCTTGCTTGAAAGAACAGGAGCAGGGTGTTCTCCAAAACAAAGATTCATGTCTCTGAGTCCGCAAAAATGAAATGTCTGAAGCTGTCATAATCGTCACAATTGTCAATCATCAAATCCATTTCAAAAGAAATACATTATGGGCGGTTTTGAATATGTAATTACTGATAGGAAGATGGTTGCTTTGTATTTATGTAACTGATGTAAAACGCTCGCTCTCTTGCGTCCCTCGGGGTCTGGAGAGACACGTTGCGGGACGTGAGACCCAGTTGGCCAACTGAGACTATTTGCTTTGCAATAAACCCTAGCTTTTGGGAATACAATCTTGTGTCTGGCGTATCAGTTTGTGTGTGGCGATTGTGCCTTGTTTCCATACGCGAGGGTCCCCTCGGGGCCCCATCAGTATCCCTCTGAAGGCATGGGCGCACATATCTGCAATCATCCGTTACTTGAAGATACATCGCACAAAAAATCTGCCACTAGAATGCATCTAAATCAAACTATAAAATTCTGTCTAGTTGGCCACAATAAGTCAACTTGACTCGCATACTCTCCTGACAACCTATACATCACCCATTTTTATATTATTTATTGAACATTTGTATGGCGCCCATACAGCAAAATGTGCTTCCAGGCACAAGATAAAGGGGTGTGCAGGGGCACGGGGACAGCAGAGAAAACAACAACAGTCCTACTAGGCCTTGTGACATTGGATCGTGCAAGTGGCATAGCAGGAAGTGCATGGCAAGGGGCAGATCAGGAGGAAGGGATGGAATAGGGGAAGAAGTGCAGGAGCGAGGGAGCCCCAGGGGCTGGGCAGGTGCCAAGGGGAGCCCGGGAGGGCAAGCACAGGGAACAAGGGATGGGGTCAACTAGTGAGAGGGAAGGGGGTAGACAGACTCAGTAGGCTAGTCGGCGAGGGGTGCCAGGGCAAGTGCTGATAGATAGGTGAGGGGCAGTCAGGTCGAAGGAGGGCCTGGCCCCAGTAAGGTTCATAAGGGATACAAGCAACCAGACATAGTGGCAGGTGTAGACTAGCAGGGGAGGTATATGGGGAAGGAGAAGAAAAGGAAGGTCTTGATAAGCTTCCAGAACTTAAGGAGATCCAGCTCAAGGCGTTGAGGGGCAGGGAGGATATTCCAGAGGGAGGCTCCTGCCGAGGAGAGATATCTACCCCCCACACTCTGCTTGGAAAAACATCTGAGCTGAGTTGAAGCTAGAGGACTGACGGACACAAGCAGGGAGGCATTTAGTGAGAGAGTCGGATATAGTGAGGTCCCAGGCCCTAGAAAGCCTTGTGAATGATGCAGAGGGTCTTGAATTTGATCCTTGCAACCACAGGGAGTCAGTGGAGAGATTTCAGGGCTGGAGAGATGCAGTCCCTGGGCTTGAGGACAAGGATAAAAGCAGTGCAGTCCTATTCTGGATTAGTTGAAGAGGATAGAGGGAGGAAAGAAGCAGATTAAGGAAGAGGCTGTTACAGTAGTCCAGCCTGGAGAGAACCAGAGCTCTGGAGAAGGTGAAGAAAGGAAGATAGCCTCTGAGGTGAAGCTGAAAATGAGACTTCTTGACAAGGTCAGCGATATGAGGTGAGGGGAGTCGAAGATGATCCTCACATGAGGGATAGGGGAGGGGGCCCAAGGAGGGCCAGTAGAGAGTAGGAGGAAAGGAGGGGGCAGGAGTCCCAATGAGAAGGAGCTCAGTCTTACTGGCATTAAAGCAGAGATTGTTAGCAGCTCACCATGCCTAAATAGCAGTCAGTAGGGAATGAGGGAGGAAGGAGAGGAGGAAGAGGAGGGAAGCTTAGAGAGCTCTTTGTCGCCAGCTTTGCATTGGAAATGACGAGAGAAGGTGGATATCAGGTGGGCAAGAGGGACAAGGTAAATGTTGAAAAGCCACGGCGAGAGGATAGAGCCCTGCGGCACACCGCAGGTAGAGTGTGACAGAGGAGAGAAGAGGGCCCAGTTGTACTTGGAAGGGCCGATTCAAGAGGAAAGGGGTCAACCAACTCAGTGCCTGGCCAGTGATGCCCAGGGTATCACGTAGTCGATTTATAAGAGTGGTATGATTGACTGTGTCAAAGGCAGAGGACAGATCAGGGAGGATGAGCTGAAGTTGAGGGTTGAGAGCAAGTCATCACAGGTGTTCAGTGGAGCAGTTTCCGTGCCTCTGGCTGCTCTGAAGACAGATTGGTGGTCGTGGAAAAGTGATGGATGCCCAAACAGGGGGTAGTGGAAATAAGGCAGTGGAAATAGCAGTCGGTAGCCAGGAAGGGAATGTCCGCAGAAGGCTTTTTTAGAAAAGTATTTAGAACCACCAAACAGCCGACACATGTCACAAGGTCGTCCTCTAGGCTGTGACATGCAAACAAGACACAATTTCCAAAATCATATATGAAATTATAATAAAATATCAAAATTAAAAATTAGAATAATACAAACAAAATGCAACAGTATCAAATGTAAAGTTACATACCAAGTTGCAAGTCAAATTCAAGGATGAGAGGCAGGTGCAGAGGAGGATGTCGCAAAAGTTGAGAAAGGTAAAAATAAATTACACACATCAAACCTTGAACATATTAGAATATAGACAGTCTAGATGCTGCCAATGCCCTTGGTTAAGACCATGCAATGCTACGTCTAAGGGTAACCAGATATAGAATGTGAACCAAACCTAGGCGGATCGCAGGAATGAAATGCCACTGTCCTTTTAGACAAGTATTTTTTATTCTGTATGATTGTGCCCTAGTCTTGTCACCAATATTGGTGAAAATATAATAGTAGTCCCAGAAATAGTGAAGTTATCCTTTGCAAGATTGTGTGTTAATGGTGGTGTGGAAAACAAAAGAAATCTCACCAATTGGTCGGTGGATGAATTCCCTGCGGGTGTCCAGAACTATTACGTCACTCATAAGAGGGGTTTTCCCTTGGTGACCCTTGGATTAGCATGTGCTGAAATCGAAAGTACAAAGAAATTGCATAGGTATATTGGCTAGGAAATGGCAGTAATGCAATGGTATTGGGGATGGACTAAAATCAAGCTTGCCCAAATTTAAATGTGCAGCAACTCGTGGTTGCATCCATATGGTCACTGGTGTGCTACTCGCAGTAAGATGTGGTATTAAAAGTAATTGGGGTGCTGCTGATAGTGACTAGATCCACAGTTACTCAAATGGTACCGATACCTAAAAAACTAATATTAGTCGGTAACAATCTGATAGAACTTATTGCTGCCCATACCAAAATGTGCAGCCATCTGAAAAAAAATATTTTTGGTGAAGACCAGAAAGCCCATAGCTCGGGAATAATCCTGCGTATCTCCTCGTGGCGCGCATCCAGCGCCATTTTGTTTGGGCTAATAAAGTGGAAACAAGGCGTGTGACATCACACGCACAGTGTGAAGTAACACACCCAAGTCGCGCGTATACGTGATGCACAATTATCAAATATAGATGTCATCTGTACAAAGATGCAATGTGTTGACATTTAGATATTCATTTTTAAAAGATGATATAGAAATTAGATCTGCCGCATCAATGTCCATGATAAACTCATAATAGTATAAACTCATAATAGTCTGGGTCTTGATAGGGGAGATCCTGGCCAACATGGGCATGGTCCAGGACAAACATCCTGGCTAGGATCATCTGGGTCATTCCCAAAAACATTCACTGTGGGGATCCTGATGGGATGCCTCCAACAAGGGAAATTGGACACCAGGAGAGTGGAGACTCTGGGACCCAAAAGGATGGGGCACACGTCCACATCCCTACGTCTTTTCAAAATGTCCTCAAATTTGCCTGGGAAGTCAATGAACTCGGCCCACTTGTTCATGTAGGCCTCAAACCTATCCCTGGTCCAGTCAGAAGGGGCCGAAGGGCCAGGAGAGGGAAATGGCTGAGCAGGAGGTGGTGAGCCATGACATAGGGTTCTAGAAAGAGGAGGGGAGGCTGGAAAATAACCATCTGATCCGAAACAGGCAAATCAGCCTTCGTTGGTGAGCATTCAATAGGGTTGATGCTCTTGGCATTGCACCAGATGACAAAGCGTTTCCATTTGCTGGAGTAGCAACGTCTGGTGTTAGGTTTTCGTGCTTCTCAAGTATGTCCATACATCTTTGAGGGAGTTGGAAGTGTCCGAACTCTATGACCTCAGGAGCCAGACTGCTAAGTTAAGAGTTTACGGCCATGGAGGAAGTGTTGCCCCCCGTCTTGTCACAGCATGTTTTACGGGCATGGCAGCTTTCTCGCAGGGGAGACTGACATTGCCATAAGATGAGAACCAAGGCTGGCAGGCCCACATCGGGGCCACCAGAATCATCGTTACTGGTTCCTGGTGCATCTTGTGCACCATCTTGTTGAGTAGGAAAGTCGGGGGGGGGGGAGCGTAGACAAATTTCCCTGACCATGTTATCCAGAGCACATTCCCCTTGGAGCAGTTCTGCAGGTACCTGGAGGCATAATCTGGGCATTGGGCGTCCTCCAGAGTCGCAAACAAGTCGGTCTTTGGGAAGCCCCAGTCTGAGAAGACGTTGAGAACAATGTCTTCGTGCAATTGCCACTCGTACTCTACGGGTAGTGGGAAGTCTATGCTGAGCACGTCCACCAGAAGATTGAGTTCCCCTGGAATGTGTTGTGACAGGAGGAACATCTTGTGTTTGAGAGCCCATTTCCTTGTGTTCTGTGACAGTTTGGATAGCCCTGGAGAGTGAATGCCCCTTTGCATGTTCAGGTAATACATGGTCGTGGAACTGTCCGTGAGGACTAGGACTCTCTTTCCCTGGAGGTGTTTGAAAGGCCTTCATGGCCTTGAACACTGCTAGCAGTTCAAACAAGGTTATGTGGTTGGATGCTACTGCTGGCACCCAAACGCTGTGTTCCGTCTGATGAAGGAGGTGAGCACCCCCACCCCATCAGAGATGCATCCGTGGTGAGAGTGGCTTCGACTGCAGGGGTGGTGAAGGTTTTCCCCCTGCAAGAGGTTTTCCCTTGGCTACCACTGCAGAGAGAGAACGAGGGCTCCCGAGACAACCACTACATCATCCCACTGTCCGCTGGCCTGACACCATTGGCTTGCGAGATACTCTTGCATGAGGCGCAATGTGCGTGTGGAACTAGATAAATGCAGGAGGCCATCATCCCGAACTGTTGCATGGCTTTGCGTATGGTCAACTCGTGCTTGGCTACAGTGAGGGATCTGGAACAGCATGTTTTGCACCATCTCGTTCAAGGGAAAGACCAGCCTGTCTTTGGTCCGAATTAGAGTCCCCAGAAATTGTTTGACTTGGCTGGGTCGAGGCTGGAATTTTTCTCGTTGATCGAGAATCCCAGACTGAAGAGGAGATCTACTGTCTTCTGGGTATTTGATAGGCATGTTCCATACGAATCCCCTGTTAATAGCCAGTCATTGAGGTAAGGATAGACTGGAATGGACTGCCTGCGCAGGGGAGCAGCTACTACCGCCAGTACCTTCAGAAACACCCTTCGGTGTGAGGAAATGGCAAAAGGAAGGACCCTGAACTGATGGCATTTGTTCTCGATCATGAACCTTAGGTACTTTCTGTGCGCTGGCAACATTGAACTTCAAAAGTATGCAACTTTCAGATCCAATGTTGCCATGTAATCCCCCGGTGTCAACAGTGGAATTACTTCCTGCAATGTTGTCATTCTGAACTTTTGCGGCTTGACAAATTTGTTCGCTGGGCGCAAGACTAACACAGGGTGCATGGTGAGATCCTTTTTGGGTACAAAGAAGTACACTGAATAAATACCCTTGTTTACCTGATGAATGGGGACTACTTCTATGGCACCCTTTTCCTGAAGGTTCTGCACCTCTTCCAGCAGAATCTGCAGGTGTGCTGGCGATAGGTGTCTGCTGCTTGGTGGATGGTATTGAGGTGGCCGGTGGAACTCGATACATTGAACTCGATGATGGTCTTGAGCACCCACTGGTCTGAAGGGATCCCCTCCCATGGGTGAAGAAAAGATGTTAAACGTCCCCCTATTGTGGAGGCATGGGAGGGGACCCGGACTGGTGAGTCATTTTCGAAGCGGAGACCAGGGAGCCTCTTGGGGTGGAGTTTCTGCCTCTACCCTTGCCTATTCATTGTCCCCTCTGCTGGTATTGGCTTTTGCCAGCTGACCCTTGTCCAGAGGACCATGGGGTACCCCCTTGCCTGCGCCATACTGGCTGTATGGAGATTGCGAAAAAGACTGACCCCAAAGGAACAGCGAGAGTTTGCCCCTCCCCGTTGTTGAAAAGGTCTGGCTGTGATTTGGTTAAGAGACTTAAGAGTCTCATGCTCTTTTTTTTCACCGTCTCCAAGGCGTCGTCCACAGCCTTACCCAACCAATTTGTTTCTTCCACAGGTTTATTGAGGCCGGAATCTCTGGCTCAAATCCTGAGTTCTTTAGCCAGGCATGCCTTTTGTGAAGAGTACCCTGGGTCAGAGTATGCCCCGTCGTCTCAGCTGCCTCTAATGTATTTTTTAGGATGTTGTGGGTCACATGTTTTCCCTCGGAAACGACTGACAGCAGGCGTGATCGCACAGGTTCAGGGACTTCTTGGAGGCCTTCCTGAAGAAGGTTCCACTGCACATCACTATAACTCGTAAGAGTAGTATTATTTGCAATTCTTGTCGAATATGCCGCCGAAGTGGTGATACCTTGCCAAGGGCATAGAGCTTTTTGCATTCTTTGTCGAGGAGGGCACCTCTACAGTAGACAGTGGCACCCCAGCACTCTTCCTGGTGGTGGTAACAACCAGGGGGTCTGGAGTGGCATGCCCTCAAATGTACAAAGGCTCAGACAGAGAGGGGCAAAACAGTTTCTCAACCCAATGGTTGGCAGCCCTTGTAAGGGTAGGGGACAGCAAAGAAGGGGCAAGGCTCTTTTTAATGGAATTTAGCATTGGGATTGCCTGACTTGTGGGTTTTATATCCTTCAGAATGTCCTGAACAGAATCAGTGTCTTGAATAGCTTCCTGCGTGGCAATTTGGACGTGGTCTGCAGTCCATTCCAGTATTGCATTAAAAGCCATATGATCGTCAATAGGCGATGCCTGCCGCTGTTGAGGCGAGGAGGGAGGATCCAGACAAATTACTTCCGGTTCAGGAGTTGGAGTGGGGGAAAGCCAAGGTGCTTCCTCTGCTGGTTGATCTTGACCCCAATCTAGGCACTGGTCAGTTGTGTCCTGCCCAAATGGATTGTCATCACCATAGGGATCTTTGTCTGCTTCTTCTGGTTCAGAGAACTCAAAAACCTCTTCTTGTTGAGTTAGAGTTTGGCTTCTAAGCTTCTGCACCTTTGGTAAAATAGGTCTCTTGGGAGTAATAAACGTTTCTGAAAAGTCTACAAATTGTGACAGTTTGTCAATTTAGTTCTCAAACCTCACTCTGGTCCACTGGGATGAACCAGTGGGATTGGAGGGTGCAAAGGCTCTCCAGGAGGAAAAGGGTCCTTACAAGGAAGGGACTTATCTGATAAAGCCTTAGAGAGGGGCAGGGACCCTTCAGAATAATCTCCTCAACAAGAAAGGGTGCTTTTCAGTCGGTTCGCTGCTGAAACAATAGCTGCGAGACTCTTGCATAGCTCCAGTGGTTTTGAGAAGGATTTCAACATGCCTGTAGGCATCGCTACGGTCTTCAGCTCCGCCAAAAGCTTTGATGCCGACACGCTCTTTTTTTTTTTTTTAAATAAGAGATGCCCTTATGGGTGGAATGCCCGGACCCATGCCGAAACGATAGATGCAGGGACGGCCGATCGTTAGGCACCAAAGTTTTCAGCAGGCATGTTGGCGTCTGAAGCTTCTTCGAGGGAGCTTGTATGTTTATCGTTCGGTGGTGCGGGTGTGATCTCCCCATAGCAGTACCGGTGGGCTGCCTGTCGGGGCCGGGCAACTGGGGTCTGGACGGATCCGAAGAGAGATCTATGGCCTCCACATCAGAGCCATGGCTGCCGCTAGAGTCTTCGTTACTTGAGGCGACAGCGGAACAACTCTCGGACTGCATCACACAGACCGCCCACCGCTTCGTCCGCCTATCCTTTAACATCTTAAGACAAAACAGTCCGCAGGACGTAGGGGTCCACGAAGTAGCCGAATACTAGACGACCATCAGTCGTGGGACAAAGAAGCGACGAAAACTTCCAATATATGTCTTTCAAGCTCTGCATAAGGCAACCAACTAGTTGGAATGAAAAAATAATCTGGAGGGACCTCGATGTGCGAGGGATTTTGGGTACAATGCACGTCACGTTAGGGATAGTGTTACAGGCACGCCTATGTTGATGTCCCCTTCGATCCTTGAAATAAAGATGCAATACTCTGACTACCACAAGATGTCGGACTATATGCACAGCATGTGATTCTAAGCAGATTAACAAGCATCAGAAAAACTCTTCAGAGCTCCACATCATGTGCAACCAACTCGGGAGGTGGAAAAAATTATCTGGTGGGACCTAGACGCGCGAGGAATTTTTCTGCATACTACATGTCACATTAGGGATAGTGTTAGTCACACCAATGTCCCGAGCCTGTTCAACAGCTGATCCAGTCCTCCAGGGAGCAGGAGCAGTGTGTCCTCCCAGTCCGGGAGACAAGAGCAACTCCAGCTTAATTAGGTAAGCCTGTGGGCTTCATTGTGACTACAGCTGAAATCAGCCATTCATTCCAATATATATATATATTGCTTTGACTTTTTTCTACGTGCCATTTCTTATCAGAATCTAAGAGGAAAGTGTGCAGCTGATCGTGCATTTTAAAATATTTGCACCACACACCACAAGGGTTAGCAAGTGCTAAAATGGCTGCCTCATGTTTTGTTGTTAATTCTGCTGCCTGATCTGTCAAGTTCCTGCAGTCCGCCCTGATCGGCTAACCTTGCATACGTCAACCAATACTGTGCCGCAGGCAGGCATTAGCCAGCCCACCAACTAAGGCACACTAACCAAGGCTCCTGTCCCGAGCCTGTCGGAGCCAGGAGTAACGTTCTACAATTCCCGCAACCCGCACCTGCCACGTTGCCTTTGTCCGCTCTACTTCCACGGTATGACTGTTCTCAGTGACTCATGGTATATTCAGCGCCGTCGCCCGTCTCAGCTACAATCACACTTGCCAGTCACTAATTACTACTTACGGGTCATTCTATAACATCCACTGTATAGTCTGCGCATTCCCCCCTTGCACACAATCTTCTAATATTGTATACCGCTCATGTCTCTCTATACCCACTGTTAAATACTTCTTCCACTTTCTTACAGGTAAGCAAAAGATCCATGCAAACTATTTTATCACAATCTCTCCGCTGCATGCTGCCCCTAACCCTATGCTTGACTGTTCTCAAGCTACTGGCCACGTGCCAACCAGTGTTACCATACTATAACTTCGCTTAGCCACTGTTAAAACACCAGTTCCGCCGCCTGATTCTAGTGAATGTTGTGTAACGGTGCTGCCTTTCTGCTAATGGATGAACTTATTTCTTAGTACCATTCCCAGCTCTGACCTCAATGCAACTCTTAAACTACAATTCCACCCCCCACGTAGACTAGATGTCTCCTCGTGATCTCTGCACTATCGCATTGTACCATATGTTAGCATTCTAAGTACTCCAAGTTACCCTTTAACAACGTTTATCACCACTCATTTGGGGTAGTCATCTATTTTATCTCCTGGCATGCTTTTTTAATATTTAATGTTTATGCTGTTCTTGCCTGCCTATTGCCAGTGTCTACCCGAGCAGCCTATTTTTACTGTGCTACATCACCTGTCCAGCAGGATAGCTATATATCATTGTTTTCTACCTCTGTATTAATGTCTAATGTTAACGTTTCCTGCCTGCTGCATGACTCCTTTCAAGTGATTACTTGATCACTTCGTCTACCGTGCTTCCCTTTATACCAATGTATCACAAGATCCATCAACAGGCATCCCACCTACGCACTCCACAGATCACACACTTCACTAAATTAACCTGGCATCTGACCCTATTAATATTGCCTGCCCTAACCATCTACCTTAATACTGCACCGCTAACAATGCATGATTCCAACAGGACTTGCCCCCCTCACATTCCTCTACAGGGACGGAGTACCGCCACTCATTTATCCACAGTGCACTCACCCTGCCGGCCTGCCCCCCCCCCCCAGGTGCTCCGTTGCCACAACCTGCCTTCCTGCCCCCTTAGTATCTAGGCTCTTCAGCGTTAGGTCTTGCACTAAACCATCACAACACCTCAGTGTCACCATGTCCACGGCCCTGAGGAATCACAGATTGGACACTAGCTCACACTTCACCTATGCCTCGAATTACACTAGAGCCAAACACACTTGCATCTTGCCTGTAACGCTAACAAAGACACCTCCTCAATGGATCACCGCCGTCCCTAACACCCACCAAAACTCACCTGCTCTCCCCTCCTGCCCTACCCTCATTCCACAGTCTGCTGCCATTCACTCAATCAATAAGAGCACACCCCTCCTCTCAAAGGCGCACTTATAAATGCACCCTCTATCCCCACCCATGCTATGGAGATCCACGAACTCATCACTTTCCATGATCTCGATTTACTTGCCATCACCGAGACATGGCTCCATGAGGCGTCTGGACCTGCCATTTGACTTGCCCTCCCATCTGGATACTCCATCCTCTGACAAGGAAGACTGCTGATGTAAGGAGGAAGAGTAGCTCTTATAACTAAAGATGCTCTTTCCATCAGGCTGCACAATCTCCCATGGGCAGGTAACGCCAACATTATCTCCGCCAAACTGTCAATGTCCCCTAACTGCACCATAAATATACATTACATCTACCGGCCCCCAGGCCTAGCCCTAGATTTTCAGGCGCATCTCCATTTATCATGTGGTAACCGTAAGAGCTCCACCAAAAACCATTTTACTCGGCGACCTTAATCTAGGCCTAAATGATCCTAAAGATAAAGCAGCCTTAGCCAAGGAACTCAAAGACATGGGATTCCTACAAAAAAATCACTAGCCCCACTCACTGCAAAGGTCACACCCTCGACTGGGTGGCTGACCATAACTGCTCTACCACCGTCAGTTCCAATTCACCTTACCCATGGTCTGACCATAATTGTATACAATTTCCCATTCCTACAGCCCCAACCACAAAAGCCCTCACCTATGCTCAACCTGCACAGGTTAGAAGATCTAAGAAATTAACTAAGGACACCATTTGTCCTTTTCTGGATGTCCCAGAACTCAAGCCACCATTCTCCAGTGACCCTGGAATGCTAGCAGATATCTACACTGACCACCTTACCAAAGCAATCAACGCTATTGCCCCGATTGAATGCAAAAATGGGAGAAAATCTATGCAGGCTAGCTCATGGTTCACAGCTGAACTAAAGACCTTACGTACCAGTATGAATCGAGATGAACTAACTGCCATGCCTAGTGATTCCACTAAGGAAGATTTCAAAAGGTTATCCTCAAAGTATAAAGAAGCAATCATTAAAGCCAAGTCTAACTCATTCAACACACAGATCTCTAATGCCAACTCCCAATCCAAGTAAAAGTTAGCGATATTCAGAGACCTTATCGCCCCCTCCACCAGCCCGGACGAGATCATTAAATATGAAGCGTCGTGCTCCAGGATACAAGCAGCCCTGCTCTGCAAAATATAATTACTCCAAGAAAAAATCCAAGTGCAATCCAAATCCTTACCAAACCATGACCAGCCTCTCCCGCCTAGCCTTTCCACCTATAATCCTAACATGCTCTTTTCTTTCCAAGACGTCACAGAATCTGAAGTACTCTACCTCCTCCAACATCTAAAACCATCCGGCTGCAAAGGAGACATTTGTCCTCCAAACGTCATTAAAGAATGCACGGACTCCTTTGCACTTCTCTTTACGGCTTTCATTAATGCTTCATTCACCACAGGTACGGTCCCATCCAGCCTCAAAGAAGCTTGGGTGCGCCCACCATTAAAAAAAGCCTCCCTAGATCCCTCCTCCCCCAAGAACTACCGGCTCATCACCACTGTCCTATTTCTCCTAAAAATACTAGATAAAGCAGCTCACAATCAGATTCAACACTTCCTCGTGGCCAACTCCATCCTCGGCAAAAGGCAATCAGGATTCTGCAAAGGTCATGGCACAGAATCTGCCCTTCTCGACCTTAAAAACCAAATAAATTATGGACGAAGGCAAGTTTCCTCTTCCCCTACTTCTGGACCTCTCAGCCGCTTTTGATCTTGTGGACCACAATATTCTTACTAGACATCTCACTCACGCGGCGCAATTCTCCAAAGAAGCCACCTTGTGGATCACATCTTTTCTAGAAGGAAGAGCCATGAAGGTTTACTCAGACCGAGCAAGTGCAGCTCCAACTACTATCCACTGCGGAGTCCCTCAGGGTTCATGCACAGCTACTACTCTTTACAACCTGTTCACAAAGCTGCTCTTTGACAAACTGGACACCCTCAGCATAGCATATGCAAACTATGCCGATATCGGGTCCCAGCGCCGAAATCCTGCGGAAGCAGCCGAATAGCCCGCCAAATCCCCCAAACTGGTACACGCAACAGTAAGTTATACAACTAATTGAGTTGACCAGGGGAAGAGGGGGAAGTGGAAAAAATAAACGGTCAGGATAACTCCGGTTTCCTCAACTTCTAGACACCTTGGAACTCAGGATACCTGCAAATGACAGCATAATTAGCATCTCTACTGGAACTCTTCATTTACCAATATGTACCTTCCCATAACCTCTAGATACCTGACAGCTGCTGTATATTTACTCAGAGGCACTTGAAAGGGTTTTATCATAATTATTTACCTTTGCTTTCCACTGCTGAATTCTCTAGGACTTCTACACTTCTCTTGAGCAATCTAACTTCTGTGTTGCTGAACGTCTTCTGTAATTTTGAACACTTGAACATATATTGAATTCTTGCTGAACTACTAATGGTTTGCAACTCTAATCAGGTGATGCTTCTGCTGCTTACTTGTCACTAAACTTTACTCAGTTTGTTTAAATCGCTTTTGCTGCTCTCATGTAGTTTTGTTGCCTTGCCTTTTGGCTTATTATGAAACTCTCCTCAAATCTCTCTTCATTGCCTTTGCTGTACTTCATGCAATTCAATTGCCTTGTATAAAAGTAACTTGAAACTAGAAAATGCCTTTTTACTTTTCTCATATCCTCTACAGAAACTGATGAAATCATTTTCTCAGTTTAAAAGCTTGCGTGCACACGCTACCTGAACTTGCTTGCCACTGCTGGATCGCACAATTTAGGAGAACGCTGTCTTCTTCACTGATCAGCTGCTCTCCAAAACCACCGAACGAATCTCCTCAGCGGGTCTGTTGAGAACCGTGCTACGCGGCTGCAACAGACTTTCTTGACACGCCGCCTCGCGCTATAAAGTCCTTTCCTCGAACGAGCCGGCACACGACGCGTGCCTGAACACTTCTATTTACACAGCTGTGCTTTCTTGACACTCGCGCAAGCTGACAATAACAAACTGCTTCATCTTCTAACCATTTTGTCAATTAAAAACTTAACTACACAGGTTACAGAAGATAGTCTTTGACTTTTCTTCTGTACTTCTAAATAAATGAACCTTCTTGACTAAACTTAAATGATATGATATTAAGTAATACACTTTCTTAAAATTGGTTTTCAGAAAACTTCAGTCACTTATCTGAACTTTCACATCACTGGCTCTTTCAGATGATTGGTTGCTGGTAATTTGATGTTTCTTCCTTAAATTTCTTTTGCTTTAACCAGAACTATTGAACACTGTGACCATCCTTGAACAGATCTTGAATGAAAGGCAGTTTAGAACCTCACTTTCCAAACTGCATCACCGTAGTCCCAGTCAAATCACTGCCGAACAGGAAGTACTCCATCATGAGTTGGGACACTAGTTGTTGGCTGATATTAGAAATACCATTTCAAAGCAATTGACCTTCCGAAACTACAACTACCAAAATTGACAATTAGTAATGCCTAACCTGATGCCTTCTGTTAGCCAGGGACCGGACCGTACCCCCCCCACCCCCGGTAAATCACTGCCACAAGGCCTGGTTTCTCATGTCTGCGTAAATGAAATCCTTTGACTAACATTGGTGAATTTACATCTTGCTTAGCCTCTCACAATCATTCCTCAGGACCATACCCCTTCCAATCTATTAAATACTGCAATCAACCTCAAACAACCCTGTAATCCAGAATGTCCTGAACTTCATACTCTTCTCCTGAACCTTCCACACGAACTGGACTAGGTGCCCGAGTTAGTCTAGTTCCATTAATACAAGGTTTCAAGAGATGGATGTGTAAAGTGGGATGAACCTTCAGACTAGGTGGCAACTTTAAGTTTTATAGTGACTTGAGAAGAACAAGTTACTTCTTACCGTGTAACGTTCTTTCGACGGGATGTTCCTCCGACTTATTCCTCATCTTAGATAGGCTCCCATAGCAGTATTCTATTATTGGAGGAGGGAGTACTAACTTCACGCTGTCTTCTATTGATGAATAGAATGCAGTACAGCCCTTCCAAACCTAGTCTCTTGACTGGAGGAGGAATCCAAATTGTAAAAACGTGTAAAGGTATGGACAGACGACCATGTAGCGGCCGCACAGATGTCTTTAACCGGCACGCCTCTTTTGAGGGCCGATGAAGCTGCAATACCTCTGGTCGAATGAGCCCTAAGGTTTTGAGGGGGCTCTTTCCCTGCCAGTTTATAACATTCCAGAATGGCAAGAATGATCCATCTGGAAATGGTCTGCTTAGTTATTGGTAACCCCAGCTTGTGACCTGAGTAACCTACAAACAGCTGGTCTGCCTGTCTTATCCTGGCTAGTCTACTGATGTAAAAACTTAAAGCCCTTCTAGGGTCTAGCCTGTGTACCCTCTCTTCCTCTTTCCCCGGGTGAGGAGGAGGATAGAAAGATGGTAGGGTAATCTTCTGAGTGATATGGAATTCAGAAACCACCTTTGGGAGGAAATTAGGTTTCACTTGCAGGACAACTTTGTCTTTGTGAAATATTGTGTGAGGGGGTTTACAAGAAAGAGCTTGTAATTCGCTCACCCTTCTAGCAGATGTAAGTGCTATTAATAAAACAGTTTTAAGGGTAAGGAATCTTAACGAACAAGAATGGAGTGGTTCGAAAGGTGTGCCCATCAAGAAAGTTAGTACTAAGTTTAAATCCCATAGGGGAACTTGGAATGGTCTTGGGGGATAAACATTGGTTAACCCCTTTAGAAACTGTATTACCAAGGGTAATTTGAAATAGGGTGGTTCTTCCGCAGTGCGCTTAAAGATGGATAGCGCTGCGAGATAGCCCTTTATGGTGCCAACTTGAAGGCCTGAATTCGCCAAATATAGAAGGAAGGACAAAACCATTGGTGTACCACATTAAAAAGGGTCGATATTGTGTTCTCTACACCAGCTGCAAAATCTGTTCCAACGGCAGCGGTATAAAGACTTTGTTGCTGGCCTCCTTGCCGAAAGCAACACCTCCATAACATCATCAGGGAGCTCCCAATCCTTGTACCTCAACCTTTCAGAAGCCAAGCGTGAAGGTTGAGGGTTTTGATGTCTGAATGGAGAACCTGACCTCCCTTCTGTGAGAGTAGGTTCTCTCTGAGTGGAAGTCGAATTGGAGGGCAGATGGACAAGTCTAGAAGGTCCGGGTACCACGTTCTCCTGGCCCAATCCGGGGCAATTAGGATCATGGTTCTCCGGAATCTTCTCAACCTCCTTATCATTTGAGGAATGACAGGGACCAGTGGGAACGCGTACAGAAGCGGAAACTCCCAGTCCACTATGAACACGTCTCGCAGAGCTCCTCTCGGGGGAAATTCCCTTGAGCAGAACAGATCGCATTTCCTGTTGACGCTGGTGGCGAACAGATCCACCTGAGGGGTTCCCCAAAGGGCGAAGATCTCTTGAAGGACTTCCTGAGCTAGTTCCCACTCGTGGGAGACTGTGCTCTGCCTGCTCAGAGCGTCCACTGTCAAGTTCTTCTCTCCGGCTAGGTGAACTGCCGATAGAGAGATTCCTTCTTGGATTGCCCAAAACCAGAGCTGCATCGCCTCTCTGCAGAGGGGTAGTGATCCTACGCCTCCTCTTTTGTTGAGGTAATGCATGGCCACTGTGTTGTCCGTCATTATCAGGACGTTTTTCCCTTGTACAGCTGGCAGGAACGCCTTCAGCGCAAGTCGATTGGCTCTCAGCTCTAACAGGTTGATATGTAGTGTGGACTCCGATGGAGACCAACGACCGCTGATGGTCAAGTCGTTGGCGTGGGCTCCCCACCCCGTGAGTGAGGCATCCGTGACTACTGTTATCTCCGGCCAGGGTTGCCAAAAATGTTCTCCTTTCAGAATGTTCTCCTGACAGGCCCACCACTGAAGGTCTCGAGCCACCCTGTCGGGAACCTGAAGATCATCTGTCATTCTCCCTGAGAATTGTGACCACTGAGTCCTCAGTGCCCACTGGAGGGATCTCATTCTCAGGCGAGCCTCTGGCACTAGGAAAATGCAGGATGCCATGAGGCCTAGCAACCTCAAAAAGTCGAAGGCTGGGAGACGTTGGGCATTTTGAAACTTGGTAATCATCTGTAGAATATCTTGAGCCCTCACCTCTGGTGGCGAGGCTTTTCCCAGGGAAGTGTCCAGGATCGCTCCTATGAACTGGAGTCTCTGCGATGGTATCATTTGTGACTTCTTTAAATTGAGGGAGAAGCCCAGTCTGTGAAGGGAGTGGCACACGTGATTTAGTTGGATCTGAGCTTGTTCCGAAGAGACAGCCCTGATCAACCAATCGTCCAGGTAGGGGTAGACATGAATCCCTTCCCTCCTTAGACTTGCCGCCACTACCGACATTAACTTGGTGAAGCCCCTCGGGGCGGAGGTCAGCCCAAATGGCAGCACTCGAAATTGATAGTGAGAGTTGCCAGTTGCGAACCTCAGGTATTTCCTGTGTTTGAGATGGATAGGCACATGGAAATAAGCGTCCTGGAGGTCCAGAGATACCAACCAGTCCTGGAACTGAAGGGCCTGGAGGATCTGAGAAAGAGTGACCATCTTGAATTTGTCTTTTTTGAGGAATTTGTTCAATTCTCGCAAGTCCAAGATGGGTCTCAGTCCTCCGTCTTTCTTTGGAATGAGAAAGTAAAGGGAGTACCAGCCCTTGTTCCTCTCCGCTACAGGTACCGGTTCTATGGCACCTTTCTCTAGCAGGTCCAAAATTTCCTGCAAGAGGAGCGGATGTGGAGCTTTCCGAGAGCTGATCCCCGGTGGATGACTCTGAGGTATGCGTAGGAGAGGCAGGCAGTAACCTTGGGCAACTGTTTCCAATGCCCAAGCATCTGACGTGATAGCCTGCCATTCCGCCAGATGTTGAGTCAACCTGCCTCCTACAGGTGTCCTGTGAGGGAAGTCCTCAGAGTGGTTTTGGGGCGGCTGATGCAGATGCCGATGGTAAAGAGGCACCTGCTGTTGCTGCGGCCTTTGAATATCTACCCCGTCCACCTCGGGTAGTTCTTCTTTGTCCCCTTTGAGCCGGTCGTCCTCTACCTCTTCCGAATGCGGAGTAGAAGCGAAAGGACTTGCCTCTCGCAGAGGTTCCTGTGGGACGAAAAGGTGTCTGACGGATTGCAGCGCCTAGGGATTTTGCTGCTGCTTTTGAAGTTTGCAGTTTTTCTAAACTGTCATCCGCCTTTTTCCCAAACAAAGAAGAGCCATCGAATGGCATGTTCAAGAGCCTGGCTTGCACATCTGGGGCAAAACCAGACTTTCTCAACCAAGCAAATCTCCTGGTTGTTGTACTTGCCGCCATTTCTCTGCTGATACTGTCAGCCGAATCAATGCCCGTCTGGAGGGATTCGCACATAGCGTCTTTACCGTCCTGTATGATATTCAGGAACGCCTCCCTTTCTTCTCCCTCCGGGATGCAGTCAGCCGCTGTAGAAGCACACTCCCAAAGTGTATGGCTGAATCTAGCAAGGGTGCAAGTAGCATTCACAGATTTTAACGCCATGCTACATGCCGAAAAAACTTTCTTTGCCATAGCATCATATTTTTTTATCGTCCCTGTCTTGTGAGACGGTAGGATAAGCCGTCTTGACATCGGTAGAAGATGCTGCCTGTACCACCAGACTTTCTGGGGATGGGTGTTTTGACAAAAACTCCGGGTCTGTAGAGGATACCCTGTATTTTTTAGAAAGTCTTTTATTTACTGCCGGGGCGACATCTGGGGTTTCCCAGTTTGTCATAATCTTCCTCTGAAGAGCTTTATGGAAAGGCACCACAGGATCCTCCTGTGGGCCTTTATCAAGAATATCCGTGAGGTCATCTTGTTGGAAAGATTGTGAAGGAGCAGACCACCACATAAACTCTGAGATCCTGGCCATTAAGGCTCTATAGGGGGTTTCAGCATGCTCCCCCGGGTCTGGCCTAGCAAACTCCACCTCAGGGGAAGTGTCTAACCCACTTGCCTCATGTAAGGAATCATGAAGATCCTTTAACCTGCGTTCTTCAGAGGGAAATTCTTCTCTAATTGGGGTTACAGGTCCCTGCAACGCAAATGTGTCTTCCTGTTCAGACAATTCACCCTCTTCCAAAATTGAGGACATAGTTCTCAATTGTTCTGAACTCATGAAGGGAGTAAATCCCATTTCCAAGGCAGAGGGTGCCGAACTTGTCATTATCGGCCTCGAAAACGTCGATGTCGTCGACGCCGAAGGCTTCGAGCGTGGCGTCGAAAACAAAGGCGGAGGCCTCGATGACCTCGACAGAATTGGGATTCTACTCGACAATCTCGAAGCCATCGTCAGAGGACCTGGGGATAGTCACTGGGTGTGTCGTGACCGTGACTTTTCTTGGCGTCGACACCGGTGTCGAAGGTGGCGTCGAGTCGACAGACCCGTGTGTCGAAGGTCCCTTCGACAACGGCGAAGACACCGACCTCGGCGTCGACGGAACCCTCGTCGACGGCGTTGACGGAACCTTCAAGGAAGGTTTGGAGGTCATAGTCCTACTCGAGGTTCGAGACGCGCTCAAGAGGTTTCCTTCGCCGGGTACTGCGACTCGTGGCGTTTTTGACCTTCGGGTCGCTCTCGGCAGTCTTCGAGGGGGTCGAGGCCGCTTTCTCGAAGACGCTCATCATATTTTTGCGGAATTCCTCCCATTCAGCCCGGGAACTATGTTTCGTGGGGCAAGGGATTCTTTTTGGCGAAACAGAGGAAGACGGAGAAGGGGATCTTCGACGTCTCCTCTTCGAGTGCTTCGATCTCGAGGAGTGATGGGACCCACTCCGAGACCTGGAGCGCGAATGGTGACGAGGAGACGAGTGTCTCGACTTCGTCGACGAAGAAGAAGCTTTAAAAGTCTTTCCTTTCTCCAGCTTCCCCCTACGCTCCTTCAGGGCCTTAGCTGTCGTGGACACAGTCCTCGCACTCCGAACAATGGTGTTCAGCTCCCAAACACCACAGACAAACTCTATGAGGGTCAGTCAGCGACATCTTTTTTCCACAATCTCAGCATTTTTTGAAGCCGGATCGAGGAGTTGTCGGTTCCGACGAGGAAGCCATCGAGTACGGATCGAATAACTCGATGTAAATAGGATTCATCTGACAAGAACTGAGCAACGGTATTCCGAGGCACTGAGTAAGCGCGGAAAAACGGAACTGAGCAGCGGACGCTGCGCGCGGCCTTTATAGGCAGGATGACGTCGATACGGCGGCTGTCGAGGGACATCGACTCGGAGGACGTCGACGCGCAGCGCCCTCTAGAGAAAAAATTTCCGAGGCCAGCAGAGCTGGAAGGAGATATCTAAGATGAGAAATACGTCGGAGGACACAATCCCTTCGAAAGAACTTTATCAATTTCAAATGGCCCCAAAAACTCTGTACTAAACAATCTTTACCCTTCAGGGCTATGTTCCTGCTGGAAAACCAAACCATAACCCCTGGTTGATATCCTGGAGCTGTTCTACGCTTACGATCAGCAAATCGCTTACAGTTTTTTTAACATTCTCAACCATGGCTATTAATCTACCTTCAACATCAGGAACTTCCACTTCCTCCAAATTCACATCCCTAAGAAATCTGGGATGAAACCCCTGGTTTAAATAAAATGGCGACATGGTAGTCGAATCTTTTGCCCTATTATAACAAAACTCTGCCAACCAAATTAACTCCACCCAACGCTCATCTGTCTTGAGATAACAACGCAAATATTTCTCCAACTCCTGATTCACTCTCTCGGTTTGACCATTCGCCTCAGGATGGAAACTAGTGGTTAGACAGACCTCAATTTTCAACTCCTTACAGAATGCATGCCAGAATTTGGACACAAACTGTGACCCCTGATATCACTTGTGTTGGAAGCCCATGTAATCTAACTACATTTTGCAAGAAAGCTTGTGCTAAATTAGTGGCTGTAGCTGAACCCTTTATTGGAACAAAATGACTGGCCTTGGAGAGCACATCAACCACCACCAACATTTTAGTGCAGCCCTGATCTAGAGGCAAATCCACAATGTAATCACAAGATGATTTGCCATGGACAGGGAGGAATGGGTAGAGGAGTCAACAACCCTGCTGGCCTTTGATTTTCTGACTTCACTCGCGTGTAGATTTCACACATTCTCACATAATTCAAAATGGCCTTACGCATCCTTTCCCACCAATACTCTCTACGTAATAGTTCTAAGGTTTTCCTAAAACCTGGATGTCCAAAAAGCGAAGAGTCATGACACTGTTGAAGAGCCTCCTCTCGCATCTTTTCAGAAGGCAAAAATAACCTTGCATTCACAAATGGCAAACCATTCTTGATCTCTCGTGCCGGATCCATCATTTGCTCCGCAGTCATTCCTTTCGACACCTGATCACTTAAACTCAACACCTTTTGAATCTCAGAAATCCTAAAGTTACTATCTTGAAGCAGAGGCACTGGGGTAAAAGGATCATCCTTGGAACTTCCAGGATTACATCTGGATAAGGCATCCACCTTACCATTTTGTCGCCCTGGCTTAAAGATAATCACAAAGTCATAATCTCATGAAGAAAAGAGATCATCTCAGCTGGCGTTGCATGAAGGCCTTCACTGAACGCAGAAAGGTTAAGTTCTGATGATCTGTAAGCACCGTCACTTTATGTCTAGCTCCAAGCAAATAATGCCTCCACTCGCCGAACGCTGCTTTGATAGCCAAAAGTTCTCTGTCAGAAATGGTGTACTTTCTTTCGGCGCTTGAAAACATCTTAGAATAGAAAGCTACAGGAAGTAGTTGACCCGTACTTGGATGTCTCTGTGAAATAACTGCTCCTAAAGCCTGATCAGAGGCATCTGCCTCAACAAAAAATGGTTGCTCTACATCAGGATGTAATAATATCGATCCAGGGGTGAATTTTCTCTTTAAAAAACTAAATGCCTCCTCCGCCTCCTTCTCCCAGATGAATTTTACACCCTTCTTGAACAACTGAGTCAGAGGTGTAACCACAGACGAAGAGTCTTGAATTAACCACCGGTAGAAATGAACAAATCCAATGAATCTCTGAACATCTTTTACGCAGGTGGACGCGGGCCAGTCCAAAACTGCCTTAATTTTACTGGCATGCATTTCCAAACCGGCCGGAGAAATTCTGAATCCCAAAAATTCCAATCTGGTCGTGTGAAATTGACTCTTCTCCAATTCGGCGAATAAATGATTCCCAGCAACTTCAGCACAACCTTTCATACGTGTTCCTGAGGTAGATCCTCTTCCTGAGAAAAGATAAGAATATTGTCGATGTAGACAACTACAAAGACATCTAGATACGCCTGCAGAACCTTGTTGATGAAATATTGAAACGCTGCTGGCGCATTGCAAAAGCCAAACCGCATTACTTGGTATTCGAACAATCCGAAGCGAGTTAGAAACACTGTTTTCCACTCATCACTTTCTCTGATTCTAACCAAGCGATAAGCTCCATGGAGATCTAACTTGGTGAATACCTTGGCACCTTGAATGGAATCTAACATGGTCGAAATCAGGGGAGGCGGATAACGATTCTTGATAGTTATTTTGTTGAGGGCCCTATAATCTATGCAAGTTCTTAGACTTATCTTTCTTGGGCACGAAAAAGAGTGGTGTTGCTGCAGGCGATTGAGAATGATGAATAAATCCTTTCTCAAGGTTCTCCTGCAAATAAGTATTCAAATGTTCATTCTCTCTCTTTTAATGCATACATTCTGCCACATGGAATTGAAGCCCCTTCCTCTAAATCAATCTTACAATCATAAGAGTGATGCAGTGGTAACTCATTAACCTCTCGCTCACTAAAAACATCCTCAAAATCTAGGTAGCATTCAGGCAAATTTCCTACCGCAGCCCCAATCATATGCTCCTCAGCTATTCCACCAGGCGAAAATTCTCCCTGACTCACTTTCTCTCCTATATCACACTCCTTCCAAACTTTTACGCAGTGTACCAAACAAAACTCAGACCGAAATTCCACCGTCCCCTTAGCCCAATCTATTGAGGGGTTATGCAAAGTAAGCTAAGGCATACCTAAGATAATTTGCAATTGATGTGCGTCAATTAACTCAAACATGACCTACTCCCAATGCCCTTCTGAAATCTTCAGCTCAAAGAGTTCTGTGGTTTGTGTAATGAGCCCCAAGCTGAGCTGTGTCCCCTTAACTGCTCTGACTTGTGCTGGGACCTCCTTGTCAACAACTGGTAGCCCTAAATGATTGGCTAGAGTTTTGTCCATAAAATCGCCAGTTGCCCCAGAATCTAAAACTCAAGTACCCCCACACATCAAACCACCCTTCCAAAACAAGGATACGTTTATTGTGATATGCGGTACTGATGCCTGAATAGTGTTTGCTACCATCTGACCTCTTCCTAAAGATGGAAAGATTTTTCGAGGGGTTCTGGGACAATTCCCAACAAAATGCCAGTATCCCCACAGTAAAGACAAAGATTTTCCTTCAGTCTCTTGTCCTTTTCCTCTTTAGTTAATGGAGGTCTAAACTGTCTCTAACAGAACCCTTGATCTCTCTTTGAACTACATCTACCTTAGGACGCTCACTTCTTACCCAAATCCTCCCCCTCAGGAACTGATCCCCTACGCTCCTGGCGTCTCTCACTTAATCTTGCGTCTAATTTCAAAACCAGGGTAATTAACTCCTCATTGATGCCTGGTCTCTCTACCACTGTCATCAGAGCATCCTTTTAATTCTCGCAAACCACTGTATAGAAAAGTGAAGATCTTTTCTCCTCCGGCCAAGTACTTTCTAAAACTAATGCACGAAACTGAGTAATATAAACAGATAAATCCTTGTTTCCTTGTTACAGTTCTAACAACTCACTGTCCACATTCTGAGTCAATGTACGCCTATCAAACATCTTTCTAAACTCGGCTTTGAATAGTTCCCAATTCCCCAACTCATTAGCCCTTCCTTCAACCAACAGAACCGACCAAGCGGCCGCCTCGTCTGACAAAAATGAAATTAAAAAAAGCCTTCTTAGCTCTTTCATTAGGGAACGACTCACGTCTACACACAAAATGCAATTAGCATTGCATGAGGAAAGACTTAAACTTGTGTTGATCTCCAGAGAACCACTCCGGTGGAGCCAATGGAGTGGTTACCACAGAAATGGCTGGCACACCCCTTTCACGCTTCTCCATCCCTCTAACTCCCCCAACTGTAACACCTTCTACTTCCGGAAATAACACCGGTGGTTCTCTTTTTGGATTCCAACCAGACACTTGGTTTCTCAGCCTCTACACCTTCCTTTTTCACCAAAAGACTTGACTCCTTAAGCTTGTCACTTAATTCTACAGTCTCTTTCTTTGACATCAACATCTCTTCCCTCATCTCTGCAAGCATTTTAGCTAAGGAGCCTAATGACGCATCTGCTCCAAGCTCCATTTCTGCTCAGGCAGGTATTTAACGTGGGCCTTTCATTCTATCAGGTCCCAGCGCCGAAATCCTGCAGAAGCAGACGAATAGCCCGCCAGATCCCCCAAACTGGTACACCCAATAGTAAGTTATACAACTAAATGAGATAACCAGACCGGGGGAAAAGGGGAAGTGGAGAAAATAATAAACGGTCAGGATAACTCTGGTTTCCTCAACTTCTAGACGCCTTCGAACTCAGGATACCTGCAAATGACAGCATAATTAGCATCTCTACTGGAACTCTAACATTTCCCAATATGTACCTTCCCATAACCTCTAGTTACCCGACATCCTCTGTTTATTTACGGATAGGCACTTGAAAGGGTTTATCCTCATTTACATTTGCTTTCCACCGCTGAATTCTCTAGGACTTCTACACTTCTCTTGAGCAATCAAACTAACTTCTGTGTTGCCTAACATCTTCTGTAATTTTGAACACTTGAACATATATTGAATTCTTGCTGAACTTCTACTAATGGTTTGTAACTCTAATCAGTTGATGCGTCTGCTGCTTACTCGTCATTAAGCTTTACTCCGTTTGTTCAAATCACTTTTGCTGCCCTCATGTAGTTCTGTTGCTTTGCCTTTTGGTTTACTATGAAACTCTCCTCAAATATCGCTTCATTGCCTTTGCTGTACTTCATGCAATTCAATTGCCTTGTATAAAAGTAACTTGAAACTAGAAAATGCCTTTTTACTTTTCTCAGATCCTCTACAGAAACGGCTGAACTAATTTTCTCAGTTTAAAAGCTCAGACGCACACGCTATCTGAACTTGCTTGCTGCCGCTGGATTGCACAATTTAGGAGACCACTGCCTTCTTCACTGATCAACTGCTCTCCAACTCTGCCGAAATAATCTCCTCAGCGGGTCCGTCGAGAACCGGGCTAGACGGCTGCAACAGACTTCCTTGACACGCCGCCTCGCGCTATACGGTCCTTTCCTCAAACATGGCCGGCACACAACATGTACCCGAACGCTTCCATTTACACAGCTGTGCTTACTTGACACGCGCACAAGCTGACAATAACAAATTACTTCAACACTGGCCTGCGCACAGAAGCACCACATTCATTTTTATCTTGTAACTATTTTTTCACTTAAAAACTACAGAGGTTGCAGGAGATAGTCTGACTTTTCTTCTCTTCTTGTAAGTAAATTAACCTTCTTGACTAAACTTAAATGATATGATATTAAGAAAAAGACTTTCTTAGACTGGGTTTTGAGAAAACCTCAGTCACTTATCTGCACTTTCACATCACTGGCTCTTTCAGATGATTGGTTGCTGGTAATTTGATGTTTTTTCCTTAAGTTTCTTTGGCTTTAAAAGGAACTCTTGAGAGCTGTGACCATCCTTGAACAGATCTTGAATGAAAGGCAATTTAGAACCTCACTTGAAGTTCCAAACTGCATCACAGTAGTCGCAGTCCAATCACTGCTGAACAGGAAGTACTCCATCATGAGTTGGGACAATAGTTGCTAGCTGGTATGATGATTATATTAAGGAAATACCATTTCAAAGCAATTGACCTACCAAAGCTTTAACAACCACAATTGGCAATTAGTAATGCCTAACCTGGCGCGTTCTGTTACCCAGGGACCTGACAGATGATACACAGGTACTCCTACCACTCTCGGGCTCTTATGACCAAGACGCCGCAGCCCTCCACCTGATATACACCACCATACAAACGTGGATGGCGGCAAAAGGGCTATGTCTCAATGGAGATCAAATCGAGATCCTCATTACCGGCCCTAAAGAAACTCTATCCAAACTTGGTAAATACTGTAACTTCACCATCGACAACTCCTCCATCCCGGTCTCCTCCTCAGTAAAGACTCTAGGGGTTTACTTAGACTCCACTCTGTCCATGACGCGACATGTCAGCTCTATTGCCTCCGCTCACACCACCAAACTAGTAAATTCAGTACAACCCTTCCTATCCAAGCAGAACTGTCTTTCAATAGCTAGAGCCACCATTGGGGCTAAACTAGATTATTGAATGCCCTCTTAGCAGGTACCTCGGCCAAAAATCTAAATAGACTCAAAGTCATCCAAAATAACACCCTCAGACCAGCACTAAGCATTCCTAAAAGACACCACATCGCTCAGGCCAGGCACACAGTTTACTGGCTCCCGGTCAAGGAACGGATCCCATTCAAGATGCTTACCATTACGCGCAAGTGCTTAGCATTCAAAGCCCCGCCATACTTATCCGAGAATATCATCAGACCCACATCCTCGCATCCTAAAAGAACCTGTCATGCCAACCAAGGAACAAGTTACTTACCTGTAACTGTTGTTCTCCAGCATGGGTCTGGCATGGATTCACATGCTCATGAATATTCCCCGTCGTCAGGCTGGGAATCCTCGGTAAAGAAAAAACCAGTATCAGTTTCGTTTCTGATCTGTCTTTCGTAGTAATAACCAATCACTGGTCTCTGCGTCATACTGACCACAGCCAATGACTGCCCTCTACCTAAGCACCGCCTCTGGCAGCCATCTTCAGATTTGGAAGCACGTGAAGTGGCAGTATGACCAAGTGAAGAGCCGCAGAGGGGTAGGCGGGAGGGTTCGCATGTGAATCCATGCCAGACCCATGCTGGAGAACAACAGTTACAGGTAAGTAACTTGTTCCTTCTCCAGCATGGGGTCTGGCATGGATTCACATGCTCATGAATAAAGAATACATAGCAGTACACACATGCACAACCACGGGAGGTGGCAAAGGCTCAACATTAAGCATTACATCAAACTCAACATTAAGCATCTTACCTCCTCACCAGGCTCACCTCAGGCAAACAGGTTGCGCAGCACTGCTTGGCCGACCCTGGAATCCCGATCGACGCAGTAGAATTTTGTGAAGGTGTGCGTCGACCTCCACGTAGCAGCCCTGCATATGTCCAGCAAGGGCACACCAGAAAGGAACGCCGTGGTAGCTGCGATCGCTCTGGTGGAATGGGCTCTCGGACGGCCAGGCAGCGGTCGGTTTGCCAACCGATGACAGTACATGATACAGCCGGAGAGCCATCTGGAAATGGAAGCCTTCGAGAGAGCCTTCCCCTGATTGAGAGGTCCAAAAATCACAAAGAGTTGTGACGTCTTCCGAAAACACTTTGTGCGGTCCACGTAGAACTTCAGCGCTCTAGCCACATCCAGCGAGTGCAAAGTCCTCTCAGCCGGCGACGAAGGCGACGGGAAGAACACAGGCAACACCAAGGGTTCGTTGAGATGGAAGTCCGACGGTACCTTGGGCATGAAGGAGGGGTGCGTCCTGAGCACCACCCTCGTGTCGTGAAAAGTCAAGTACGGGGCCTTGCAGGAAAGGGCCTGGATCTCTCCCACCCGTCGTGCGGAGGTGATGGCCACAAGAAACGCTGTTTTCCACGACAGAAACTTCAACGGGGCCGAGTGCAGAGGCTCGAACGGAGGCCCCATGAGCTTGGTCAGCACCACGTTGAGCTCCCACGCCGGGGCCGGAGCCTTCACCGGCGGGAACGATCTGAACAGTCCCTTCATGAATTCTTTCACCAGACGATGAGACCACAAGGACGTCCGGCCCGTGGTCCTGGTGTATCGGGAGATCGCAGCAAGATGAATCTTGATGGACGCGTGTGCCAGTCCAGCTTTGGCCAGCGTCAGCAGGTACGGCAGTACCTGGGGGGCCGTAATCCGTAGAGGGTTA
The DNA here is from genome assembly GCF_040938575.1 of Ambystoma mexicanum. Taxonomy (NCBI): domain Eukaryota; kingdom Metazoa; phylum Chordata; class Amphibia; order Caudata; family Ambystomatidae; genus Ambystoma; species Ambystoma mexicanum. Next base: position 1,098,510,945 of record NC_090937.1, read on the forward strand.
ATCTTCTGTGCGTGGCACCAGACAGAGAACCTCTTCCATTTGTGCCCGTAGCATTTAAGAGTCGAGGACGCCCTGGCATTTGCAAGAACCTCTCTGCAGTCGGCCGGTATGTCGTATCCTCAAAACTCTAGCGCTGCAGGAGCCAGGCCTGCAAGTTCAGCGATTTCGGGTCGTGGTGGAGGATGGCGCCTCCTTCCCTGGAGAGTAGATCCGCGTCCACCGGCAGCCTGATTGGCGGGGACGCTGATAAGTCCAGAAGGTCCGGGAACCATATCTGCCTCGGCCACGCAGGTGTGACGAGGATCATCCTGCACCGTGACCTCTTGAGCTGGTTGACGAGCCGGATTAGCAGTGGCAAAGGAGGGAACGCGTAGAGGAACAGGCCCTCCCAGGGGAACGAGAAAGCATCGCCCATGCTCCTCGCCTGAGGAAACCTGCTGGCGAACCTCCGGCACTTGGAGTTCGTCGCCGTCGCGAACAGGTCGATCTGGGGTGTGCCCCACCGTCGGAAGAGGCGATCCACTAGATCCTGCCGTAGTTCCCCACTCGTGGCACGAGCGCAGCTCCCTGCTGAGTGAGTCGGCGATGGTGTTTTTTATCCCTGCCAGATGAAACGGCACCAGAAACATCCTTTGGGCGACGGCCCAATGCCACAGGTCCTGCGCCTCCCTGGACAGTGCTGGAGACCTGGTTCCGCCCTGTTTCCTGATGTAAAACATGGTGGTGGTGTTGTCGGTGAAGATCCTCACCACCTTGCCCTTGAGGGACGGAAGGAAAGACCTGAGGGCCCAGAACACTGCACGGAGCTCCAGGACGTTGATATGGAGGGACTTCTCCGTCGGGAGCCAGAGGCCTCTCGCGTGCAGATTTTCGGTGTGCGCTCCCCACCCTTCCAGGGAGGCATCCGTGGTCACTGTCTCCTGGTGGTCTGGGGACTGGAAGTCCATGCCCGCCGTCAGATGCGTGCGGGTGCTCCACCACCTGACCGCTCGGCGGAAACTCTCGCCGAGTGTGATCCTCTCCTTGAAGCCGCCCGTCGTTTGGATCCAGCGCGCGACCAGGAACTCCTGCAACGGGCGCATCCGGAGCCTGCACATGGGAATGAGGTAGATGCAAGAAGACATCATTCCGAGGGGGGACTTGATGGACCTCACCTTGGCCGCATCGGAAACCAACATCCGCTGTACCTTGCCCAGGATGGACCTGGTCCTTTCCTCCGACGGGGAGGCCAGAAGGGACACTGTGTCGAGCTTCGTTCCCAGAAACAGTGCGTTTTGCGCGGGTACCAGGTGGGACTTGGCGTAATTCACGGAGAATCCCAGGTCTGTGAGAAGTTGGACGGTCCTTGCCGTGTGCTCCACGGCGAGCTCCCTCGTCTTGGCTCGGATGAGCCAGTCGTCCAGGTAGGGGTAGACGTGGATCCCCTCGCGGCGCAGCTGCGCCGCCACCGGTGCAAGGCACTTGGTAAATACCCTGGGTGCCGACCGTATTCCGAAGGGGAGGGCTTTGAACTGGTAGTGACGCCCTTGGACCACAAACCTGAGGAATTTTCGGTGCCCCCTTAGGATGGGAATATGGAAGTAGGCATCCTCCAAATCCAACGACGACAGGAAGTCTCCTTCCTCCAGCTGACCCAGGACGTGCTGGAGGGTGACCATCCGGAACTTCTGCGCCTTGATGAACTTGTTCAGACGTCGGAGGTCTAGGATGGGGCGCCATCCTCCCGTCTTCTTCTTCACGAGGAAGTATCTCGAGTAAACTCCGGAGCCCCGAAGCCTCTTTGGGACAAGTTCGATGGCGCCCTTCCTGAGCAACGCCTTTACCTCCAGGAGAAGCTGAGGGACGTGAAGCTCTTTCCTGGCCACGGGGGGGACGCGCGGGCACCTTCTTTGAAACTCGAGCGCGTGGCCCCGGGCTAAGGCGTCCAGCACCCAACGGTCGGTTCAATCCTGTTTCGACGAGGCTTTGCCGCCTTGACCTCCTTGGCGACGACGGCGGGGTCCGCCAGACTTGCCTCGTCCTCTGTAGGCCTCCTGAGACGACAAGCGGGCCGCTTGACGGTAGGTGGAGAAACCGCCGCCGGAACCTTTGGAGGCGCCCTTGCCTCCGCTGCTCCGAAAGGGCGTCCGTCGTCGCAGAACCCCAAGGGCCCGGGCCGTCTCAGTGTCCGCTTTAATGTCCTGGAGGGAATCGTCCACTGTTTTCCAAAACAGGTTGTTCCCATCGAACAGCATGTCCAGGACTCTGGTCTGTACGTCTTGACGGAAGTCCGTAGCCTTGATCCATCCACGCCGCCTAAGGCACACGCCGTTGCCCAACTGGCGAAACCCAGTGTCGGCGATGTCCGTCGCAATAGTGATGGCGTGGTCCGACGCCACCTCACCTTCCTGTAGGATCTCCAGGGCATCCGCCCTCTTGTCGTCCGGTAGGAAGTTCAGCAGGGTAGCCAGTCTGTACCATAGCTCCCTGTCGTAGCGGGCCACGATAGCCAAGGCGTTGGCCGCTTTAATAGTCGTCGCTGCCGACGAGATGACCCTGCGTCCCATCGCGTCCAATTTCTTTCCCTCGCCGTCCGGTGGGGAAGTCGATGTGGAGGCCGCACCCCCCCCGCTTTCTTCCTGGCCGCCGCGGAGACGACAGAGTCCGGGGTAGGCTGCGCCCGGAGGCACAGGGGGGGCCGCGTCCGGGACCCGGTACTTCTTCTCGTACCGGTCTCTTCTAGCTGGCGTAGTGGAAGGGTTCTTGAGGAGGGCGAGGCCCTCATCCCAAATGTCGTCCAGTAGAGGCACCGCGAGGACCGTCTTCCTCTTGGCCTCGCTCCGTTGATAAAGGAATCCTTCCTTTTTCTTCTCCTCAGGGCAGAGCTGGAAAAGCTCGGATGCCCTGGCGATCATGGAGTGGAACGATCCAATCTCGTCGGGCGGAGAAGCCCTGTGGGAGGTGACGACGGGAGATCCTCGTCCTATACCTCGTCGTCCGTACCCGTCGCTGCCGTGTCAGTCCCCGTATCATCCCCTCGGGTGGACGGGGAGGAGGGCTGGACGGGTCGCGACGGCTGAAAAGAAGGTGGAGGGTGAATCCTTCTCTTCTTGGGCGGGGGAACACCCGAAGGTCCCGGTTCAGGATCCCCCGACGGGAGAGGTTCCTCCGTCGGTAACGGTAGTCTTGTCCTTATCTCTGAGCATAAGGACTGTATAGCCAACAAAATGGCCGCCGAGTTGTCTTGCAGTGCTGGCAGAGGGGAATCCGACGGGCGATCAGGGGCCCCGTCGTCACCCTCGACGCTGTCGTCATCACCTGCGTCGGGATCCATCCCGACGGGCCGGTCTTCATCCACGCCAAGGCCGTGGCTTAAGACCTCGATCAGCTCTTCCTGAGGCCGAATCTACGACGACGCCCTGCCCCCCCTTTTTCTTCCCCGCCGGGGATTTCACGGGGGTCCTATCGATGGGCACAAAAGAGGACTCCCTCCGAGGTGGCAGGGAGACTCTGAGCCCCGAGGTCGCCACCACTGGTGTAGCCTCCACAGGCTGAGCCAGGGCCGCCCCGACAGTATCGATAGAGGGCTTGGCCGGATGGATTAAGGCCTTCACCACCTTTGGTGCGCTCACTGCCTTATCTTGAGGGGGGGGGGACACTGCCTCGCTCCCCCTCCGATGGGGCCTTCGAGCTCGACCGGGGCCTCTCCAGGAGCTTCGCCGGGTGCTCGCCCTTCCTCTTACCCGACCCAGAGCATTGGCTCGCGGCTGAAGGTGCCGGGGAGGGTGCGCCCTGCCTGGCGCCCGTAGAGCCCGACCGTTCGGCGCTCCCGGTGCCAGCGGACTCGCGGTGCTTGGCCTTGTGTTGGACCCCCGTCGCCGGGGCGTCCTCAAAGGTCTTAGAAGAGCGCTCGGATTTCCTCCTCTTTTCGCCTGACAGGCTCTTCCCTTCCAGCCAGTTGGCGAGGCGTTGGTGGCGGTCCTTCATGGTCCGCTCCGACATATTGCCGCAAAACGCAAAGTCCTTCTCCACTTGCGTCTTGTCCTCATGTAAGCAGTAGAGACAAAAGGAGTGTTCGTCCTCCTTAAAGACGTTCTGAAGCTGGCATCCAGGGCAGACCCTGAACAGCTTTCCGGGCGTCGAGCTTCCCTTCTCCTGGGCCATGTCCGGGCCTGAGAAGCTTCTGGAGTCCTCCAAAACGTAGCTCGACGAAATCTTCACCCTTGAGGGGCGCAGACGAATCCGACACGGGTCCCCGTTGATCGGATGGAGAGTCGGTGGAGCTTGAGGCTCTTTTGACCGAAAAAAACGAAGTTTTTGAGAAAAAACGTGAAAAAATAGCACTAACGCTCGAGAGCAATAGCACGAGGATCCCAACACATGAACGTGCGGTAAAAATCTGAAGATGGCTGCCAGAGGCGGTGCTTAGGTAGAGGGCAGTCATTGGCTGTGGTCAGTATGACGCAGAGACCAGTGATTGGTTACTACTACGAAAGACAGATCAGAAACGAAACTGATACTGGTTTTTTCTTTACCGAGGATTCCCAGCCTGACGACAGGGAATATTCATGAGCATGTGAATCCATGCCAGACCCCATGCTGGAGAACTGCGCATTTCACCTATCAAAAGGGCCAAAGCGGGTGGGATTGGTTTCCCCCACATAGCCCCTAAACTATGGAATGCCCTACCCAACACAGCAGAGACCTCCATCCCAGCCTTCTGGGAAAATGCTAAAAACCACTCTTTTCAACTAACACATCTCCTACCCTATTCTCTCCCACCCCCTGTCCCTTCCTCCTCCTTGTACTGTTTATGTAAGTATGCTGTCTTTTAACAGCGCCACAATGCCTTCGGGCTGTTGCGGGCTTTATACATTTTAATAAATAAATAATAAATGTCCACGTCACTTTTCGATCTTTGAAAAAAGATGCATACTATATGCATAGCATGTTATTCTAAGCAGATGCACAAGCATCAGAAAAGGGTTTCTTTGGACCATATGTATGCTACAAGTTCTTTTTACCTAGTGTCAGTCCTGTCTCCCTCCTAAAATAAGTCTGGCTGCCCTGCAATAGCTACCACTTTAATGAGTGGTACAGGCCTGTACTAAGAGTTGGAGCTTCTCGAACTGCCCAAGGTATAGTTTTATAAAGTCCCTTTGTGTGGACTTTAGAAAAACTGTGCTAACAATATTCACTCCAGAATCCTAGCCTCACCTTTAGAGGTTAAAAGTTCTTAGAATTGTGGGCAACCACCAACACAACACAGCTGAGCAATACTTTGCAATCTCAAACTGAAACGCACAACTCCAATCCAAAACTAGCAATCCAAGAATGTTTGTAAGGCAGACAATTTTACAGTGGCCTCAAATTATGAAATTGTGTGCTTTGTTCACTTTGATTATGCTTTGTCACATTGTTCTTTAGTGTGTGCCCTTTCATATTTCTTACAAGAATTCATCTTGATGTCACTCATGTAGGCGAAGTGTAGGAGTGACTGTGGGAGACTTTAAAGTAGGGGAATACAAGGTCTCCAAGACCAAGCACAAAATCATTGTTTTGCTGGCTCTTTTTCCGGGTTTGTGCGTCTTTCCGTATGCTACTCATTCATGAACTAATATTTTAAGTATGCAAACCTGGTATGATCCATTGGGAGGTAATGCTCCGGGCAATGTGCTTACTGCTGTATAATTTGTGTAGCATTTGCAAGCAAAGTCCAAGGACCCTGAACAACAGCACTGGGTTTGGCTGCTGCACACTGAACCCATTGTATACATTAATATTACTATCTAGTAGTTTACAACAAGTACATAAACAGTAAGTTTGACATGCAACATGGAAAAAAAAAGAATCACTTTTATTTGCAAAATAAACTGAAAACAAATGAACATTATGTTTGCATGCTAACAGAACAGATTTAAGAGCCACTTTCTTTTTTAATACCCAGAAAGAAAATTTAAATTTGTCATCTATCCCTGCAACTTTGGACAGAAATTGTTTTTAATCATAGCTGTCCAATAGTACATGGGCATAAACTAAAATCACGCCTGGCTAATCGCCAGCCGCACCATCGTTATCTTGTTCTGTGACAGCCTCTCCACCAGCATCTTTTCCTTCTTTGCTTCTTTTAGACTTTTTGTGTTTGTGCCTCCTGTGGCCATCCCCTTCTTCACTATCATGTCGACGCCTGCTAGTACTTTAAAAACACAAAAAGAGGAAGTTAAGATTAGTGTTAGCATACAAAATAATAGCAGATTCAAAATACAATTTGAGTTAACAGATAAATGAAATAAGATGGGAAAAAGGTTCCCCACCATCACTTATGATTGGTTTGTAATGTTTCTATTTTTATCTATTGGTATTTGTAAAGTGCTTTGGCGATAGCGCTAAAGAATCAATTTAACATGGCAAGAGATTTTTGACAGAAAGACTGGTATTAAGTGTGAGAAATTAGGGATAGAAAATTAATTTTCAGATGACTGCGAAAAATATGGAAGGAAGTGAAGGATCGGAGAGTAAGGGGTAGAGCGTTACCTTGTTTTAGGGCAAATAAAGCGAAGGAGTGAAAGCAGGAAGATGCACACTGAGGCTTAGGGATAATAAGAAGGTACTGAGATTGTGAATGTTGAGAACGCAGAGGAGAATAGAAGGACACAAGAGAAGACATATGATGGGGCGAGACCATGGGTACAATTAAAGACTGCACAAAGGAAGAGGAAACTGAAATCAAAACAGCAGCAGAGACGCCAACTGCAGAGAGGAGGAAGTAGACGTGCAAGGGGATGAAAGGAAAAGGAGGCTGATAGCAGGTAGATCAACTAAAAGAGCAAAATAATCAAGATGAGCTGGGAAAATAAGTAGCTTGGTGGCATGAAACGAGAGAATTGGGCAGGCAGGACAGATTGTACAGCTGAAAGCGATAGATACAAGCAGTGTTTGTGATGTGTGTTGAGAAACAAAAGATTTGAAAACGACACAGGTTACAGGCAGAAGGGGAGAATGGTAGGAGTGCAGGGTAGTAAAGAATGTCAGAAGGTGGACGAGCGAAAACAGAAGGGAGAAAGAACAGACTTTTTTCAGAGTTGAAATGAAGTGAGAAGACTTCCATGAGAAAGAGAAGATATGTGAATTGTCCACATAGAAATGACAGGAAAGGTTGAATTATTTAAGGATAAAATAGGAATGGTGCAGAGAGAAATTAGTAGAGGCACAAGATAAGGCTCCTGGAGTTCAGGGACTTCTGACTCCCATTTCGTCGGTATGTTCTCCAGTTGGAACATCCCGAACATGCTTCGGAGGGAGCGCGGAAGATGATGAATGTCGGAATTTCGGATAGATGGGATCAGCTTGATGTTATTAAAAAGTGTGCTGGGGAGGAGGGAGAAGGTGGATGGTTATATGTGATCTTCGCTAGGCTGTTATGATGGGTTGTGTTGGATGACAGAGAAGGGAACAGTGACTGGGGGGAAAAGGGGGGGAAGGGGGATTGTTTGAGTATTAAAATGCAATAAAGAAAGTTAAAAAAAAAAGAGAAGGCTCCTGGCGGACAGCATAAAGTGTGATAGGAAGAGAGGTTACCAATGTAATAAACAGTCGAGTGTTAGGTAAGATTTTCATATCAATGATTAATCTTCCTGACCTATGTCAACCCCAGAACATTTTGCTTTACTGGTGGCTTTTTTCCCCTTATACTTCAGCGAGTGGGAACCTTTTTCCACACACAGAGTCTTTAACTCTTTCTATGGATGTCGTTTCTAAGACTCTCTAGAGATTTTATCAACTTTGACAACTTTTGGGACTTACTGCCTATTGTTCCTGGGTTGCGCTTCGGGCTCCCATTTTAACTTTCTCTGGCTAACCTTAATATGATATGATAGGTTATTTATAACACGCTTAATACCAAGAGGTTTCTAAAGCGGACCCGGGGATCGAACCTGTGTTGCTCCCTATCGTCTTGCTTCCAAGGCGAGCATGTTGCCCCTGAGCTATCCTCCCTTGTGAGAACTACAAATCCCAAGGGTATAAAAGATCTTTGGATCCCTTTTACATTTTATTAGATGAAATCAGTACACCCCACCTTATGTGGCATGCTAGGGAGGTAACAATGTATCCCCTTTCTCCTTTTAACTAACATTTATACGACTGGGACAAGCTTACCTTTATTTCCACAGCCCCAGTAAAATGGGCCCCAGTCTTCTTTTTTGCCATTTTAGTGTTCCTTGTCCTTTCTTGTTCCTTCCTCTGACTTCCAGGGCGGAAAAGCCTTTGTATTAGCTTTATCTTCGTCGGGAATCCTGTGGATTACCCACCCAGGCTCCAGAGTGACCGAAGGCAGGAAGAGCGTGAGGAGTCCAAAACTCAGCAGCCCTTTGTCTTCCATCCTGACTGCGAGAATTCAGTTCAAACTGGAAGGCTGGCTGTGCTGAAAGTACTGCCAACCGCCGAAGTTTAAATGGTGCATGGCTGTTTGATTGGCTGGGTTCCTGCATGAAAGTCTGATCCTGGAAGCTGAAGAGGTATTCTACCACTGGATCCGAAAAGGAAGATGAAGAAACAAAGGCAGTAGCGATTTCCAGCTACCGGAGAGCATGCTTATAATGGCCGCGCCTTTCGTTTTAAGTCTCCCGGACTCCCCTCCCCAGAAGGTTTAATACAAGTGTTGCAGCCATTATAAATACAACAGTGTTGTATTTATAATTGCCATGAGTTTTAAATCTCCCAGGTTGCCCCGATCCTGGGGGAGCCCGGGAGACCTAAAACGAAATTCGCAGCATTTATGAATACTTCGCCAGCCGCTGTGGTGTAGTGATGGGACAAGCAATGGGGTTTTTCCTGCATTCCCTGTACCACACCTCAAATCTTTTACATCTGCACACATACAGAGATCATGTAGATGGATGCGTGCAGCCAGTAGCACCTCAAGTACCTCAGAGAGGTCCCCAGTCGTCATACCTCATCTTCAAGAGCCACGCATGTAGGTTGAGGGATTTTGGGTTCGAGTGAAGTACATGAACTTCCGACTGGGATATGAGGTCCACCCGCCGAGGCAACCATAGAGGTGGGCAGATGGTCGATTCCAGGCGTTCCGAGTACCATATGTTCCTCACCCATTCGGGGCCGAACAAGATCATAGTGGTTCTAAATCTCCTCAATTTCCTGAGAACCCGTGGGATGACTGGTATCAGAGGGAAGCCATGATGGAGGTGGAAGACCCACTCCACCAGGAATGAGTCTCCCAGTACACCTTTCATAGGGAAATTCCCTCGAGCAAATCTGTCTGCACTTTGTGTTGGACCTCTGTTAAGGGAGTTTTCCTAAAGTCGACCTGTGGTAAGACTTTATAAAACCACCCCTGGGTATATAGGCCCCAGCTTCTAGGATAAGTCTGTACTACTCCAAGGGTTGGCAGTATGGCAGAACAGCAAGGCTTATTTTAGGAGGGAGATGTGAGCTGTATGTAAGTACAATCAATTCAGTAAATACATAGGCCCTAAGAAACTCGTACACACTTGTAGTTCTAGTAAAATAGATATTTATTTTATATACAGAAGGTAAAGTTATATTCAGGTAAGTACTACTTTAGCTAATGAACACAATAGAAAACATGCAATACTTCAGGTGTGTTAACCAATAGTAAAGAATTATACAGATCATGAGCACTGTTCAATGGTAAGTAAAATCACTTGTGATAGCAGCTCAGGAAATATTCTGTTATAGGAATAAAAGGGCTATTTAACAGCAACAATAGCAGTTCAATACTTTAAACTACTTGTAATATACTTTTCAGAGGACTTGAGTCATTTGCAGAGAACTCCCTGTCAGCACACCTGATGAAAACCGCTTTTTGCAACTTGACGGCCTATATGAGAAGGCTCTGTCCCAAACGAAATAGTCTATGTTGCTTCATATCCTAGGTGGTGCTGGGGAGGCTACGGCCATAGAGGATGCCATGAGGGCAGCTATGCTGATGGCTCACTGTATCTATGTTAATTGGCATGTGTATAGCGCCTACTGCACATTGGTATGGCCTCAAAGAGATGAGGATGAACACCCTTTGGAAGACTGTAGTCTAAGTTGAGAAGTTGTGAGAGGAGTGGTTAAATGTGTTTGTGTGCATTTATAACCTGACTGAAGATAGATGGGGAATGGCTAGTGCCCCAACAGCAGCCCATATTAGAATGTGTGGGACGGGTGCTGTGTCAAATTGTCAAGCAAGTCAGTTATGTAAACAACGGGACCCAATTGTGTTTGTGAGACTGCTTTATTCGATGGGTGGTGGTGCTCGGCTGAGAGTGATGTATGTTAGCGTAGGGTGTAGTCAAATAGTGTGCATGTCAAATGTGTGAGGCTATGCGTAATGCAATCTAATTTAGGAGCCCTAGTGAGGCACAATCCAAGTGTGGCAAATAACCAACTGTGGCATGATTGAAATGGCAATCTAAAATGAGAAACCTAGGCCTGCAAAATGCAAGTGTGGGAAAATACAAACTGTCTACTCACATCTCGTTCCCTCGGCACTCAACCTCACTTTCCCATGTACCACTGTGCCTTCTCGCACCTGTGCTCCTTTACCCAACTCACCCCACTCCATTTCACATCACTGTCAAAGACAGCCCGGCCTTGCATCTCTGCAAAGCTCGATCAGGATGCAGCTTTAGGAAACGGTGGACCTTTACTTTACAAATTTATTTTTTTATTTCAATACAGTAATACAAGATGTAAAATAGCAACAGATACCTTCGAGATGACTTGTGCCGCGTTACTGTTTCTTCTTTTTCTCTATGCCTTCTTTCTCTGTGCCTTTCTTCCTTTTCTCTGCTGACACTTTCTCTGCTTACACGTTCCCTGTGCCGTTCGTAACCTCTTTCAGCATATTCTCTGTATCGGTATCGCTCTTCCTCACTGTTAAAAAGTCAGGTGCAAGAATTAAATGTTTAAAGTTCATGGGAAAGAAACTACATCTTAATTCAATTAAATTCACCATAGAAGCATGGGGAATCTGGCATGAAAAGCTTTACAAACAATATTATAATTAACATCTTTTCACATGTAAATATAATGAACAATGTTTAATGCTCTCATCACTACACAGGTGTAGATTTCAATGCATATCAATTTAAGGGCGATTATTTGGTATACCAGTAACCCCCATAATTATCCTCAAAGAAATGTGCAGCTAAGATCTAAATATAGTAACTTACAATAACCTCTGGCTTATTCTACCATAGCATAAATATGGAGGTACAGACATGAACCACATGGCAAGGTGATCAGGAGCAGCAAGTTCTTCAACAAAAAAGCAATTGTCTAGAGTAACTAAAGCAGCCCTTCGATCTAGAAGACAAAAACATTACCTTTTAATTAAAGTGCTATATTGAAACCTCTTTAATGGAGGCATGTAATGCAGTTAGTCCCATTGAAATTTGAATATTTAGAAACATGTGTGCGTGATAAAATTAGAGGCAAAGAACACACTTCTCCCCATTTGTCCAAGCTTAAAACTATAGAACAAATTACGTACCCCTAAGTAATGTTCTTTCTAAGGGATGTTCCTGTTAGGCAAAGTTTGTATGCAGTACCCTCTGGGACCACTACACACAACTGACCACAGGCATAGGAAACCCAACCTTTGGTATAAGCTTGTACTACACAGGTTGGTAGTGTGTTGAGCAGCCAGGCTTATCTCAAGAGGGGTCAATGTCAGCTGTAGTGGAGTTACAGAGAGTCACAGTGACAAGTGTACAAATAAACTCTTACACACAAGGTGTCTTGATTAAACACGTATTAATTTATTTAACAGTCATAGTAAACCTTCTTTAGAGGGGAGCAATGTTAACACAAATATACTTCAACAAAAATACACACTCTTACGTTTTCTAAATCAGCAGATACCCATTTGGGATGGCTCACAGACACTACATACACCCTCAGGTGACTTCAATTGCTAGGGTGCTGTAGACATTAATATATCACTGTTTGCATTTAGACTTTCTTAGGAGAGTCAAAGAAAAGAGGGATCGGAATAAAACAAGTATTCACACAATGATTCTAAGCAGATAAGTACTTTCAATAACCCCCAAATGCAAAGTGAGTTAAACCCTTCCTATAAGGAAGGCAAAAACTCAGGAGAGGGGAGTCATTCAGGGAGCCAGGCCAGCCAATGTTCAAGTCAGCAAAAGTCAAGGTGAAATGAAGCACTTCTTGAAGGTAAGCAGAAAGTCTTTCAGTGTTTTTAAAAGTCTTGGTAGAATAGAAGAAATCAAAGTAGGGCCACAGGCTGATTAAGCTTGTGATGTAAAGAAGCTGGTAACAAATCTACAAATGCAACCAAGAAAGTCTCCAATGAGGACAATTGGCTACACAACAAGATGGAAAGTTCTCTTAGACTGTACAGTACCTTTAGGCTGAAGAACAAGTGCAGCAGATGACTTCTGTTCCTGTGCAGCTCCGCAGATCCCGCTGTTCCTGGGCCTCAGTCGTGGGGACAAGAGGGACAACATCTGGGGACTCCTGCACTGCAATGGGACGGTCACCATTCGCACCCAGAAATCTTCGAACAAGTGGCACTTCGGTGTTTCAGCTCCTCGCGTCTACCGCAAATAGCACCACCATGGTTCCTGGCTGTCGAGATGGGCTTTCTTTGCGTCTGGGGTCCCGCACTCTTAAGGGGGCTCAGGCTCGGTCAGTCCTGCTTCCTGGGAGTCCGGAGGATCTTCCTGGAGCAGCTTAAAAGCAACGCACACAGAATTGTGTTCCTCTCCCTGGCTATCTGGTTCCTGCAGCGACTGCAGTGGAAACTTAACCAGCTTCGAGAGGATGTCCAGGCGGCTTACTCTGGAGTTGATTGGTCCGACCAACTCGAAGGGAAAAGTCGTCCTTGTGGGCCTCTTCTGTCGATACGAATTTGAAGCTTCAGCACAGCAGCAAGGCTTCACCGGGCAAACATGTCCACGAGTTGTAGCACGCGTTGCTTCCAAGTTCTTCTTCGAATTCCTTCGTCCAGTGGTCGAGACTGCCTTCCAAGCCAAAAAGCTCTTTACACAGGTTTCTCCTATTCATTCCAGTCCAGCTGTCAGTCACCCAGCAGGGTAGCTGTCCTTGCCGGACAGCCAGCCGGCCAAACACCTAAGAGTGCTTACCTGTCTCCTAGGAGATTAAGCACAGGTAGTTTTGGGCACCTCCCTCATTTCCTGCCCCCGCCAGACACCCTGGAGCCAAAGCGGGCTTCACTCGTGAAAAAATGGCACCCTTGGGTGCTTTACTGCAGCTGCGAACGCAGCCCACGGGAAAAGCACACCATGGTAGTTAAAAGTAAACTACTGCCACCAGCCATTCATCGAGGAAAGATTAACATAAAATTGTTACATGAGAAGCTAGACAAAGGGGATACCAAGTAACCCCTCCAGCATCCCATTGTACGATTGTGTGTGCTGGGTCTAGAAAGTTACAAATGTAAGTAAAGTCAATTTCACTTTACTGCTCTTGGAAACCGTAGTTTATCCAAGAGAAGGTATTTAAACTTTTGGGAAATCTGAAAGACTTCCCTATGCCACTGCACTGAAGGTGTGGTGTGCCACAATGTTTATGTTAAAGGATATTTGTACTGCACACTAAAAGGATATTTGTACTGCACACTATCACCACAGGAGTGGTCCCCTTGAGATCCGGCTGCTCTGAAAAAGGGAAAGCAGTGGGGGGTGGGTTAGTGGGCAAATGCTGGAAAAGTGCAAGAGAGCAGTGATGTGCTGTTGGCGGCTTCAGCCTGGTGGGTCCGTTGGATGGGCTTGGGTTGTTTTACGGTCGGTAATCGTGCGCTGTTGTGCGAGTCTATGTGTGATTTGTTTTGTTGTTGCAGTGTAGTGAAGTTTGTGCGGATTGTTGTGTTCTAAGTTTGTGGTTGTGTTTGGTTAGAATTTGAGAGGTGTATGCAGAGGGGTACAATCTTTAGTGGATTGGTTAACTGGCATTGCTGTACTGAAGTGAGGCGCTGAGTTTCTATGTTCTCCCCAGGTGGGTTGCGAGAGCATCTCTGTGTCTTCTGTCTTGATCTGGGCTGTCCGATATTCACAGTCCCTTTCACACATGGCATCTACTCACATTCTTAACCCAACCCAAGTTCGGCTTTGGCCACCTACTTGACACCTGTCTGTATGCGGGGCAGGCAGGTAGGCGTTTGTGCGTCCCTTACAATCTGGCCCAGAAAGCATTCCCAATCCAGTCGGTGCACGGCATTGACTAGCCAAAGCTACTCCATCTATATGTGGCAGATGATTGGCATTCGTCATCTTATTCAGTTGTTTTTATTGCTATCGCTCCCAACCCCTTCGAAACGTGGCACATGCCATAGCTTGCAATAACGTCAAAGGGCGACACCTGCTTTCATTCAGGACTCCATACTGTCAGTGCCCGTGCCAATGTCCACAACTTAGTTCAAGTGTAGCAAGTGCTAACATTCACACAACTCTACAGAAGTATGATACTTGATAGCGATTATGGGGCAGGTGAGGATGTTGGCATTGAGTGTTGGCATTGAGTTGGCTAGGGATAGCGATTCCTGTCCTCAAGGGTGTCGCTTGTCTCCTATTCGACTTAGCATTGTCTCTCTTGTTGTAGTAAGAGATTCTCTGGTCGGTTCTGGGTGTTGTCAGTGTCATTCTAAATGTAGTCATCCTTTTTCTTTGTGTTTCTGTTAGGCAAAGTTTGTATGCAGTACCCTTTGGTTTGGGACCACTACACACAACTAGGACTGCAGGTGTAAGCAAAACCAACCTTTGGTACAAGTCTGTACTACACAGTTTTGGTAGTGTTGCTGAGCAGCCAGGCTTATCTCAAGAGGGGAATGTGAGCTGTAATGATGTTACACAGAGGTCTACAATCACAAGAGGTCAAGTAGACTCTTAGACTCAAGGTTTCTTGGTAAAACACCTATTACTTTATTTCAGTTAGTTATAAAACATTCACTAGAAGGAGGCAATATATATCACGCACAATGTACTTCAGTACTCTACACGGTATGTTACTGAGGCATTAAAACTACTTTGAAGTAGGAGCAAAAGGGCATAGGTTAATAAAATAAAGACGACAAGTATTCTTTAGACGTTGCAAATATTTTGAGTTCACCAGAGGAGTCAATTCAATGCAATAGGTTAGGCCAAAGCCAATGGGCTAAAGTCTTGTATAAAATAAAGCAGTTCTGGTAGTTAAACGGAAAAGTCTTTGCCAAAGTTCTCAGAAGTAGTTTGTAAAAGAACAAATCATATGTTGGGTCACAAGCTGATTAGGCCTGTAAATTGCAAAAGTTCCAAGCACTTTTGCAGTGAGAGGCAAGTTCTCTCGATCGGGTTTTCACAGTACTTTACAATGAAGAAAAAGATGCAGCTGAAGACTTCTGTTCCTGGCAGTTCCTGCAGATCTCGCTGTTCCTGAGCCTCAGTCGTGAGGACAAGAGGGAGGACGTCGGGGGACTCCTGCACTGCACTGGAACTGGTCAAAAAACTGGCAACTGGCAAATCTTCAATTCCGGTAGCTGTAGTCAAGCACACAAACTGGTGTCCCTCTCCCTGGTTACTCGGTTTCCTGCAGCACTCTGAGGAAAATACAACCAGCTCCGAAAATGGTATCAAGGTAGTTTAGTGTCGAGTTGATGGGTCCCACCAACTCAAAGGAAGAAGTCATCCTTGAAGGGCTTCTCTGTCGAGATGAACTTGGCGATTCGGACCTGCAGCAGGGCTTGCCTGGGCAAACCAACAGTCCAGGAGTTGCAGCAGCCGTCCTCTTCAAGTTCATCTTCGGTTCTTTCGTTCCAGTGGTCGACTGCCTTCCAAGCCAAGCGACTCGCCTTTCATTCAGTTCTCTCCCATTCATTCCAGCCTAGCAGGGTGGCGGTCCTTGCCGGACAGTCAGCCAGTCAATCACGCCAGAGTGCAGTTGGGTTTCCTAGGAGACCAAGCACAGGGAGTTTCGGGAACCTCCCTCACTTCCTGCCCACCCCAGACACTCGGACGCCAGAGGCAGTCTTCAGTCCTGAAGCCTGCCAAAGGCGAAAGAACAAAGGTACCAAACCTGGTTTGGTGCGCAGAGAAACTCTAGAAGGACCTTTCCAAAAAGAAGCGCCGAAAAAAGAAGACCGGGACCTGTTTAAACATAGGGGGCTCAGAAGCCATCTTGAAAAACATGACTCCCGCGATTTAACGCTACCAGTGTTCGTGGTCGGGGAAAAATCATGGTAGTTCGCTGTAAAACCACTTCCACCAGCCATTTCGAGAGGCAAGGGTAGCATGAGACTGGTACATGTGTTTCTAGACACAGGGGATACTAAGTAACCCCTCCAGCACTATATAGTAAGATAGGGTGAGTTGGGTCTAGGAATTTGAAATGACTAGTAAAGTCAATTTCACTTTACTTTCTCTTGGAAACAGTAGTTTATCCCAGAGAAGGTATTTAAACCTTGGTACAGCCTAAAAGGCTTCCCTGTGTCACTGCACCGAGGGTGCTGTGTGACACAAATGAAAAGATCATGCCTATGGAGTTTAGGCTCCATAACCAAGTGAACACACAAGAGTAAAACACACATCAAAAGAGTGGGAAAAAAGGCTCACACACTCCAGGTAAAAAAAATCAAGTCCTCAAAATCCAGCATAGTTGCTGGGGGTCCCTAAGGTGAGGGGAATTAGCACATTTATGAGAATTCTCCCTAACAGTTTCCTGTTCGGTTGTTTTGGGTTTTCAGTTTTAGTCTGTGGTGCTGAAGAGCCAGGTTTAAATAATTTCCGAATTGTAGGTGATCTTTGGTGTTTATTTCTTTCGAGATGTTCCAGGTTTTCGCAGCTAGGTGGGAGAAGGAGGAGCCCCAAGTTTTTTCTTAAGATATGGTTTTTGTTCCAGGTGGATTTCGTTGCTTGATCTGAGTCTCGTTGGTTTGTAGATTGTTATTTTCTTCTGCACTAATTCAGCTCCTTATCAGTTGATTGCCCTGTGTGTTATGCACATTGTTTTGAAGGTGATGCAATGTTTGACTGGGAGCCAGTGCAGTGTTTTTAGGGCTGGAGTGATGTCTCTTCTGGATAGTTTGAGGAGCAGTCTGGCTGCTGTATTTTGGATCCGTTGTAGTTTCTTCAGGAGGTATTCTGGTATCCCGAGATAGAGGCTGTTTACATTTCGATTCTTGACATGAGGGGGCGACAATTTTGAGTGTTTTGTGGGAGAAGGAGAGGAAAGGTAGGATTCTTCTTGCCGTGTGGAGGAGGAAGAAGCATTTCTTGATTATTTAATTTATTTGTGGTTCTAAGGTTAGGGTGTTGTCCATCAGGACTCCCATATGTTGTATTACCTTAGATGGAATTGGTGCGGTTCCCATTTCCGTTGGCCATGGAATATAGGTGTTCTCTTGATTTTTGGATATAATCATGATTTCCGTCTTTCCTGGGTTGATTTTCAAGTTGTTGGCATCTATCCAATTAAAGACTTCTTTTAGACACTTCGATTAGGGTCGAGTGATCGGCTTGAGTGTCTTCGATTTTGTAGATGATTTGAGTGTCATCTGCGTAGTTATAGCACGTAATGTATTTTTTGAAAGTTCTGATTACTGGAGTCCGGTAGATGTTGAAGAACAGTGTAGATAGTGAGGAACATTGTGGTACTCCACAGTCGTTAACTTGTGGGGTGGATTTAAAGGGTTTTATCCATACGGTTTCTGTTCTGTCTGCTAGGAATGATTTAATCCAGAGTAGTGCCATGTTCGTTATGCCCATGTCTTCTAGTCTTTTGGTTGGGGTGGCATAGCTAACTGTCGAAGGATGCGGAGAGGTCGAGCAGAATCAGGACTGAGGTTGTGTTAGAGCCGCATTATTTTTTAGGTCGTCCCAGATGGATAGTAGGGCTGTTTCTGTTCCTCTTGCGGGTCTGAAACCGACTTGTGCTTGGTCTAGCAGCCGGCGTTTTTCTACCTGTTCTTGGGTTCGTTTGTATACGTAGGTTTCAAAGAGTTTCAATGAGTTTTGCTGGGTAGGGAATATTGGAAATCGGCCTGTAGTTGGAGGTCTTCGACATCGCCACTTGTGTTTTTTAAAAAGCGGTTTGATATATGCTGATTTGAAGGCTCCTGGTACAGTTTCTGTTGCTAGTGAGAGATTTAGGAGGTTTTTGTAATGTTCTGATGGCGTTCCTTGTGTGAGGATTGATTTGTAGATGTGAGGGAGTGTTAAGATGGATTTCTGAACTCTGACCTGGAGGGGCAGAGGTTCAGAAGGCCAGCCTAGTTTCTTGGAACAGGGTAACCTCTGGACAAGCCAGACCAATCAGGGTAGCGATAGTGGCGGTCAAGACTAAGTCTCAAGAGGGGTGAGGGTGACTGAAAGACCTCAATGAGCACACAAAGCAAGGACACTTACAAATTACTCCAGACAGGTGTTATATTAAAACTATAGACACATTTATTACAAGGCATTTGTAACATCGACCATAGCAAAGAATCACAATAATACTAAAGTAAACCAACACATCACAATCAATACAATATATATGCAAGACCGAGGGGGAAAAGGAGTTAGGAGCACGAAATATGTAGACCACCTAGATGAGGAGGAAAACAGGCAGTGCAAGTAATCATTAGACCCAGTTCGACATCAGAAATCCACCTAACTAGGCGACAGTCCAAGCCCTACGAAAAGAAGAGCCTTATGCTCAATAGTACCTGCACGCGCTTGTGCCAATGTATAAAATAGGGTCTCTTCAAGGGTCTCTGACAGTTCAGGAAGGTGGATGAGGCGATGAAGAACAAGTTCCCACTAAAGCAAGACCTCCACTTGCGGGCAGAGGCAGGATGGATCCGCTATTTCGCAACGGTAGAAAAGAAACTGGTTCCTGCGTTAGGGGCCACCGGTTGGGGTATGGACTACTCACCGGTCCCCGACGCAGGCTGACCCAGACTTCGCCAGTTCAGTTCACGTTGCTGGCAGGTTCGGATGCGACAATACGGACGTCTCGAAACCGTGTAGATTCCGCGGTAGCAGGGTTCAGGCCAAAATGGAGAGGACCCAATGGGAGATCTGCTCACACTCACTCCATACGTGGACCAATCACGGACCACGGTGGTCCCAGGCATTCAAGACACTCCAGACTCTCTGGCACCCAGGATGTGTATTGGGAACAGACATCCCAGCCCACGTCCTGGAGGCACACACACAAGGCATGCAGAAGCCCGCGAAAGCGTTGGATCTTGCGGGAAAGTGCATGGCCAAATAAGGGCGTACCCAGGTCGGCTCGACCTGCGGGCAGTTGAAGGGGCAAGATGGCCAAAGGACAGGACAAAGAACCTCGTGGCATGGCCATTTTGGGGGCCAGGCCACCTATTCGTGCCAGACGCGGTAAGCGCAGATAACGTGGCAAAAAAAGGTTCAAAACATAAGATAAACGATAGCTGCCACTAGTCCTGTCCGTGACACCTGCACAGTTCATAATAAGTCCAGCGAGAGTTTCTAGGGCCTTTGGAATGACTAGAGACACAAGAGTGCAGTAAAGTAAGTTACATTGCACTCTTGTTACACGTTGCAAAAAAGCTGCAACATGAGGAAAGGACTAAGGGAAACAGTCTCCCAGTACTGACTGTCTTAAGGGCATGTCAGTTTCCCCATAAGAATTGAGCGAAAGCCCAGAGGAGTGCGGCAGAGGGCTGCGCTTCTCTGGCAAAGTTTCGATCATGGGGTAAAACAGCAGCAAAAAATTTGGGGGTTGCCACATGGAGGGAAAATTACATTAAAATATGAAATCTTTCCTAACAGGGAGGCAGGGATCCATGGGTGATTCTGCTTTCTTGCTGTGTTTTTACCAACAAGACGAATGCCTCTGCTGATATTTCCGGAAGGTTTTGGAGTTTGTGCTGTGGCTCTGTGTTAGGTTCTGTTGGTTGAATGTTGTGGTGGTTAGGTCTGTTTTTTTATGATTTGTCATTGATGTCATTGATTTTGTTCTTGAAGTGGTCTGCCAGGTCGTTGCAAAGTTTCTCTGAGAGGGTTGGGGTGTTGTTGCAGCCTGGTGGGTTTCTCATTTCTTTAATGATGTTTAAAATTTCTTTTTGTGTGTTGGTGGCATTGGTGATTCTGTCGTCATAATGCTTTCTCTTCGCCTTTTGCATTTCATTCATGTATGCGCAGATTTGTTTCTTGAACAGTATTTTTTTGTCTCAGTTGTATTTTTTCCTCCATTCGAGTTCCATCTTCTTGTTGTCCTTTTTCATAGTGCTTAGTTGTGGGGTGAACCATTTTGCCATTGCTCTTTTTTTGATGGGGGGGAATAGTTTTTCCAGGGTGATTTTATCAATTTTATCAGCAATCCATTTGTGTAGTAGCTCCGCATTCCCGTCTAGGTCAGCCAGCTCTAGTTCTATAGTTGAGAGTTCGGTCATCTCCAGTTCGAATATGTTGCTTGCTTTGATGCTTTTGCAGTTTCTTTTTGTGGTGATTGAGAGTTTGGGGGGTTGGATGCAGATGTGAGTTGGTAGTCTGATCACAAATGGGATGATGAGATGGTCGTTCCAGAGTATTTGTATCGGTGGTGCTGTGGGGATACGTTTTTCCTTGGCGAAGAATGCGTCAAGGGTGTGTCATGCTGAGTGTGTTGCCCCTTTGACCAGCTGTCATAGTTTCATGGTTGTAAGTTTTTGTATCAGTGAGTTTTGGGAGTTTCCTCAAACCAGATGTTGAAGTCCCCCAGGATGAATAGAGGTGTGTGGTTGTTGGCTATGTTGGTGATGGCTTCTATGAAGTTGTCAATAAAGGTTGCATCGTATGTCGGTAGTCTGTACACCAGGATGAATGTGATGTTGGTTTTCGGGTTTGCTGATAGGTGTATGACCATGGTTTCAGAGTTGATGTTGAGAGGTTTGTCTGTTTGTATTTTCAGGTGTCCTTTGAATGCTATTGTGATGCCTCCTCATTTTACGTTTCCTGTTTACCTGAAGGCATCTGAAGTTGGTTGGGAAGCAGCTTTGGAGTGCGATTTTGTAGTTGTCGTCCAGCCATGTTTCTGTGATGAACAGGATGTCAATGCTGCAGTCATCAAGGAGGTCAAAGATCTCTGTTGAGTGTTTTGACATGGATCTTACGTTTATTAGGTTACAGTGGAGTTTGGAGGTGTAGTTTGGTTTGGGCTTTATTGTTGGGGTTGTCTTCTGATCAGTGTTTAGGTTTCCTTTCTGATCAATCTCTAGTTGAGGTGTTGGTACAGGTGCGTCTATGTCGTCGAAAAGTTCTTCTAGCTTCGTTCTTGGGTTTTTGTTTTCATCATGTTCTTCTAAGAATTGTGGGTGTCGAGTGGAAGTTCCTCTTGTTTTGGTGATGTAAGGTGTTATTGCGTCGATTGTGTTTGTTGTTTGTAGTGTTGTCCGTCCTTCTGCGTGGTTGTGTTTGGTTGTCTGCTGTTGATTCTAGCGTTGGGTTGGTTCGTTCTGGTGACCAGTTGTTTACGAGCTATGGAGTTAAGTAGAAGAATTTGTCTCTTCTCTCAGCGGTTGTTCGGTTTTCGTTCCCGTCTGTGGGAGTGTGTTCTGCAGTTGTGAGTCATTGTTGCTGTTCTTGTGCGTTTGTTCTTTCTTTTACTTTCCCTTGGTATAGGTCTTTTGATCAGCATTTTGAGCTTGAGAGTTGTTTTGGTCTTTATTTTGTTTGTTGATGCCGAGTTGATTTTTTGTTTTGGTCTGGCTGTCTAGTGGTGCATTACTGAGTGTGGAGAATTGTCCGCTAGAAGTTTGGGTTCTGTCTGTAGTTGGTGTTGTCAGCTGGTGCTGCCGACTAGTTCAGTCGCTTTCTTGTGTAAGGGAGGGGAGGGGAGGTAGTTAGGGTTATATCGTTGAGTGTTATCGGTGGCTGTCCTTAATGTCCATCACCTTGGACGAAGTTCACGACAGTGAGCTGGCTATGTGGAGATAAGAAGGATAGCTACTAACTACAAAATTGCCCTAAAGGGCATAACTAAGAATCACTCTCTCATCTTATGAGGCGTGAGCCCCAATTCCCAGTATCACTCTACAGTAATCAGCCAGTGATTTCTGTCTCTCTACAGTAATGCTTTTCTAGGTGTGAGTTGGTCAGTCACATATGAGCGTCCTGTATAGTGGGACAGAGGACTACCATCAACGGTGCAGTTTGGAATGGGGCACTGTTAGATTTGAGCGTCCAGTACAGTGGGAGAGAAGCCTATGCCTAACTGATCAAGTGGGTGTTGTTCTAAACACAGCTATGTTTGAGACACAGGTGACCAGAAGATTACAATAAACACAGAAAGATTTGAGTCCTGTATAGTGGGAGAGAGGCCCACGCCCAACAGGTCAAGTGGGTATTGTAAAAGATGATGCCTATGGAGTTTGTCCGACTCCACAACCAAAACAAAAACAGTGTTTAAAATCACATTAAAATACATGAGAGAGTGGGAAAAAGGGTCTCACTCTCTCCAAGTTAAAAATGTAAAGTCCTAAAATCGAGCAAAGTTGCTAGGGGTCTCTAAGTCAGAGAGGAATTAGCACATTTCTGAGAATTCTCCCTTACACTCCAACCGAGTTTGTGCAAGACAAATGACTGGGGGTTAGTAACAGCACTGTGAGAAAGTGCCTGAGCTGTAGAATGGGCAGCATTGTCGCTCATACAGCAGGCAAAGCTGGGTGGTCTGAGCTTTGATGTGCACGGCCCAACTGTCTGGAATTTCCTTCTGCTGACTTGGATCAATTTCTTCGACTTTGGCTTTTAAAAAGGGACTTAAGACAATGTTGTTCAATCAGTCTCCTGATTAGTTGCCCTCTGCCTCGCCCCCTGACATTTCGATCTATTCTGACTTAAACCTTCAAAATAGGTCTCCTCGTGTTTTTCTCATTGTGTGTACACATTGAGGCCTGCGGCGCACTGTATAAGAACTCTAATAAGGAACAAGTTACTTACCTGTAACTGTTGTTCTCCAGCATGGGTCTGGCATGGATTCACATGCTCATGAATATTCCCCGTCGTCAGGCTAGGAATCCTCGGTAAAGAAAAAAACAGTATCAGTTTCGTTTCTGATCTGTCTTTCGTAGTAGTAACCAATCACTGATCTCTGCGTCATACTGACCACAGCCAATGACTGCCCTCTACCTAAGCCCCGCCTCTGGCAGCCATCTTCAGATTTGGTAGCACGTGAAGTGGCAGTATGACCAAGTGAAGAGCCGCAGAGGGGTAGGCGGGAGGGTTCGCATGTGAATCCATGCCAGAGAACAACAGTTACAGGTAAGTAACTTGTTCCTTCTCCAGCATGGGGTCTGGCATGGATTCACATGCTCATGAATAAAGAATACATACCAGCACACACAGGCACAACCACGGGAGGTGGCAAAGGCTCAACATTAAGCATTACATCAAACTCAACATTAAGCAAATCTTACCTCCTCACCAGGCTCACCTTAGGCGAACAGGTTGCGCAGCACTGCTTGGCCGACCCTGGACTCCTCCCTGGAATCCCGATTGACGCAGTAGAATTTCGTGAAGGTGTACGTCGACCTCCACGTAGCAGCCCTGCAGATGTCCAGCAAGGGCACACCAGATAGGAACTCTGTGGTAGCTGCGATCGCTGTGGTGGAATGGGCTCTCGGACGGCCAGGCAGCGGTCGGTTTGCCAACCGATGACAGTACATGATACAGCCGGAGAGCCATCTGGAAATGGAAGCCTTCGAGAGAGCCTTCCCCTGATTGACAGGTCCAAAGTTCACAAAGAGTTGTGACGTCTTCCGAAAACCTTTCGTGCGGTCCACGTAGAACTTCAGCGCTCTAGCGAGCCACATCCAGCGAATGCAAAGTCCTTTCAGCCGGCGACGAAGGCGACGGGGAGAAAACAGGCAACACCAAGGGTTCGTTGAGGTGGAAGTCCGACGGCACCTTGGGCATGAAGGAGGGGTGCGTCCTGAGCACTACCCTCGTGTCGTGAAAAGTCAAGTACGGAGCCTTGCAGGAAAGGGCCTGGATCTCTCCCACCCGTCGTGCAGAGGTGATGGCCACAAGAAACGCTGTTTTCCACGACAAGAACTTCAACGGAGCCGAATGCAGAGGCTCGAACGGAGGTCCCATGAGCTTGGTCAGCACCACGTTGAGCTCCCACACCGGGGCCGGAGCCTTCACCGGCGGGAACTATCTGAACAGTCCCTTCATGAACTCTTTCACCAGACGATGAGACCACAAAGACGTCCGCCCCGTGGTTCTGGTGTATCGGGAGATCGCAGCAAGATGAATCTTGATGGACGCGTGCGCCAGTCCAGCTTTGGCCAGCGTCAGTAGGTACAGCAGTACTTGGGGAGCCGTAATCCGCAGAGGGTTAATCCTCTGTGCGTAGCACCAGACAGAGAACCTCTTCCATTTGTGTCCGTAGCATTTAAGAGTTGAGGACGCCCTGGCCTTTGCAAGAACCTCTCTGCAGTCGGCCGGTATGTCGTATCCTCCAAACTCTAACGCTGCATGAGCAAGGCCTGCAAGTTCAGCGACTTTGGGTCGTGATGGAGGATGGCGCCTCCTTCCCTGGAGAGAAGATCCGCGTCCACTGGCAGCTTGATTGACGGGGACGCTGACAAGTCCAGAAGGTCCGGGAACCATATCTGCCTCGGCCACGCAGGTGCGACGAGGATCATCCTGCACCGTGACCTCTTGAGCTGGTTGATGAGCCGGATCAGCAATGGCAATGGAGGGAACGCGTATAGAAACAGGCCCTCCCAGGGGAACGAGAAAGCATCGCCCATGTTCCTCGGCTGGGGAAACCTGCTGGCGAACCTCCGGCACTTGGAGTTCGTCGCCGTCGCGAACAGATAGATCTGGGGTGTGCCCCACCGTCGGAAGAGGCGGTTCACTAGATCCTGTCGTAGTTCCCACTCGTGGCACGAGCGCAGCTCCCTGCTGAGTGAGTCGGCGATGGTGTTTTTTATCCCTGCCAGATGAAACGGCACCAGAAACATCCTTTGAGCGACGGCCCAATGCCACAGATCATACGCCTCCCTGGACAGGGCTGGGGACCTGGTTCCGCCCTGTTTCCTGATGTAGAACATGGTGGTGATGTTGTCGGTGAAGATCCTCACCACCTTGCCCTTGAGGGACGGAAGGAAGGACCTGAGGGCCCAAAACAGTGCAAGGAGCTCCAGGACGTTGATATGGAGGGACTTCTCCTTAGGGAGCCAAAGGCCTCTCGCGTGCAGATTTTCGGTGTGCGCTCCCCACCCTTCCAGGGAGGCATCCGTGGTCACTGTGTACTGGTGGTCGGGGGTCTGGAAGTCCATGCCCGCCGTCAGATGTGCGCAGATGCCCCACCACCGGATCGCTCGTCGGAAACTCTCGTCGAGTGTGATCCTCTCCTCAAAGCTGCCCGTCGTCTGGATCCAGCATGCGTCCAGGAACTCCTGCAACAGGCGCATCCGGAGCCTGCACAGGGGGATGAGGTAAATGCAAGAAGACATCATTCCGAGGAGGGACTTGATGGACCTCACTCTGGCTGCGTCTGCAACCAGCATCCGCTGCACCTTGCCCAAAATGGCCCTCGTCCTTTCCTCCGACGAAGAGGCCAGAAGCGACACTGTGTCGAGCTTCGCTCCCAGAAACAGTGCGTCTTGCGCGGGCACCAGGTGGGACTTGGCGTAGTTTATGGAGAATCCCAGGTCCGTGAGAAGTTGGACGGTCCTTGCCGTGTGCTCCACGGCGAGCTCCTTCGTCTTGGCCCGAATGAGCCAGTCGTCCAGGTAGGGGTAGACGTAGATCCCCTCTCGGCGCAGCTGCGCCGCCACCGGTGCGAGGCACTTGGTGAACACACTGGGTGCTGACCTTAGTCCGAAGGGAAGGGCTCTGAACTGATAGTGACGCCCTTGGACCACGAACCTGAGAAACTTTCGGTGTCCCTTTAGGATGGGAATATGGAAGTAGGCATCCTCGAAATCCAACGATGACAGGAAATCGCCCTCCTCCAGCTGACCCAGGACGTGTTGGAGGGTGACCATCCGGAACTTCTGTGCCTTGATGAATTTGTTCAGTCGTCGTAGGTCCAGGATGGGACGGCATACTCCCGTCGTCTTCTTCACGAGGAAGTATCTTGAGTAAACTCCGGAGCCCCGAAGCCTCTTTGGGACGAGCTCCATGGCGCCCTTCCTGAGCATCGCCTTTACCTCCAAGAGAAGTTGAGGGACGTGATGTTCTTTCCTGGCCACAGGGGGGACGCGCGGGCACCTTTTTTGAAACTCCAGCGCGTGACCCTGGGCTAGGGCGTCCAGCACCCAACGGTCGGTGGAGATGGACTCCCACACGCTGACGAAGCTCGCCAGCTGGCCTCCCACCGGGGTGCTTCGGTGGGGGCCCGACCCCACGGCCGGTTCAGTCCTGCTTCTACGAGGCTTTGCCGCCTTGACCTCCTTGGCGACGACGGCGGGGTCCGCCTGACTTGCCTCGTCCCCTGTAAGCTTCCTGCGACGACGAACGGGCCGCTTGACGGTAGGTGGAAAATCCGCCGCCGGAACCTTTGGAGGCACCCTGTTTGCCTCCGCCGCTCTGAAAGGGCGGCCACCGTTGCTGGAGAACCCCAAGAGCCCGGGCCGTCTCCGTTTCTGCCTTGATGGCTTGAAGGGGATCGTCCACTGTTTTCCCAAACAGGTTGTTTCCATCGAACGGCATGTCCAAGACTCTGGTCTGCACGTCTTGACAGAAGTCAGTAGCCTTGAGCCATCCACGCCGCCTAAGGCACACGCCGTTGCCCAACTGACGAAATCCAGTGTCAGCGATGTCCATCGCAATCGTAATGGCGTGGTCCGACGCCACCTCTCCTTCCTGCAAGATCTCTAGGGCATCCGCCCTCTTGTCGTCCGGTTGGAAGTCCAGCAGGGGGGCCAGTTTGTACCACAGCTCCCTGTCGTAGCGGGCTACGATAGCCAAGGCGTTCGCCGCCTTAATCGTCGTCGCTGCAGACGAGATGACCCTGTGTCCCATCGTATCCAATTTCTTTCCCTCGCCGTCCGGCGGGGAAGTCGACGTAGAGGCCGCGCCCCCCCCCGCTTTCTTCCTGGCCGCCACGGAGACGACGGAGTCCGGGGACGGCTGTGCCCGGAGGCACAAGGGGGCCGCGTCCGGGACCCGGTACTTCTTCTCGTCCCGATCCCTTCTAGCCGGCGTCGTGAATGGGTTCTTGAGGAGGGCGGGGCCCTCATCCCAAATATCGTCCAGTAGAGGCACTGAGGCCTCGCGCCGTTGATAAAGGAAACCTTCCTTCTTCACATCCGGCAGAGCTGGAAGAGCTCGGATGCCCTGGCGATCATGGAGTGAAAAGATCCCATCTCGTCGGGCGGGGAAGCCCGGGTGGGAGGTGACGACGGCAGATCCTCGTCGTAAACCTCGTCGTCCGTACCCGTCGCGGCCGTGTAAGTCCCGGTTTCATCCCCACGAGTCGTGGACGTGGAGGAGGGCTGAACAGGGCGCGATGGCTGAAAAGGAGGTGGAGGATGAATCCCTCTTCTCTTAGGGGGAGGGCTCCCAGAAGGGCCTGGCTCCGGGTCCCCCGTCGGGAGCGGTTCCACCGCTGGTGGTAACGGCAGTCTCGTCCTTATCTCCGAGCATAAGGACTGTATAGCCAACAAAATGGCCGCCGAGTTGTCTTGCAGCGCTGGTTGAGGGGAGTCCGACGGGCGGTCAGGGGCCCCGTCGGCATCCTCGACGTTATCGTCGTCTCTTACGTCGGGATCCCTCCCGATGGGCTGGTCTTCTTCCACGCCATCGCCGTGGCTAAAGACTTCGATCAGCTCTTCCTCAGAGGTTGAGGCCGAATCCACGACGACCTCCTGCCCCCCCCTTTTTCATCTCCGTCAGAGGTTTCATGGGGGTCCTGTCGATGGGCATAAAAGAGGACTCCCTCCGTGGTGGCAGGGAGACTCTGAGCCCCGAGGTCGCCACCACTGGTGTAGCCTCCACAGGCTGAGCCAGGGCCGCCGCGACTGTCTCGATAGAGACCTTGGCCGGATGGATTAAGGCTTTCACCACCTTAGGTGCGCTCACCGCCTTCTCCTTGGGTGGAGGGACACTGCCTCGCTCTCCCTCCGATGGGGCCTTCTAGCTCGACC
Organism: Ambystoma mexicanum; assembly: GCF_040938575.1. Lineage (NCBI taxonomy): Eukaryota > Metazoa > Chordata > Amphibia > Caudata > Ambystomatidae > Ambystoma > Ambystoma mexicanum. Next base: position 1,098,539,011 of record NC_090937.1, read on the forward strand.
GGGGCCTCTCGAGGAGCTTCGCCGGGTGCTCGGCCTTCCTCTTACCCGAACCAGAGCGTTGGCTTGTGGTTGATGGTGCCGGGGAGGATGCGCCCTGCCTGGCGCCCGTAGAGCCCGACCGTTCGGCACTCCCGGTGCCAGCGGACTCGCGGTGCTTGGCCTTGTGTTGGACCCCCGTCGCCAGGGCGTCCTCAAAGGTCTTAGAAGACCGCTCGGATTTCTTCTCGCCTGACGGGCTCTTCCCTTCCAGCCAGTTGGCGAGACGTTGATGGCTGTCCTTCATGGTCCGCTCCGACATATTGCCGCAAAATGCACAGTCCTTCTCCACGTGCGTCTTGTCCTCATGTAGGCAGTAAAGACAAAAGGAGTGTTCGTCTTCCTTAAAGACATTCTGAAGCTGGCATCCAGGGCAGACCCTGAACAGCTTTCCGGGCGTCGAGCTTCCCTTCTCCTGGGCCATGTCTGAGATGGGCCTGAGAAACTTCTGGAGTCCTCCAAAAGCGTGCCTCGACGAAATCTTCACCCTTGAGGGGCGTAGACGAATTCGACACGGGTCCCCGTTGATTGGATGAAGAAACGGTGGAGCTTGAGGTTCTTTTTGACCGAAAAAAATCGAAGTTTTTGAGAAAAAACGTGAAAAATAGCACTAATGCTCGAGAGCAATAGCACGAGGATCCCAATACTTGAACGTGCGGTAAAAATCTGAAGATGGCTGCCAGAGGCGGGGCTTAGGTAGAGGGCAGTCATTGGCTGTGGTCAGTATGACGCAGAGATCAGTGATTGGTTACTACTACGAAAGACAGATCAGAAACGAAACTGATACTGGTTTTTTCTTTACCGAGGATTCCCAGCCTGACGACGGGGAATATTCATGAGCATGTGAATCCATGCCAGACCCCATGCTGGAGAAATGAAGTTTTTTTTCTAAATTAAAAGTTGCTGTATAACATGCTCTTGAATGCTCCCACTTCGCGCAATAGCATTTCCCAAAGCATATAGAAAAGAGGATGTAAGAGTTATAACCTCATCATTTTGGGGATATACTTTTTGCTGGAGAGTGTGTTGTCCACGTAAATAAAGGGTAGCTTGTATTGTTTAAGGATTCTTTCAAGGGGTGCATTTATGCACTGCCTCCCTCGAAATGACCAAACCATTGGTATATGGAAAAGGTGCATTCTATTACAGCTTGTTTGCCACAGTTTAATGGGTCAACAGACTTACAGTTTAAAGGAAGTAATTATTGCAAAATGGTTTGCGAAATAAAACTTCTGATACAGGACATACCTTCTCAATGGAACAGGATCAACTCTAAAAAGAAAAAACAAAAAGGTATTAACTTGATGGCAAATTTGCTCCACATTGTGTAATACACATTAACACAAACACATTAATTGTATTGAGAAAGGCAGAGCACCACATTTTTATTAATATGCGACAGAAAGAAAAGGCAGCATTAATCTCTTATGCATACAGTACTTCAGAAAAAAAGATGTTTCGTGGGATCAGTGCTCACACATTTCTGGGTTTGTAGAAATTTGGCCAGTTCTGGAATACACTTTAAATCTGCAGAAGAAGCAGATGCTTGGCTGCAAGTGCATCTAATATTAATGGAAACTAAGTAAAATAGAAACCATACGAAGCTTGCATACACGTTTGTTCACCAAGTACACCTGACTATTGAGATTTCATAATCACCAAGTCAATACAAATATTTACTTATTCTGAATAGAGACTCATACTCTTGTTGCTATTTGAAGTCACTTCTCATGGGTCCTAGAACATTCATATTGATGGGGGAAGATAGGATTTTCTTTTGCACAGCATCAAAGGAAATCACTTGGTAGTGTGATGCAAGCAAATCTCCAATCATGCCTTGCCTTCAAAAACATATCCTCCCACCTGCCACACCTCATGTACCTTTCCGCAAGTCCTTACAAATAGCACGGATACATGGGGGCGGTGGTGCTTTAGAGGCGAGAATAATGCAAAAATAGCCAAAGCCTCATGACAGACCAGTTGCGTTTCTGGTCTAGAGCATACATCCACCACTTCCTGTTTACAGGACACGTGGCAGAGTCGAAGTGGGAACTTTGTAGATCAAATCCAGAAAAACACGCTGTAAATTCAGATATTTCCTTTACCCTGAATAAGTACATGAAAACTACCTAAAGTAAAGAACCCACTATTGCAATACACAAAACGAATGGTCCTCATAGGACACACTGTACCTACATTCAGACTTCAGGCCAACATATATGGAATGAAGCCTGTAAGTTGGCGTGGTGCTCTTGTAAGACCCACTTAAAAAGTGTGTGCTGCGTAGATATGTTTTAGAGGGCCGATTACATAGCTAAGAGACGGTCTAAAAGAAAGGGCGAGAGACACTTTCACATGAAAGTCTAAGACTTTTAGATAAGGAAAGATGAATTCAGAGAGCTACCATTTTCCCATGGAACATGGACACAAATAACTTATCCTCTTGGTCAACGAAATACAAGGTGGATTCTTGCAGGCGGGGGAATGCGAGTATAAGGAGCAGAATGTGTGGATGGGGAGTTAGAGCGTGGTAGGTGAGTGATGGCAGGTTGGGGGGTTAACACCATGATCAAGTTAAAGTCAAGCAGGCAAGACTTCTGGGACCATTCCAGGGAATATTTCCCTGGATGCCTTCTGAAGTAGATTTGGCTTGAATGTATGTGCATGCAGACATGAAGTGGGCCCTTTCTTCTGAACTTTGTAAGACTCAATGAAAGACACCTGCCCGTTAGGTACGTTTTTCTAAAGTGTAATTGGTGTGGGACTTCGAAAGTCTTGATATAGGCCAGCACTACACAAGTTGGTAGAGAGGCTGAGCAGCCAGGCTTCTGTTAGGAGGGAGTTATGCGAGCTGTAGAGCAGTACAAAGATCAGTACATACATAAACCCAAAAAAACACTTACTCACTTAAAGTTATATTAACATATTTGGAAAAAGGGAAAGTAATTTCATCCCTCCCGAAGAGGATAGCACACAAAAGAACAAAGTTTTACGCCAGTAAATGACTTCTTCCAAATAATTCACCAAAAAAAGATCGTAGAATCCTTAGAGTGTCCAGTTTATTGAAATATATGCATTTATATATATACACAAGGCAAACAAGCACATCTAAAATGCAGCAAATAACTTTCAATTGGAAAGTGAAACAAATTATAAAAAGGAACAATAATGCAGGTGAGTAACTTTTTCTATGCTTTACATATCCAGCACACAGAGTGACATCAGTTAAGGTCAGTAACAGCACTAATATGTATTACCTTTGCAGAAGTGAATTAGGAGGGAATGTTTAAGGTTAGACAGAACACAGCTAGCAACTGTTAACGAGTACACTCTCCCAGAGTGATATAGGCAGTGTTTCCTAACTCTAAAAGTGTTCAGAATTAAAGTTTGTGGAGGAACAAGCATTGCCAAAGGCAGTACGATCAAGAAGATGGACTGTTGGGCCTTTGAGAAACCAGGACAGCCACAGTCAAATGGACAGTTCCAGTCCTGATGAAGATCTTCACAGGTAAAGTTAGTTTACCAGTCGGTGGTTCATGAAGAAACCACAGGAGCACAAGGAAGCCTTCCTGGTAACACAGACTGTTCGGTCAGCACTTAGGAGTTGAGGTCAGCTCTCAATAAAAGAAAACAGCACTTTCCATGCAAGGAAGCACCGAAAATGGCACAAGGTAGTTACAGCCTGTTAGGTAAGATTTGCACAGAACTGGTCAATCTTCCTGACCTGGGTCAACCCAGGAACCTTTTTCTTTATTAGTGGGATATTTGTCCATAATACCTCAGTGAGTGGGAACCTTTTTCCACACTCACAAGCTTTAACTCTCTTTATGGGAGTCATTTTTAAGACTCTCCATAGTGTCTTTTTAAAGTTATCCTCATTAACAACGTATTGACAATAAGTGCCTGCTGATGCTGGGTTGAACTTTGAGCTCCCCTTTTAACTTTCTTGTGCTAACCTTGAGTGAACTACAGTTCCCAAGGGTAGAAAGGATCGTGGGATCCCTTTTACATTTTGTTAAGTGAAACCAGCACACCCCAACTTACGTGGAGTGCTGGGGAGATACAATGCATCTCGTTTCACACTAAAACTGTAACAATTCTGTTACAGTGACAAGCTTACCTTCAATGGCTGGTGGCAGTGATACCTTGTATTAATTTGGTGCACCTTTACCGCGGGCTGTGTTCACAGCTGCAGTAAAGGGACCCAAGGGTGTATTTTTACCAAAGTGCTCCCCCACCCCCGTTTTTTTTGCTATTTCAGTGTTTGTCATTTCTTGTTCCTTCCCCTGCCATCCAGGGCGGGAAATTCCTTTGTGTGATTTTTGTCTTCGGCGGCAGTCCTCTTGACTGCCCGTCCAGGCTCCAGTCAGTCTGTGAGAGAGAGAAGTGAGGGAGGAGTCCAAAACTCCCCAGCCGTTTGTTTTACGCCTTGCCTGAATGGGGACAAATCCCAGTGGGGGGGGGGGGGCTGGCTGTCCTGATTGGACAACCACACCACCCCTTCTTGTAAAATGCGGGGAGAGAATGCAGAGGTTGTGCTGCAATTCCTGATAAATACTGCAAACCTGAAGACATGTCGACCCCTGGAACTTAAACTGAAGAGGAAGATGAAGGAAAAGCGGCTGAGACGATTTCCAGCGACCGGAGAACCTGCTGTGTAACCAGAGCCTCCTGTAGCCCTTCCTTCCAATCGATCTGGGGTCTCTGGAAACGACGACCCCGAGCCTGGTGAGACCCACTAGACTCAAGAAAACATGCATTGAGCCATCCCATGTGCTGCTGTGATCTTGCGTTGTTGCAATACCACAATACCCTGGGACCTCAAGCCATCATGCGGTGCACGGTCTTCCGAATCTCGTTGAAACTTCGTGGGCATCCTGGTGGATCTGCAGGGACACGAATCGAGTCCGAAAAGTCCACTCACCAGTGTGCTGGACCTTTGTAACGATGAGAATTCAACCGCGATTTACTGTCTTCTTCTGTGCTCCTTGAAAAGGCGCCAAATCTGCAGAACCCCATTCAGCTGCGAGGGAAACCTTGCCTAGAGGCTTCTTCATTGATCCCTGCTGCAAAGTCCCTTCTGAGGTCTTTTTTTCAGTCTCCACGACAAGGAATGCACTGACCGGGTATTTGGCTGAAGACCCCGAAGTTCCCCTGCTGCAAAATCTTCTTCAATGCTGAGGTACTGTGTTGGCTTTGGTATGTGTTAGGCAATGTTTGAATGCAGTACCTTCTGGGAACACTACAAACAACTATGATTACAGGTGTAGGCAACCCAACCTTTGGTATAAACTTGTACTACACAGTTTTGGAAGCGTGTTGAGCAGCCAGGCTTATCTCAAGAGGAGTAATGCGAGTTGTAGTGGAGTTACACAATCACAATTAAAGGTATTCAAATAAACTTTTACACTCAAGGTTTCTTGCATAAACAATAATGTATCAGTCAGTTATAAAGCCTTCTTCAGAAGGGAGCAATAGAATAGTAACACAAATAGACTTCAATACCGTACACTTTGATTTTCTGAATCAGACAAGGCCCTTTTGGGATGGCCCACAGTGTTAGGCAACGTTTGTATGCAGTACCCTTGGGGACCACTACACACAACTAGGACTACAGGTGTAAGCAAACCAACCTTTGGTATGAGTCTGTACTACACAGTTTTGGTAGCGTTGCTGAGCAGCCAGGCTCATCTCAAGAGGGCAATGTGAGCTGTAACGATGTTACACAGAGGTCTACAATCGCAAGTACTCAAATAAACTCTTACACTCAAGGTGTCTTGGTAAAACACTTATTAATTTATTTCAGTCAGTTATAAAACATTCACTAGAAGGAGGCAATATGTCTCACACAAATATACTTCAGTACTTTATACTGTACGGTTCTGAGGCATTTAAACTACTTTGAAGGAGGAGCAAAAAGGCATAGGTTAATAAAAAGAAGCTTAGTGTTATTCCTAGACAGTGCAAATACTTTGAGTTCACCAGAGGAGTCAATTCAATGCAATAGGTTAGGCCAAAGTCAATGGGCTAAAGTCTTGTATAGGATAAAGCAGTTCTGGTAGTTAAACAGAAAAGTCTTTGCGAAGTTCTAAGAAGTTGTTGGTAAAAGAAAGATTCATATGTTTGGTCACAAGCTAACTAGGCCTGCAAGTTGCCAAAGTTTCAAGCACTTTCGCAGTGAGAGGTAAGTTCTCTCGGTCGGTTTTCACAGTACCTTACAATGAAGAAAAAGATGCAGCTGAAGACTTCTGTTCCTGCAGATCTCGCTGTTCCTGAGCCTCAGTCGTGAGGACAAGAGGGAGGACGTCGAGTGACTCCTGCACTGGGACTGGTCAAAAAGCTGGCAATTGGCAAATCTTAAATTCGGTAGCTGTAGTCAAGCACACAAACTGGTGTCCCTTTCCCTGGTTATTCAGTTTGCTGCAGCACTCTGAGGAAAATACAACCAACTTCGAGATTGGTATCCAGGTGGCTTAGTGTTGAGTTGATTGGTCCCACCAACTCAAAGGGAGAAGTCGTCCTTGAAGGGCTTCTCTGTCCAGATGAACTTGGCGATTCGGACCTGCAGCAGGGCTTCACTGGGCAAACCAACGGTCCAGGAGTTGCAGCAGCCATCCTCTTCCAGTTAGTCTTCGGTTCTTTCGTTCCAGTGGTCGACACTGCCTTCCAAGCGAAGAGACGCACCTTTTATTCAGTTCTCTCCCATTCATTCCAGCCTAGCTGTCACTCACTCGACAGGGTTGCTGCCCTTGCCGGACAGTCAGCCAGCCAATCATGCCAGAGTGCATTTGGGTCTCCTAGGAGACCAAGCACAGGAACTTTCGGGCACCTGCCCCACTTCCTGCCCACCTCAGACACGTGGGCGCCAGAGGCGGTCTTCAGTTCTGAAGCCCGCCAATGGTGAAGGAACAAAGGGACCAAACCTGGTTTGGCGCGCAGAGACCATCTCTAGAAGGACCTTTCCAACAAAATAAAATGGCGAAAAACGAAGACCGGGTCCTGTTTAAACAAAGGGGGCTCAGACGCCACTTTGAAAAGTATGGCTCCCGCGATTTAACGCTACCGTTGTTTGCGGTCAGGAAAAATCATGGTAGTTTGTTGCAAAACCACTGCCACCAGCCATTTCAAGAGGAAAGGGTAGAATGTGACTGCTACATGAGCATTTAGACACAAGGGATAGTAAGTAACCCCTCCAGCACTCAATTGTAAGATAGGGTGCGCTGGGTCTAGGAATTTTAAAGACTAAGTGAAGTCAATTTCACTCCACTGTCCTGGGAAACAGTAGTTGATCCCAGACAAGGTATTTAAACCTTGGGAAAGCCTGAAAAAGGCTTCCCTGTGTCACTGCACTGAAGGTGCTGTGTAACACAAATAAGACGATGCCTATGGGGTTGGAATGTTAGGTGCTGGCTTTGGAGGTAGGTAGTTTGATTGTGAGAAGTTCACAGGACTTGATGTCTGGAGAGGGGGCTATTCTCATGGCTAGGTTTGCCTTTGAAATAATGGCTATACCTCCACCTCTAGTGTCAGGCCTGTCGGCTCTTAAAATAATGTTGTTTTCCGGGACTGCCAGAGCTAGGGCTGGGTCTGCAGCTGTGTGTAACCATGACTGTTGTTGCAAGGAAGTCCGTTTTAATTCTGTCCGCGATTCTGTAGCATCTAGAGCTGATTTAAGGATGGAGGTGTTGGTCAGGAAGTTTGTCCTGACTTACTTTGATGTTAGGCTTAGAGTTGGTTGTTGTGGCATTCTTTATTTGGCTGACACCAGTGTTGGTGTTCATCGGACAGGCCGGACGTTTGTTTGCAATTGTTTTAGGGTTGGATTTCCAGATCGGACACTATGACATTATTGTTCTGTATGGCATTGAGGTTAATATGAAGGCTGTTAGTCGTGTTATAGTGGCTTGTCTTAGATGCTCTACTGGAGAGAGGTTCATGAAGTTTAGAGAGTCGTGGACAAAGTCTTGTTTCTGATTAAGGTAGGACAAGGTGTAGCCAATTTAGTGCGCGCATAATGTCCTTGGTAGGATGTATTTGGCAGGATGATATGGTCCCTAGCATTTGCATGTACTGCATTGGTAAGGAAGGAGTCTATGTTTAGTTTCGGTAAAAATCTTGTAGGTTTGATGTTAGACGTCTGGTAGTCTAACTTGGGACGAGGGAGGAATGTGGTAGGTTTAGGCTCCATGGGCAGACATGTATTGTTTACAATGGTTCGAGTTACTAGGTCAGGGCGGTCAGAATCTATTGCTGTTATTTGTAGGTTTATGGCTCTTAAGCCACAGACATTTTGTCAGTGGGAAGGTGGTGGCGTGCAGTGGGTAGCTCGGTTATGGGCTAGCGAGAGGCCCTTAGGTAAGCATTAGCAGACGGCTAGAGCAGTTTAGTACACTAGGCGTAGAGGGCTAGAGTAGTGCAGTACAATGCGATAATGGGTGTATATCAATAGTTAGTTCAAGTGCAGTATAGTCGGTAGATGGGGGCAGAGTTGTACAGGGAGCCAGAGGACTTGAGTAAGAAGGAAGGCTAGGTCAATACAATGTAATCAATACAGCAGAATGCTCCAAGGGCGTAAAAACCGCCGATAGAATGGTGCGTTACATTGGTCAAGTCAAACCAGAGCAGTTGGACTAATGCAATCTAGTATGGGCTGAAAGGTGTAATGCAGAATCTAGACAGACAAATGTGGTATTGCAGTTGAATGTGGCAGGCATAGAATACATGGCAGTTCGAAACAGCAGTGCAAGATGCAAGTAAGGCAGTTTGAGTCATACCAGTAGGGCTATTACAAAGAGTCGCCTGTATGATGTACTGGGGCCGTTCGCATCAGACCAAATGTGGTATAGTAATGTTGTGAGGCACGAATGGAGAGCAACGGCAAGTAGTTTAAGATAATAATGGGGGTTAAGAGGTAATCAGGTAGAATGCAGTCATAATAAATAGCACAGCGGTGTAGCACGAGTAGATTAGGACGCTGGTCACAATACAGCAGGTAGGTCAATGGACTTATGGATCAGAAGTAAATGCAAACATAAGGCTGTAAGGCATGTTAGTATGCAAGTCAGGCTTAGAATCAGATGCGCGGGACCACAGATGTCACAATTGTCTCAGGTTGTCTTCTAATAGGAAGGCTTGTAAGGCACTGGGAGTAGGGTACACTTGTATACCCAGCGTGCAAGGGACATTTCCAGACAGTAACAGTTCGTAACACATTAGGTGTAGGTCAACAGCAACAAGAAGTTGTGCAGCAGCGAAAAGCAAAGTGCGAGTTTGGTGTATAGATGGAGCAGGAATCAGGCAAAGCTTACCCTCCATCAATGGTAGTTCAGCCATGGTGCAGCATTACTTTACGACTGCGTATGGCCATAGATAGTACTTTACAGTGTGCAGGTCTCGTAGCGCTGCGCCGAGATAGGGAAGGTGAAACACGAGATGGGAAGAGTCACTGGCTTAGGCATCTGGCAGCTCTGGACAGGCTCAGGACAGGAAGAGCCTTGGTAGTCGTACCTTAGGAGGTGGGACGGCTTCTCTTGTGTGCCATCTCAAACAGATTGACCTGGGGCCTGCCCCAATTGGAGATGCGGTCCACCTGCTCACGCAGAAGCTCCCACTTGTGGCAGGAGCGCAACTCCCTGCTGATGGAGTCTGCGATGGTGTTCTTGGAGAGCGCTGGGGATCGAATGCTCCCTGTTTCCTGATGTAGAACATTGTGGTGGTGTTGTCCGAGAAGATCCTCACCACCTTGCCCTTCAGAGACGGAAGGAATGACTTGAGAAACTGGAAAACTGCCCGTAGCTCCTGGATGTTGATATGGAGATCCTTCTCCTCTGGCAGCCACAAGCCTCTGGAGTGCAGACACCCGGTGTGGGCTCCCCAGCCTTCCAGGGAAGCGTCTGTGGTGACCGTCTCTTGGTATGGAGGGTTTTGAAACACTGTGCCTCAGGCGATGTTGGAGCGGATGCCCCACCACCTTATCGCCCGATGGAAATCCTTGTTGAGCAGGATCCGAACACATGTATCCAGCGAACGTCCAGGAATTCCTGAAGCTGTTGCATCTGTAACCTGCAGACCCGGATAAGGTAGATGCAGGACAACATCCTGCCGAGCAACGACTTGATGGTTCGCAGCGTGGCGGTCCATCAACAACAGCCGCTGCATTTTCCCTTGAATGGCCGCTACCCTCGCCTCAGAATGTGACGCCAGGCAGAACACTGTAGAGTCTTGTGCGCGTAGGCACACCGCGTTCTGCGATGGTGTCAAGCAGGACTTTGGATAGTTGGAGAATCCCAGATCTGTCAGCAGCTGGACGGTCACCTTATGTGTCCGACAGCCGACTCTCGTGAGTGGGCCTGGATGAGCCAGTTGCCGAGGTACGGATATACGTGCATATCCCGTAGATGCAGATGGGCCGCCACCAGTGCCAGGAACACCCTGGGGGCCGACTTCAATCCGAAAGGTAGGGCCTTGAACTGGTAGTGCTGTCCCTGCACTACAAAGCGTAGAAACATTCAGTGTTTCCTGTGAATGGTGACGTGGAAGTAGGCATCCTCCAGGTCCAGCGACGTAAAGAAGTCTCCTTTTTTCAGTTGGCCGAGCACGTGTTGCAACATGATCATTGTGAATTTTTGGGACTTTAGGCATTTGATCAGATGTCGCAGGTCTAGTATGGGCCTCCAGCCCCCGTATTCTTTCTGACCAAAAAGCATCTGGAAGACACTCCGGAGCCCCGGAGTCGCTGGGGAACTAGCTCTATCGCCCCTTTTCGCAGCATGACCTGTACCTCCTCCAAGAGCTGAGGGATGCGTTGCTACTGATGGGCAACTGGAGGGATCAGCGGACACCTCTGCTGAAACTCCAGGTTATGTTAATAGGTGAGAGCGTCTAGCACCAATCTGTCGGTGGTGATCTTTTTCCACTCGCTGACTATCTTCTTCAGCCAGCTTCCCATTGGGGTGCACGGGTTGAGGCCCAATGTCCTGGTCGGTCAGGCTTGCTTCAGCGCTGTCCTCCTCCACCGTAGGCCTGGGAACGGCCTCTGTAGGCATCCTGAGTAGTGGATCTGGAAGGCTGACAGTACGATGAGGAGAAACCCTTTGAAGACCAGCTCGACCTTCCTCTGGAGGAGTGAAAAGAAGAGCAGTGCTGCTTTGGCGGGCCATCTCTGTATCCGCCTTGATGGCCTGTAGGGACTCTACTACCTTCCCGAAAAGTTTAACTCTGTTGAAAGGCACGTCCAGGACCTTCGCATGAACTGAAGTTTGGCAGACAAAGGCAGACAATGTTCCACATCTGGCGGAACCCTGTGTCGGCAATGTCCAGCGCCACTGTGATGGCGTGATCCGATGATACCTCCCCTTCCTGCAAGAGAGCGATTGCTTCCATCTTCTTGTCATTGGGGAGGAATTCCAAAATCGGACCCAGCTTGTACCACAGCTCCTCGATGTACCTGGCTAGGATCGCCAGGTCGTTAGACGCCTTATTGTGGATGCTGTGGTGTAAATCACCTTCCTTCTAATGGCGTCCATCTTCTTCCCCTCGCTGTCAGGAGGCACTGAAGACGAGTATGAGTTAGCTGGCCATTTCTTCGCGGCCACTGAAACCACTGAATCTGGCGATGGTTGCGACCTCAGGCACTTGGGTGTGGATTTCGGCACCCGGTACTTCTTCGAGCCTATCTGGTTAGGCCAGAGCCGTGCACGGGTTAAAGAGGGCCAGGCCCTCCTTCCACACATCGTCTAGAAGGGGCACCGCCATGATGGTCTTCCTCTTGGCCTCGCATCTCTGGTACAAGAAACCCTCCATCCTGGTTTCTTCAGGCACAAGCTGGAATAGCTCGGAGGCTCTGGCAATCATGGAATGACCCCACCTCATCCGATGGGGGCGCCCTAGGCTGCGGAAACCCGCCGCCTGCTGCGACAATCTCGTTGTTTTGGCGGTATCCGTCCCTGTGTCTAGGTCTGCTGAGGGAGAGGGGGCCTGACGCAGATGTGGAGGCTGAAATGGGGTCGACGCTTCCTCTTCTTCGCTGGCAGCTGTTCAGGGGTCTGGAGAACCATTGGAACCGTGCCCTGTGGCATCCTCTTCTGGATCTCCGACACCAAGGTGTGGAGGGTCGACAGGATGTCCAGAGACATCCCTCCACTGAGCTGGCGTGATCAGAACACTAAGCCCTGCGCCGTTGTCGCCCTCATCCTCTTCCACATCCTCGTGGACTGTGTGTAAGGACTCCAGGTCCTTGTCATCCGTGGATGAAAATTCCATCGTTTGGGCTGTGGCTTGGGACTGATCCAGGGCCTCCTCGACCCCGCCCCCTTTTTTCCACCCTGAGGGGCCAGAACCGGGTTCTGAGACGGTGTCCCATTTGTCCCGCGTGCCAGCAGACTTTGCCAAAGTCACTGCAGCGGTTTTGCATCTCTGGGGCATGGAGACCTTCTGCGCTGCGTGGGCTACCTTTACAGGGTCAGAACCATTAGCCGTCGTGAGAGCAGCCGCCACCAACTATTGTCTGCAAAGTCTTATCCTGTGCCGATTGGTCCTTCTTGGGCTGTTCGGCCTTCTCCGTCCGTGGCTTCTCGTGCTTCTCCTGCAGTTTAGCTGGGTTGAATGATTTCCTTTTCAAGGAGGAGCTCGATTGCCGGCTGGCAATGGAGGCTGATGACGATCGCGCCCTGTCCAACGTGGGACCCAGTTCCGTGGCGACCTCATGAGTCCCAGACTTGCGGTTCTCGGCCTCGTCTTGGGCCCCCACGGATGAGGTGCGCTCAATGTACTTAGAAGACCGTTCCACAGACCGGCCGTGCCTGGGTGATGCATGACCCTGCTCGCAGCACGGGGCAGAGGCCTTGACGTTCAGCCACGCTGCCAGTGTACTGTGCCTGTCCTCCGTTTTCTTGGAGAAACCGAGGCATATCTTGCATGCGCCTTCCTTGTGGTCTGGGTGCAGGCAGTAGAGGTATTGCAGGCGTTTGTCTTCAACAGACAAATTCCGTAGCCCGTACTTGGTGCAGTATTGAAGAGGGATCTTCCTTCTTTCTTCTCCTTCGTCATGGTCGGAGGGCACGAAGTAGGCCCGATGGCCTACTGGAAACTTCGACGATATACACCCTTGTGGGGGACTGAAATTCACTAACAACGGATCACGCTATCGGCAGATGGAGAAGAGAGCAGACAGGCTCTATCAGAACAAAAATAGAACCTTTTTCCGATGAAAACATGTAGAAGTAGCCTGAAAAGCTAACTAGAGCACTCCCAACAGTGAAGTGTATGATAAAAATCTGAAGATGGCTGCTAGAGGAGGGGCTTAGGGAGAGGACTGTTATTGGATGGGGCAGTGTGACCCAGAGAACAGTGATTGGTTTAAAGAAATAGAGTTTGTAAGTGAAAGTGAAACTGTTTTTTCTTTTACGGAGGATTCCCACCCTGATGACGGGGAATATTCACGAGCAAGTGAATCCAAGACCAGATTCAAAAATAAAAGCAACAAGTTTGGGGGTTCCATAAAGATGGAAGTAAATGTGCAGTAAAGGGAAGTCTTTCCTAACACACGCCCCCCCGCATCCCAGACTAAGGGACAGGGGGAACTAATCCACCCCTGGATGGGTCCTCTGTTCCAGTCCATTATCCCTGTTGGACAGCCCATCAAAATTAATAAATTTTGGATCTGGCATATGCCCAATAGTGAAGTTCAAGGCCTGCAGACTCATGAACCACCTGAGACACTTTGGATTCTCTCTCTTGACATCTATTAGCCACTTCAAAGGCTTAGGGTGAGCAAAACACAGTGAAGCGAGTCCCATGGAGGTAGCACCTCAACTTCATAAGGCACCGCAGCTCTTCTCCACCTGTGGCCAACTGAGTTCTCCACTCCTAAACTGGTAGCTCATTAGACACATAGGTTGTTCCTCGCCTTTGTCATTAAGCTGTGAAAGTTTTCCAACTATCCCAGTGTCATAGGCATCTGTCCACTCTATGAAAGGTCTCTTCCAATCAGTTGCCCTTAACCCAGGGTCCTGACCTAAGGATTATTTCAGGCCAGTGAAGGCCTCCTCGCAATCCAGGGTCCATAAGAACCCCTTCGGTTGCCCGCTTGAAGTAGTGAGGGCAGTCAGAGGGACAGCTATGTTGCTATAGTCTGCCACTTTGCTCCTGTGCATCCCAGTGAGGCCCAGAAAAGTTCTCACTTGGGCTTGGGTAGTGGGGATTGCCCAGTTATGTATATAAAGGTCTTCACTGACAAGAGGTTGCATCTTGTCCCCACATACACCAACTACATGCGTGAGGAAGGCCAATGGCTCCTGTTCAGTTTGACACTTGGTTGTCTCCCTGAACAAAATGGTCTGATGAAGGTCCTGACACAGAGACTCTTGAGTCATACCTAGTTCCTTCCAAGTGGGGGTTGAATCTGCCATGTCATCCAGACATGCATCACTGAGCTCCATTTTCCCCATTCAGAACAGGGGCTAAGCTCATTTGACAGGTGTCAGTTGCAGCCATCAAACCATAAATCCATACACTGAAGTAAGGATCTGAAAAGGCCGAAACTGCTGTCTCCTCCTCAGCATAGACTGCAAGGGATATGCTGCCATACCCTGCAGAGAGATCATAAAAGCAACCGGACTGTTCAGTAAATAGCTGATCCACTTGATGGGGCCCCTAGGGGACCCTCGCGTATGGAAACAAGGCACAATCACCAAACACAAACTGATAACGCCAGACATGAGGTTCAATTCCCAAAAGCTAGGGTTTATTGCAAAGCAAATAGTCTCAGTTGGCCAACTGGGTCTCATGTCCCGCAACATGTGTCCCCAGACCCTGAGGGACGCAAGAGAGCGAGCATTATACAACAGTTACATATATACAAAACTAACATCTCGCTATCAGTAATGACATGTTTAATACCGCCCATTAAGTATTTCCTTTGAAATGGATTTGATGATTGACAATTGTGACAAATATGACACGTTTGGACATTCATTTAGCAACAGTTTGCAATCTGCGGACTTGCAGACATGATTCTTTGTTTTAGGGAACACACTGCTCTTGTTCTTTCATGCAAGCTGCGTGCAGGGGAGAGACACATTCCAGGGCTTGCCATCTTCTAGTTTCTATTCGTGTGCTAGGGGTCAAGTCGCTCTACAGGGCTCAGTGAAGGGGGGCCGTAAAAGAGCATAATTCAAGCCATTAATTGTTCGTTCCTACCACATCAGTGAGATTAGCTGGCACCTACGTAGTGATTAAATGCCTTGTTGCTTACTTCCAAGGACTTGTGAGGGAAGAGACCGCCATTGCTGTCTGGATTGCCTGCGTTGTGTTTCAACATGTATCTTGTGGCCTTGCTCTATGCATGAGCAACAATGAAATAACAGAATAGAATAAGCTTACAGCAAAGCAGTTTAAACAGAAAGCAAGAAGCGAAAATTAGACAAAATGGCGAACTCTATTCCATCAAAATGGATGTACTCTGGTCATGCTTATGAATCTGTATTACTAATACCGAATTTATGAGGCGGTTGGTCTTTGGCCAACAAAATACATTACCTATGCTATGGGAGGCTAATTTCTAAACTCGCACACTAAGTTGCTACCTCTTAGTGAAGAGTGTCTGTCTTGGGGACAGAGTACAGCGCTATAGCGGCCATACAGAATCCAAAACTGGCTTGCTCTTTATTCTGTTCTAGTTCCTCATTACTGGAATCTGGACAGCTAGAGTGCTCAAACACTCCTTGTTCCAGATCTCACAACAACTCTGGGGCAGATCCAACACCAACTTTCAGAACTTATTTGTTCTGAGTCACCACAATACTCAAGCTTGGTGGGTTCACTCACTCCCAGAATGCAGTCTGGTTTACACCAACCTGTGTTAAGGGGTATCAGTGACAAGGGGGGAGATTGCTTCAGCAAACTCTCCAGCTCACCATGCCAATGCAGGGTCAGGTGAGGATACACTAGGTCATCCTCAGTGAAGCCATTAGAAGGGCTGCTTTGGCAAAGGGCAGGGAAACACATTTCTCTGGCTCCCACTGTATAGCCATATGCAGGGCTCCAATTATATCTCTCAAGATAAAATCCTTTACACCATTCCTAGGAAACTGCATGGCAACTGTTAGGTAAGAAATGGTGCTGTCCAAATGGTGTAGGACTATACAAGACTTATCTACTTGGTATTAGACAATCAATCCACCTTTTAATATAGGCCTGTACTACACAAGTTGGTAGTGTGACTGAGCAGCCAGGCTTTTCTTAAGAGGGGTAATGTGAGCTGTAGAGCTGCACAATTGAAAATAGTAAGTACAAGTAGCCAAGTAACACTTACACAGTTATATATAAATATATATTTTTTTTAATTATTTGAATTTAATTGTTATTTAACTATTTTTACAAAACGTGAGTCTTTTTCCCTTTTCCCACTGATGTGTCTTATGTTTTATTCAGTTGATCCAAGCTTTATCCCGTTGATGTTGTCTCTTTGGCCTTGAATCCCGTTTCTTGTTCCAGGCCAATACTCCAAGATCTTTGATGTGGCCAGAGCATGTGAGATGTTCTCCCCATTAATCAATCTGTGCCACCAGTGTTCTTCGTCCCATATGTGTACTAGTTTCACAGGGTGTTTTAAGTAGGCTTCTCTTGAATTTATGGATCCTGGGCATCTTAACAGGAGAGGTCTTGATTGTTTGTCTGAGTGGCATCCTTGCAGTAACGGCATTAATTGGTGGGGGATTGTCCCCTGATGGCCAAAATCGTGTTTGTTTTTAAGAGATTTAGCGATGCTTTTAATAAGTAGCACGCAATGTCCTGTCAGGAAATTTGATCAGATGGTCCACTTTTTGCATGTTCGGTCTCAGATGTGAGGTTATTTTGTAGCTGGCAGCTATTTCTAAGGTTTGGATCCAATCTCAGATTTTACAATTTCCTTTCACTTTTTCGGGGTTGAAGTCCAGCTCTTCGTTTGAGCTTCCCATGTCATATAGGGTCAAGTTTCTCTTAGCCCAGTCCATTAGCATTTTATTCCTGCCGCTTTCCATTTCTTTTCTGATAATGTCCAACAGCTTTGGACGCGGGGTTCTCTTGATTTTGCTGTAGAACATCAGGCCGTTTCTGTTTATGATCCCTTTTAGCGATGTTAGGCTAAGTTCTTTTCTGATCGAGGCTATCGGCGTGCCATTTGGTAGTTTCAAGATTTTATACCAATAGAGACCTTCCAGTTTATTCCAGATTCCCCTCTCGCATTTGTGGAATTGCATCCATTCCATATGATATTGTTGGTATAACCTTGGCCTTGTAAAACTTTAAAATTGGAAGGAGGGAGGCCACCAGGGGGCGCACAGGCAATGGCTGCCTGATCGCATCGCTCCCGCCGGATCCGGTCTGCCAGAGGGAATTGAGCCCCCCCCTGATACCCCTCCGGGGCCCCACCCGCATTTACTGGCCGATTGACCCCCCCCGGACACCCCCGCAGCGAAAGAACGGAGTCTGCGGACCCCGGGAAGCCCGAGATCGAGACCCGCGGGAGCCGCGGGAAAGCAAGATACGCGGCCCGCCCCGCCGCAGAACCAGCAAGGCAGTGCAGCTTTCCGGCGTTTCCCCCAGACGACACGCAGCAGAGGCGGGCGGAGCGCAAGCCAGAGACCAGCGCCGGAGGCGGGGAGCGGAGACGGGACGACGCGGTCCCAGAGAAAACCCCCGTCGGGGTTCGCCGGAGCCCCTCCTGCGCCTTCGGGCCCGGCCACTGCAGAGGACGGGCCCCTCCTCCCCCGCCGAAGCTGAAGATCCACGGGCGGCGGGAGCGGGCCCCCATGGGGAGGCAGTGGATTTGTGCCGGGGATCGGAGGTGAGGAGGTGCGCTCGAGCGCCGGCCCCCCCCTCCTGCCACCAGCAGCTACCCGGGTGAGTGGCCCCCGCCGAGGGACGGTGGGGCGAGTGCCCGCCTGGAAGGATCCCCCCCCCACTGTGGGGATCAATCCTAAGTGCAAGGGGGACAGGGGGACAGGAGCAGCAACCCCCCCCCCCGCCGAGGGTCCCAAGGGGGAAGGAAGGGGGAAAAAAAAAAAAAAAAAAAAAAAAAAAAGAAAGGACGGGCCCCGGCCGGCCACAGTGACCCCGAGATAGGGTGTGAGGCCCCCGCCGGACGACGGTGGGGCGTGTGCCCGCCCTCAGTGAGGTGAAGCTTGCTCCCCTTCCCACGGAAGCGCCTGCGGCCCGTGCCGGGGAGGCCTCCCCTCCCCCCCCCCCCCGAGGGGGGCGCAAAAGGCGGACCCCCCGCCCTCGGGACACACACCGGATGAGCTGGAGAGAGACTTTGCAGGGGTTCCGCTTTCAAGAAGCCAAGAGGGGCAACAACGGTTCGGGCCCCAAAAGAACCATGGCCTAGTCGGAGGATGCGGCTCCCCCCCCCCGTCAGCTATGGAGAGGGGCTTCGCCTCGATCCTACAAGAAATCAGGGACATGCGCTCTGACATAGCCCAAAAACTCGAGAAAATGGACCAGAGGGTGGAAAAGGTCGAAGACAGATTACTCCAGGTTGAGACCAACCAATCCTCATCAGTGACCCAAGACATACAATTTAAGGTGAGGTTGGAGGCCCTGGAAAAGAGAGAAGAGGAGAGAGCCCGACAGATGGACGATTTTGAGAATAGGGAGAGAAGGAATAACCTCAGATTCTTCGGGGTGCCGGAGTTGGAAGGAGAGACAGAGAGGGACGTCATCAGAGCAGTGCGGGACATCATCACCCTCCTATTCGCCGATGAGATGACCACAGAACCTATATTCGACAGGGTGCATAGGGCGGGGGGCAGACCGGGGGGCCCCCGGTCGATACTGGTCAGGTTCCACTACTACTCGGAGAAAATTAAGGTGCTGGAGGAAGCCAGGAAGGCCAGAAATATCACCTACAACAATGCTCAGGTCTCAATATTCCAAGACCTTTCCGCCTACACGCTAGCCAAGCGGAGAATGTGTCGCCCGCTCACGCAGTTACTCAAGGAGAAGGGAGTGCGATACAGATGGGGCTACCCCTTCTCCCTGACTTTCGAATACATGGGTCAAAGAACTACCCTGGTTATTGAAGAGGACATCCGGGGTGCCCTGCTGGAATATGCAACGGACACGAATGACCGGAGGGGCCCGTCGGGGCCGGAGAGGGCAGGACCTAGTGGACCCGGCCCGTCGGGGGAAAGGAGGAGGCGAACCGGCGCACGAAAGTTCAGGAAAATGAATACGCCATCACCAGCTAAAGACGGGGAGAGGAGAGACCCGGATGACTAGGAAAGGGATCGCTGCACACAGGTTGGGACAGCTCAGTCAGGAGCAAGTGGGCGTACCGATTCCTACGCCCCGACGAACAGCAAGTATACGGGATGTATTGAAGGGGTGGGGCCCTGGGGGGCCCGGGGGGCTCAGGAGGAACAGCTTCCAAAACGATCGGCCCGGCCAGGGGAGCGGGCTGGTGGTTCGGCCAAAAGCCAGATATGGCGGGACAACTTGGCTGGACGCCGGGGAGGGGGGAGGGGGTCAACGCGGGAGTTTGGGGGTTTCAGTTTGGGGGGGGTCTGGGGGGCAGTTGGGGATTAGTTACAGGCCCTCCGGAAGGGGTTGGGAGGGGGGGGTGCATAGGATCCAACCATGGGAGTATCCAAACACAGGTGGTGTAGGTGAGCCGACACGGAGAACGGAACCGCTAGATGACGGCTGAGGGTCTGCCAGCCCTGGGGGTGGGCACTCTCAATGTACGGGGCCTGAACACCCCCACGAAGAGGTCCCTGGTCACTAGAGAATTCAGAAGGGCCGGCCTTGATATTCTCTTCCTGCAAGAGACTCACTGGGCAAGAGGAAAGGAACCCACGATGAGGGGGGAGGTATAGGAGAGGTGTTCTGCGCGTCCCACAGGTCCAAGAAGAGGGGGGTGGCCATCCTTCTGGGGAGAAACGTGGGCTTTGTAAAAGAGGAAATAGTGAAAGACCCGGAAGGCCGATACCTGCTGGTGCGAGGATCCCTACAGGGCTCACCGCTCACCCTGGCGGGGATTTACGGTCCCAATGAGGGCCAGGCCCAGTTTTGGGAGCGAGTGGCGGAGAAACTCAAGCTCTTTGTCCGGGGGGGGTTGGTAGTGGGAGGTGACTTCAACATGGTAATCGACCCCGACTTAGACAGAAGGCGTGTTGGCCCTCAGCTCCCCAGGCCCACGGACGTCCACATGGCCCGGTCCTTCCGGAAGGTTAACGCAGAGTTGGGCTTGGTGGACACACTCCCCTCCCCCGGAACGGGTACTCCTTCCTACACATATTATTCGTCCACCCACTCGTCCTTTTCTAGAATTGACTACATCCTGGTGGACGAGTCCCTGCACTCGTATGTCTCAGGCCACAAAGTTGACCCCGTCCCCTGGTCGGACCACGACCTGGTTCGAACCACCATAGCAAGGGGCTGGCTAAACGACCGCAGAGGGAGATGGAGATGTAATGATTCCCTGCTGAAAGATGAGGTCCGTGCCCAAGAGGTGCTAGAGGCTATTACGGAATTCTTTGAATTTAATGACAATGGCGAGGTGGGCCCACACACCCTATGGGACGCCTTCAAGGCCACAATAAGGGGCTTTCTCATCAAAATGAGCGCTCAGGCCAAAAGAGTGAGGGAAGCCCAGGAGAAAGCCCTGAGGGGGAAAATTGCCCAACTGCAACCGGTGGGGCCCCGAACGGCCCCCTTGGACCACGGTCGGCTCGAATCACTAGCCGACTATCGGCTCCAGCTGCGAGACCTCCTCTTACACAAAACGGAGCGAAGCCTCCAACTGGTCAAGCAGAAGTATTACGAAAAGGGGGACAAAGCGGATAGAATCCTAGCCTGGAAACTGAGGGAGGTCCAGAGGGAAAGAATGGTAAAGGCAGTGAGGAGTGAGGAGGGGACCATGGGCCATGACACTCCCCACATAGGAGAGGCCTTCCGGAGATATTTTGAAAAACTCTATACCTCGGAATGTGGCGGGCGGGACGAGGAGATAGAGGGGTTTCTCAACTCGGTTCGGATACCGGCCCTGTCCGGGGAGATGGCCGAGGGACTGGAGGGGCTGGTGACAGAGGAGGAGGTGGGCAATGCTATTAGCGGGATGAAGGCGGGGACCTCCCCCGGGGAAGATGGCTTCACAGTGTCCTTCTATAAACGGTACCGCTCTACTCTGGCCCCACACTTAGCAAAGGTTTTCAATGCAGTATTAGAGGGGAGGACCCTCCCGGACTCCATGATGGAGGGCATAATTGTCGTCCTTCCCAAGGAAGGTAAGGACCCCACTGATTGTTCCTCATATCGCCCTATATCTCTACTAAACATTGATGTCAAGGTCCTTGCCAAAATCATTGGGAAACGGATGGAGAAGATCCTGCCGACACTGATCCATGGAGACCAGGTGGGGTTTGTAAGGGGTAGGCAGGGCTCAGACAACATCCGTAAAACCATAAACTTGATCCACCACGCCCAGAACTCCGATCTTGACGCGAGCCTCCTCTCTCTGGACTCGGAGAAAGCGTTCGACCGGGTCGAATGGCGATATATGGAGCTACTCCTGCAGAGAATGGGATTCGGTGCACACATCAGGGGTTGGGTGATGGCTCTTTACAGAGCTCCGAAGGCCAGGGTACAAGTGAACGGCAGGCTGTCGAGCCCCTTCTTCCTCTCACGGGGCACGAGACAGGGGTGTCCACTGTCCCCCCTGTTGTATATCCTAACGATGGAACCCTTGGCCATAGCGGTGAGGTCGCTCCCGGAGATCAGAGGGATAATGAGAGGGGAGGTGGAATTTAAGCTTTCCCTGTTCGCCGATGACATCCTGGCGTACCTGGTGGACCCCGGGGCCTCCCCCCCCCCTCCTGTCCCTGGTGAATACATTTGGGCACTTCTCGGGGCTGAAAATTAACGCTTCCAAATCGGTCCTTCTCCCCATGCGGGTAAACGACCCAGCTCTGGACCCCGTGGGAACCTTTCACGGCATCACAGTGGGCAGGGTTTCTATTCGCTACCTGGGAGTCCTCCTCACCAGAGACCTATCCCAACTATCCCCCGCTAACTATGACCCGGCCCTGGCTAGCATTACCAGGGACCTCAGGAGGTGGAGCTCCATGATCTTGTCCTGGTACGGCCGCATGACGGCAGTAAAGATGAACGTGCTGCCGCGCCTGTTGTATCTCTTTACCTCTCTCCCATCCAACATTCCCGACCACCTCATGAGGACACTACAGAATGCGGTCCGAGAGTTTATCTGGCAGGGTAGGACCCCGAGGACTGCGAGGGCGGTCTTGACCCTGCCGAGGGAGGAGGGAGGGTTCGGCTTGCCTGACTTCCAGCTCTATTTCCGAGCCGCCCAGTTGCGAGTCCTCCTGGAGCACATGAGGGAGGGGATGCGCACCTACTGGTCTTACCTGGAGGACATGGACGCTCACCCCCTCAAGGTACGCGATCTTCTCTGGGCTCCACACAAGTTTATCCCGAACAGATTGAAATCCCATCCCACCTTGGGTGTCCTTTGGGCAGTCTGGAGGGAAGGCCCCCAGACGGCGCACCTAACGACGTGGCCATCCCCAATGTCCTCTCTCTGGGGACACCCGTTCAGATTAGGTAACAGGGGTTTTTCCAAGGCACAGGCATGGTCTGACGCGGGTCTGGAGTGGGTGGGACAACTGTTCCGGGAGGGGGAATTCCTGCCCTATGAGGACCTAAGGGACGCCATTGGGCGGGGGTCTCTTTCCGTGTTTGAGTATCTACGCTTGAAGGGAATCCTCGGCGACCAATCATGGGGAGAGAACTTGAGGAGGCAGTTGACCCCCTTTGAGAAGTTCCTTGATATGGCGACCTCTAGAAAGGGAGCAGTCTCCGGAATGTATAGAATCCTCAATACTGTGAAATTGGTAGAACGGAGGGGCTTTCGCTCATATTGGAACGATCTCGCAGGGGAGGTGATTTCGGAAGACGCTTGGGCTAGGATCTTCAAAATTGCTTTTCACGGTAATTTGTACACGGCGGATATGGAACATAACTTTAAGATTCTGCAGGGATGGCACAGGGACCCTGTGAAACTATCTAAAATGTTTACGGCGGTGTCCCCCGACTGCCCGAGGGGCTGCGGCCAGAGGGGCTCACGAGGCCACATGTGGTGGCACTGTCCGAAAGTGCAGGCATACTGGGCAGAGGTGAGGGGCTGGATGGCTGAGGTCACGGAGGAACTGCTTCCCCAGGCCCCCCTGACGGTGCTGTTGGGCCTCCCGCCAGAGACCTCGGACCTCTACAGGTACCCCAGAATGTGGGAAACGATGCTACGGGCGGGGAGAGTGGCATTGGCACAGAAATGGAAGAGCCCGGAGACCCCATCCAAGGCTGACTGGCTAAAGAAATTGAAAAACTTGTTTCTAATGGACAAACTAACGGCCATGGTGAACAACGATTCTGGGTCATTCCTTGAAAATTGGCAGGGGGTAAGGGAGGCCTGGGGATGGGATGTGCACTGAGGCCAGGGGGGGTGGCCGAGCGGGGCTCGGGGGGACTAAGCCGAAAGACTGGACCATAAAGTACCAGGGCCCCCCATGGGCGGAATGGGCGCCCACGGCCCGGGGACATTCGGTCGGCCGTTGGCCGTCAGAGAACACCGACGCTCACATTCACTACCAAAGTAATGGACGCAAAAGAAAAGTCCAAATCTCCCTATGTCATGGATCAAGTTGGTAAAATGAGGGGTGGGGGGGAGTTTGCTGGGCAAGTGCACCGTGAACAACTGATGATTACAAATATTGCCTGCTTGTTATACTCTTTAAAATGCCAATAAAACCAAAGTTTAAAAAAAAAAATTGGAAGGAGGGAAAACCGGACAAATTTTCTGTTTAGAGCGGCAGTTTGCAACGCTAGTGCGTTCATCTTGGCATAGAGCGCTTCTTGTTTCGGTGTTTCAACCTGACTCCTGTTTATTATCACTTACAAGGTATTTGAAGAAGTTGACGGTTTCCAACTTCTCATCTTTCAGGTGCCATAGCATCTTTTCCACCCTTCTGGTGGGCTTTTCCATGATCATTATCTTGGTCTTGTTAGTGTTAATTTCCAAGTCATTTTTTTCAGTATAATGTACCAAGCGGTCTGTCTGGCGATGGAGGCCTATTTTTGTGTAATCCAATGGGATTATGTCATCCGCATAGATCAGTCGTGGGACCTTTTCCTCTCCAACTGATGGTGGGAAGGGTTTGATGTCATCCATTTCTTCAATGTCCCCCATATAGGCGTCTAAAGGGTGGGAGCCAAGGGGCATCCCTGCTTCACGCCTTTTGTTGTTTTTAAGGGTCTGAGAGTTTGCCAGTACCTTTGAGTCTCACCCACATGGAAGTGTCGGTGTAAAGTAATTTGACCGGGTCTAGGATTGAGCTAGGGCAATTCTAGGTTAGCTTTGACCATAGTTTCCCTCTGTTAACTCTGTCAAACGCTTGCACTAAGTCGATGAAAGCAATGAACTCTTGGACGGCCCTCCAGAACTTTGGCTTTCAAAATGCTGATCAGCATGATGTTCCCACTGACTGAAATGGGTCAGCGTGCCCTGCCGTTTTGATGCAGGGTGAAAATTTGTCGAGATGTCAGGAGCCAAACAGCTTTCCTACCACATCGAGCAGGGCTATCGGGCAGTAGTTTTTTGGGTTGTTTTTCTCTCCTTTTTTTTGAAAATGGGGACGATGTTAGCCCTTTTCCATGAAGCCGGTATGGCTCCTACACTCTAACATCTCTCGATGATTTTACTGATCAGGTTTGCCCACTCAGCCGGGTTGGCCTTTAGTTGGATGTTAGTAATCCCGCCTGGCCCCGGAGCTCTCGAGTTGTTTAATTTTTTGATTTTATTCATGAGGGTTTCTTTGTCGTAGCCTATGTCCCAGGCGGACTGTTGGAGGTTATAATCTGTTTTTTCTGTATCGTGCATTTGGTTAAAGAGCTCTCTGAAGTACGTTGTCCAGGCATTCGCACTGACACAGTTTTCTAAGTTGTTTTCTGTGTAGGTTGAAGTGGCTTTGACCAGTGTCCAAAGTCATTCGCTTTTCTGTTGGAGTGCTTGAGTCTTTTTGATACAATTCAAATCGGTGATTGCTTAGCCAGTTTCAATAGGTGCTTTTGGCTTTTGCTGCCTGTGCTTTGTTAGTTTCAGAAGGGCGTAGGTTTGCGTACCTAGTTTCACACTTCATGGCTTTCCTCCTTTCCCGTATTTCTGCATTGCAAGCATGTAAGTGCTGTTGTGGATGTTTACCTTGTAAGTATGGGTTCAGAAGAGGTTGATAATCCGGAGCCATAAAAAACGTATTTGATGTCATCTGGTCACTCTGGGCTGTGTAGGTTCTCATGATTGAGCAAATCGCTTCTTTCGTTAGTTTTAGACAAAGGCCTTGGGAGGCACTCTCCATGGGTGTTCTCATTATTTGTTGTCTAACTTTTGAAGTGGGCCAAGTGACCGTTAGGATGTGATCATTGTGCTGCGTTTCAACCACTTAAAATTTGTTATGATGCAGAAAAGTTCCTTTGAGACGTAGATGTGGTCTATGTTCCTTTCTGGAACATCTCTTTCCCAAATCGGGACTGCCCGTTTGGTCTTTTTCGATAAGGATTGTAAATTATAAAGGTCCCGTGACTCCATTAACTCGACCCAAGCATCGCCGCGTTTCCATCAATCTGTATGATGCCCAATGTTGCTGGTGATCTGCTCCATTGATTTTCTGCTTTTGCCCTCCCCAGTTTCAAAGCAAATGGCGTTCAAGTCTCTACAAATGATTGTATCACTTATGTTGTGAGCTGTGGTGGCCTCTTCGATGGTGGAGTCGATGGTGTTTAGAAAAGTCTTTGCTGTAAATGCTTGTGGGTTCCAATAGACATTCATCGCCAAAAGCAATTCAGTTACGGGCAGTGCAATTTGAGGTTTGCAATGAGTCCCTGAGAGCAGGGCTGCCTGCACAAAGGTGGTTGATGTTAAAACCTTCATCCTATGTAGGGGGCTGCCAGAGCAGACTGCCATCATGAGGCCTGAGGACGGTCTACCTTTTATCCCCTTTACGGCGGCACTAGGCTGATTTCAAAACCATCTAAAATCGGGGTGTTTAGCAACCAAGTTTCTTGCAAGCATGACAGGTCGAAGTCACTCAGAATACCATCTCCTGCCGTAGTGAGGTTTGTGCACCGTCTGGTGTTCCAGGAGCCAAGCATCAACTGTTTTGCTGGCTGGGTTTCCAAGTGTGTGACTAAGGGCGGCAATGGACCAGAGTGTGTTGGTTGCTATTTTCTAGACTTGCACGATAAGGTCCCCGGAACCCACGCCCATCTCTTTAGTTCTTGATCTGAAAGAGCTTTTAAAGTGTGCTCTGACCGGGGGAATATATCCCTCTACGTTTTTCTTGACTTAATGTAAATTTCAGGTTTGAAGGTGGCCCGTGAGGTTTACGTTCATCCACTATGGAGTGTTCTTGATTTTGTTGAAGGTTGCAGGGATGCAAGGATAGGTGGTTTTCTCTTGCCAGTGGTCATTGTAATGATCAGTAGACTTGGGGCCATCTTTTTTTATTACAGTATTTCTCTTTTGGTGTATGTTTTTCTTCCTGCTCTACTCTATAGTGTAGAGTTGATGGTGATCTGGTTTGGTGGAAAGATCTTTGATGGTGTTCTCTGAGTCGGGATCGCCCTGGATCTGTAGCGTCCTGAGCTTTGTTTGTCAGCTGGGGAGTCAACCTGTCTTTTTTAGGGGATTGGGTCGGGCTCTCTATTCCTCGTTCCTTAGATGTTTCTCTGAGGTTGTATCCCAGTCGTCATAGCTTCCCAGCGGCTTTGCTTAGCATTAGCTTGATGCTTGGCGATGTTGAGTGTAAATAGATGCTGTCCAAGCGGCCGCTTCTGGCAAATTCGATGATTTTTAGGTCTTCTCCTCTTCTAAGGCTCTTCAAGTCCGATATATGTTTCAGTAAGTCCATTACCATGTTCCTATTCAGAATTAAGCTGTCTCCTTTATCTAGGACCCGTTCCAGTTTCAGGGTCCTTGTCGCTCTACTTTTGTGTATGAGCAGGGCCCTGTCTCTAGGTGCTGTGGCTTATAGTCGAAATTTGCCTTGTCCTGCCGGCTGGGCGGACTGCCTTTCATGGTTATTATAGTTGGCTTTGTTATGCAAATTGTTTGTATTGTGGCCGCTTTGTCTTTTTGGAATTTTGTCAGTGCTCCGACGGGCCCTTGGTTCCTCTATGTTTAAATTGGGCTGTCTGCTATGTCTCTCGACTGATTCCGGGCGATTCTCGTTGCTTGCCCTCAATTCACAAAGAGTTCTTTTTCTGTTGGTTCGATCTTCTTGCCTTGTTAGGCTATCACGTTTTTTTTTGCAGGGTTCTAAAGGTGGGAGAGCCTGCCTCCACTAAAGCAGATTTACTTCTCGGTTCATACTGTGGGGGTGTATCATCGATGAAACACACTTTTCGTTTTCTATCATGCACGGGTATTAAGTCCGATTCTGAATCTTCGAGGGTGTACTGGCTAATCTCCATCAAGTTGTAGCATCGGAGTCCTCTTGCACTATAGTCGGTTCATTTGTGATACATCACGTTGGCAATGAAGGTTGCAGTATCTTGGTGTCGCATAGCCCTGGTATCGTCTGGTGATAGTCGAGAAACATGGTCAACATTTCTTTCTTTTTTTTTTTACTTTTCCAAAGAAATTCTTTCTCTGGTAAGGTGTTGATCTTCCCAGCCGATACTGGCTCTTGTTTTTGTGACTGATCGGTTTGTTCTGAGCCGGCTGGTTTTTGCCCGGCTTCCGTGGGATGTGGGCACATTTCTGTTTTGTTTCTAGCTTGGTCCTTGGACTTCATAGGTGTCTTTTGTTTAAGTTCCTGTGGTTATCACGCAATTCTTGTTTTGAAGATTGGATTTAAGTCCATCAGTTTGTCCCCCCACTGATCCTTTTCTGTCATTGAGCCTTGATCTCTTGTGTTGGTTTTCCAGGCTTCACTGGCCATTATGTAGCCTTCCAAGCGTATGAGTTTCGAGTGCATTAAAGCCGTCATGGACGTATAGTCTTTTTGTGTCTCTAGTAATGACTTGTATAATTTGCCGAACGGTGCTAGGGCTATTGTCACCTCTGACATGATTGCAAAAATGTCCAGTTTTTCATTGGGTGACAGTTTTTCTGTTGCGTGATCCATCTCGATTGATCTTTTGGTTCGCAGTGGAGTTTGCAACTGGCTGTTGGGTGGGACGGCAAATTCATTTGCGATGTTCTTCCCGTTGCTCCATTGTTGGTTCATTTTTCCCTTTGTTGTTTGTAGCGTTGGAGTTTCTGGGAGCTTTACTTTAAGTTCCAGAGCTTTTGTTTCCCCAAAAAGGAGTTCATTTGTTTGGCAGAGTGATTTCTTTCATACTCGTCACTGCTTTTGGGGTTGAGGTCAGGTTGAAAACCTCAGCTAATCTTATCGGATTTATGAGATTTTTTATCTCTAATGTAGTAGTTTCGTTGAGGGGCCCACTTTGGGCTTGCTTGGTCACAGTACTGGATTTTCCAAAGTGCCATCTTACTGGATCAGGAGTAAGGTTCATATCTTCTTTTGTGGATCTTTCTGGCTTTTCCTGTAAAGTCTGGGGTTCCTGCTTTGCGGACGTCTGGTCTAGTATATCGGGCTCTATCCCTTCTAAAAATTTCTTATATTTCAATAGCTCGGGTTGAAAATTCTTTGACTAGTTTATTGAAATTTTTTCCGAGTGATGTTTATCGGTTTTTTCGCCGACCTTGGTTTCGGTTTTCCAGAGTTTTCTATAATTTGTGTTCATTTAGTTTTACTGGCTATTTTGTCTTCTTTCAGTTTTTCCTTTACTTTCGTGATAGGGAGGCTGTTTGTTTTAGCCTTAGTTGTGGACAATCCCTGGAGATGTTCCTGGTATATTTGGTACAGCACCAGCATTTGTCTCCAACTCTAATTTGTTATCAAAATTGGTTTGTGGGGTTGCATGTGGTACCTCGTCTAGTATGATCTATTTGGTTTTTCACTTGGGCTTGCTTCTCTCCTAGAGGTGACAAGATTTTTGTGTCGCTCTTCTTCAGGGCTTGTTGCAGTGTCACAAGCTGGGGTTGTAGAGAAGGAGCAAGGCAAGTCACTAAGATTAAGCCTTGGGCTGGACAGGTCCTTTCTTGCTGTTACCAGTTGGATTTCATTACTTATTTGCGGTAGTGTGAGAAGAGGTTGTTCAAATTGTGCCACTACCATTGATGACAAAATGTTATTTGGATTGGCTTTGGAATCAATGGATAATGAGTCATTTAACGCTTCTGAAGTGGTTTGTGTATTTGGGAGTGTGCCAACCTTGCAGGAAGGGGCACCCCCATCCTCCCCTTTACTTTATCCTGCCCGCGCCGTTGGATCCAGGCAGCTGCTGTTTTCTTCCCTGGCCTCTGCGCATGCTCAGTCGCAGGCTCCCTCCATGCTTCCGCCCCTCCCCGCTCCAGTGACGCTGGCAGCTCGGAGCTGCCACGCACCCTGAAAGGTGCGGATAACTTATTTATTATATACAAAAGGTTTAAATAAGCATTCTTTAGCACACAGAGTGACTTCAGTAAAGATCAGTATTGCACTTATTTCAGTTACCAATTCAGTTATTGAGTTGTTAAAGGAAGGAAAGGTTTGAAGAAGATTTAAAACATACCTTCAACTGTTTGTAAAACAATTACAATCTCCTAAAGGGAGGCAGGTAAACTTTTATCCCAGCAATAATAGTGTCAATAATTAAAACCTATCAGGGGAAAAAGTACTGCCAAAGCCAGTAGGGTCAAAGGAGTGCCTTTAGGGAGCCAAGACAACCAAAGTCAAAGGACAAAGTCAATAGTTGTGATGCCCTTCTTCTTAGATACAGTCCTGAGAAAGTTAGTAAGTTCAGAAGAAATCACTACCTCAAGTGAGATACTTTGTCGCAAGCACAATCTGTTAGGCCAGTGCAAGTGAGTGGAGATCAACTCCAAAAAGTACTTTGCAAGACGGGTAGCACAACTTCTGGTTAAAAGGTGAAAACCCCAAGCCCCACAGTACCTTCGATTTGAAGAAAAAAGTTCCAGCTGGATTCCTCCTTGCTACAGCTTGGGAGACCCTGGTTCCTGGACCTTGGTCGTGGTGACGAAAGGGAGGACGCCTGGCGGGCTCCTGTGGCAGTACTTGGGAGATGGACTCTGCAGCAATTGATTTCCTTTGTTTCAGCAGCACTTCAGTGTTTTGGCACCTCTTCCTCAGCATCAATGAAGAACAAAAACTCTGGTTGGAAGAAGCTTTCTCCCTCGGTCCTGGACTCTGGTGTGGGGACTCTGAATTAAGATTTCCTGCTTCGATAGGGTCCTCTGGATGTCCACAAAGATTTGGACGGATTCAGACTTCGCAAGACGATGCACCCTGCAATGGTCACAAGACCCCTGGCAATGGGCTTCTGCAGCTCTGGTGAAGCACAGCAAGTCGGCGGTTGCGCCAAATGGAAGCTTGTCTTGAGGCTAGTTGGTCCCACCAGTCTAAGAGGAGAAGTCGCCCTGTACAGGTTTCCCAGTCGATATGAAAATGGGGTCAGCACAGCTGCAGTGCTTCAACCAGGCACCTCGTTGTCCAGGAGGGTGCTTCTGGCGTCTAGTTAACTTCTTCGGATTTTCCGCTCCAGTGGTCGACTTTTGTCTCTAGTTCCAAAAACCTCGCCTTTTATGCGTTTTCCCATTCATTCACAGCCTATGCTGTCAATCGCACAGCATGGTGGCTGTCCTTTTGGGATACCCAGCCGGCCAATCAAGACTGGTTTCACTAAGACACACCTAGAGACAAAGGACAGGGAAGTTTCGGGACCCTCCCCCAATTCCTGCCTTTCCAGACACACTGGAGCCTGGGCGGGCTTGAGGGTTGAAGCCTGCCACAGGCAAAACACACAAATGACTCAAACCTGTTTCAACCAACAGAGTAAAAGCCAAGAAGAAACTAAAACAGAAAATGTGAAAAAAAGAAGATGGAGCCATTTTGGGAAAATGGTCAGCCATGGGTGCTGTACTGCAGCAGATACCGCCCTGCAGTAAAAATGCACACTGGTAGTAAAATTAAACCAATGTCAGCAGCCATTTAAAGTATGTAAGTGTAACAAAAAATGTCACATGAGTTCTGGGATAGGGAATTACTAAGTAAACCCCCCTCCCCAACATTCCACATAAGGTGGTGTGGGCTGGTCCCTCAAAGAGAAAGGTAAGTAAGAAAGGGATCATCTTACTATACTTGGTAACGGTAGTTCACCAAAGAAAATGTAATTAAACATTAGGAGAAGTCCAAGGGACTTCTTGGTGGCACTGCGCCTATGGTGCTGTGTCACACCATGCAAAAGCAGATGCCTACAGAGTTTGTCAGACTCCATAAAACAGTGAAAACATAAAAATCCCAGTCAGGAAAAATACATGATAGAGTGAGAAACGGTCCCACTCAGGAGGGAAGAAATCACAAGCCCCAAATATGTTAATGTTAAAGGACATTTGTACCACGCACTATCACCACTGGAGTGGTCCCCTGGCGGCTCTGAAAGAGGAGTGGAGGTTGAGTTAGTGGGAGGAGGCAGGAAAAGTGCAAGAGAGCAGTGATGTGCTGTTGGCGGCCTCAGCCCGGTGGGTCCGTTGGCTGGGCTTGTGGCGTTTGCGGCCGGTAGTCGTTGTGTAATGTTGTGCAAGACTATGCGTGTTTTTGTTTTGTTGTTGCAATGTAGTGACCTTTGTGCGGTTTGTTGTGCTGTAGATTTTGGTTGTGTTTGGTTTGAGTTTGAGAGGTGTATGCAGAAAGGGAAATTGTTAGTAGGGTTGGTTAGTTTGCATCTCTATGCTGAATACAAGAGCTTGGGGTCACTAAGGTTGAAGGAAGTTAGCACAGAAATGAGAATTCTCCCCAACAGCAACCTGTCCAGGTCCACCAAAGCCTTTTGAATAGTTTACCTTGCCAAGTTGTGACACATGGCAAGGCCCATGCCTCTGACAAGTGTTCTGGGATTCACAGATCAAGTTTGACAAGAGAAGGTCCCACCTCCTTCTCTGGGGCTCACTTTATTTAATGTATTTATTTATAACGGTCTGTTAGGGAAAATTCTCAAAAATGTGCCAATTCCGCTCTACCCTAGAGACCTCCAGCTCTTTTTGCTGGACTTTAGGACTCGGAGGACAGCCACCCTGCTGTGTGAGTGACAGCTAGGATGCGAATGAATGTGAGAAACCTGCATAAAAGGCGAGATATTTTGCTTGGAAGGCAGAGTCGACCACTGGACGAAGGAATCCAAAGAAGAATTAGAAGAGACGCTTACGGCAACTCCTGGACTGTTGGTTTGCCCGGTGAGGCTCTGCTGCGGTGCTGAAGCTCTGAATTCGCCTTGACTAGAGAAGCCCTGCAAATGACGACTTCTCCCCTTGGGTTGGTGGGTCCAACCGACCCCAAGACGAACTCATCTGGAAAACCTCTAGGAGCTGGTTGTACTTCCATTGCTGCTGCAGGAACCGATTGCCAGGGAGAGCAACACCAGAATTGAGTGTGTCGTCTTTAAGTCGGACCCGAGCTCCAGGAAGATCCTCCGGACTCCCATGAAGCATGACTGACCGAGCCACAGCCACCTCAGAGTGCTGGACCCCAGATGGGAGAAAAGCCCATAAGGTATCCGAGAACTGCGGTGGTGCTATTAGCGAGAAGCTGAAACCGCGAAGTGCAGCTGATCTGAAGTTTGCCCACTGCTGCCACCGACCTTTGAATCGTAGTGCAGAAGTCCTCCGTCTTGTCCCCACGACTGAGGCCCAGGAACAACAGGATCTGCCAGACTACAACAGGAACAGAAGCCAGCTGGTACCAATTTCTTCAGATATAAGGTACTGTCAACTAACAAGTACTTACCTCTTGTCATGTAGCCTTGCTAGCTCTCAGTTGAGACTTGCCTTGGTTGCCTGTTGCAGAGTTGCTTGCAGCTGTGCCCTTCACAAGCCTCCCAGCTTGTGCCCCCAACAGTGATTTCATTTTTTACAAAGATTTCTAAAACATTGTGCAAGACTTTTTACTTACTTTCAGGAAGTGCTTCAGCTCCCCTGGACTTTTGCTCAATTGACATTGGCTGTCCTGGCTCCCTGAAAGACTCTTCTAACCTCTGACTTTGTGCTTTAACTATCCTTCCAAAAAGTCACACATTCTATAACTTGTGTAGCTGGGAAAGGGGTACATTACATTGGGGGGACGAGGGGAATGGGGGTTCACAAAGTACTTACCCGCTTAAGAATATTTGTGAACCACTGTTTTATTCCCGAACCTTTTCCTTTTGACACTAAACTCAGTATTGCTCAAAATGTACCAGTGATATATCAATGGCCACAGTGTCCTAGTTATTGAAGTCAGCTCAGGGTGTAGGAAGTGTCTGTGTGCCATCCCAAATGGGTGTCTATTGATTTATTGAATCTGAGTGTGTGTATGAGTATATTTTTGTGTTACATACTTGCTCCCTTCTAAAGAAGGCTTATTCAAACTGACTTTTTAATACATCATTGTTTAATCAAGAAACCTTGAGTGTTTATTTGAATAACTGTCACTGTGAAACTCTGTTGCAACCCTACGGCTCATATTGCCCCTCTTGAGTTAATCCTAGCTGCTAAGTAACTCTACCAACTTGTGTAGTACATGCTTATACCAAAGGTTGGATTAACTATTGCCAAGAGGACAAGGCTGGTGCAGTCTCCCACAGGGTACTGCATACAATCTTGCCTAACAGCTTTTGTGACAAAGCTTTTAAATATTTCTGTAATAGGTCTATTCCACAGTTGTCATATTGCTGAAGCTCTAACTAGAGAACAAAAGTAGTTTGTATTTTTCACTCACCTGTTATATACACCTCCGCCCGGACTATGGTCCCGATCCCTCTCCCTTTCTCTATCCCTCTCTCTTGTGCGCTCACGTTCCCTGTCACGATCGCGATCCCTTTCTCGGTCACGTTCACGCTCTCTTTCTCTTTCTTTCTCTCTTCTTGGATAATAATCCCACTGTTTGCTGGAATCCACCATGTTTGCCCATGGAGGAACAGAGCCAGAAAGGTGAGGAAATGAAACTAAAGAGAAAAAAAGGCATCATTAAGAAAGTTTCAAAATATTATTTGTATGTTCACATGCACAGTAATTGCCAAATGTATCCATTATGCACAGGAAATGCGAGAAAATAGACAAATCATTCAAACTGCTGATTTTAGATGTTTACGCAGCAAGTTGAAAATACCCACTAGAGCGCATGATTGTTTACTATAAGGAACACTTTACCTTCTCATATTTTGATATTCATGAGTCTATGACATAGCAACATTCTGTTGGCAATTCCAAGCCTTGAGTTGATGGACCAAATTAAGGATCTCCAAGCCCACGCCCAGAGAGCCCCAGACGCACCACGGTTTCAGGCTTACCTCTGATTCGGTACAGAACTCCCATTTAGAATTAATATGGGAGTAGTTTCTTAACTGCAATTCCATTTCTCCAGTGTTGGTATCTTTCATAGATTCACATGCTGTGAATATTCAGGTTGGGAATCCCTGGTTACTTATATTTTAATACCTTTCCTAAGGAAAAACGTCTGAAACCGTGAGTGTCCTGCCCACATCGTTGTGGGTGCTTTTGGTTCCTACCAATAGGATGTCGAGTGTTTAACTCCACCCCAGCAGCTTCCCCTCATATTTTAACCACTCTTGTAGGAGGAATAAAACATACAGAGGTAGTTTGCCTGGAGTGGAAGGCTGGAGGGCGCATGTGAATCTATGAAAGATACCAACACTGGAGAAATTGAGTTACACGTAAGAAACTACTCCCTTCAACATCATTGGATCTTTTCATAGATTCATATGCTGTGAATACATTTTTATAGCAGTATACATTACAGGAGACAGGCAAACAGATCACAACCCCTGATTCTATGCCCATGAAAGAAGCATTTATACGTAGCGATAACCCTGGAAGCTGCAGGGTTTACCTTACTGGAACAGCCATTGAAGAACTGCACATCCTCTGCGTGCTGCTGCAGGCAGTGGTGCCTTGCAAAGGTGTGAGGCCCTGCTCACGTTGCTGCCTGACAAATGTCTTTGATGAGCACGCAAGACCACAGCGCTACCGAGGCCTCAGCAGCCCTTGTGGCATTTGCCCTGGTTGTAGTCTGCAGTGGCCTGTTGACCTTTGGGTGACGAGATCGTAGAGGATATCCCACCTTGCGATACCCTGCTTTGTGATAGCTTTCCCCTTGCTTGAAGGTCCGAAAGCGATAGAGCCGTTTTGCTGTTCTGAAGGATTTGGTCCGGTCCAGGCAATATTTCAACGCCCTTTGACGTGCAGGGAGTGTAATGCCCTCTCCGCAGGGGTAGTGGCATTTTGGAAGAAAGTAGGCAACGTGATAATTGCGATTTTGTGGATGAAGTGGGGACTGGTGGAGAGGATCACTTTGTCGCTTGCAAACCTATGGTATGGAGGGGTCCACCAGCAATGCTTGTAGCTCTGAGACCCGTATGGAGGAAGTAATAGCGACCAGGAAAGCCAGCATCCAAAAAACTAGATGTGAGCTGAATAGAGGGGCTCAAAGGGAGGTTTTGTGAGGCCTGCTGGGACCATGTTTAGGCTCCACACCAGTGGTATCCATTTCTATGGGTGAAAGGAGTGGAAAAGTTCCTTTAGAAAATGTTTGAGCAGCCCGTCGCTGTAGAGGGCTGCTGCCAGGTGTACTTTTGAGGAGATAGGGTGACCTTCCTCTTATCTTTTGCAGGTATGGAAGGACCTGTTGTGTTTGTATAGTGGTTGCAGGTTGGGCTGTTGTGAACACTATGTGCAAAACCTTTTTCACTTTTGGTTGCACAAGCTGTTAGTGGAGGGGGTCCTATCTGAGGCTAGTATATGTTGACATTCCTGCGGTATGTCTAGGTGGCCGAATTCGGAGTGATCAGGAGCCACGCTGACAGCTTGAGGGAGGGTGGGTCGTGATGCAGAATTGCACCGTTGCTCTGTGACAGGAGATCTGCCTGGGCTCCCAGGTGGATTCTTTTATCCGTCGATATGTGGAGGAGGTCCGAGAGCCATGTTGGTCTAGGCCAGTACGGTGACACTAAGAAAATTTTACAAGTGTATCTCTGGATCATTTGGATTGTTCTCCTGATCAACGGTACGGGGGAAATGCACACGCAAAGACTTTGGCCAAAGGAAATGAGAACACGCACCCGCTGTTCTGGAGAATGTATATTACTGTGCTAATTCCTCCCACCTCAGAGACCCACAGCTTTTTTGCTGGACTTGGGACGTTTAAGCCTTAACTCCTGAGTGAGTGGGACCTTTTTCTCCCTCTCTCATGCCTTTATACCAGATCTGGTATAGTCTGACAAACTCTGTAGGCATCTGCTTGTTGTATAGTGACACACAGCACCCTCAGTGCAGTGCCACTGGGAAACCCTTGGATTTCACTTAGGTTTAAATACATTTTCTTGGGTGAACCACTGTTCCCAAGAATAGTAAGGTGAAATTGATCTTAGTGTTCAGTAAGATTTCATAGAAATGGTAAATCTAGGGGGCGTGACTTGTCGCGAGTGCTATGGCATCGTAGGAGCCCCTGCATAAATGATGATTGGAGCGAGGAAGGGACGGGGCGCTGAATGCCTGAAATCTTAGGGTTCGTGCACCCTTCCCACATCGTTGTTGAAGGTAGTTTGTGTGCGGCCTGGCAGGAAGGAAAATGGAGGCTACTTACTGGAGCTTCGGAGAGAGAGTGCGAGCTCCGTGGAGCTGCAGATGAGGGGGCGAATATGCACTCCTTACGAATTGAGGGATAACAGTGAGCAGAAAATATTGAAGGCATGCTGCTGCTGTTAATTCAATACAGACTATTTTGCAGTATAATCGCCCAGCAACCCCAGGGAGCACAGATACCCCCCTGCCAAGCCGAGCTGCGGCTCCGGAAAACAGAAGCAGTTGGGACCTTGTAAGGAGGAATCAGAGCGTACTAAGGCTGAAGTGAAGCTCTGGACCTGATGTGCCCCGCACCCAAGCAACGCTGCAGGGGCCAGACTATCAGAGTACCACGCACAGCATTACAGCAGGGCTACACCCAGCCTGGGCGACTCATTCTAAAGGCTGACTCGAGTCGTGTGTAAATCGCACGGGTGCTCGGTGCGCCCAGTAACACTCCCAACGGCCACCATCACGTCGCTTCGGGCAAGCAAGTGAATCCTTAAGTGCAGGGGACCATGACGCAGAAGGTAAGCGGTGGGGGCCCGGGAGCGGGCTTCCAACCCCCGTTCTCTCCTCCCCTTCCCTCCCGAATGGATGTCAGTGTGGCCTGGCGAGGTCTACACCAAAAATAGCAGCTGGGTGCCAGGATCGCAGGAAGATTACTCCCCCTGCACCCTGCCAACCACCTCCTCCACTACCATTCTGACGGCAGCCCAACTTGATCATCGCTCAACTCTGGACCTGCAGGATTGTGGGGGTCCCTGCCTGTCTGCAGTGGTGGAAATGGAAAGAATGTGGTGGGGGATCCCACAACACAGGGGTAGGCGAGGAGTTTGGTGATGGGCTGTGCCCGAGGGGCGTGGTCTAGAGGGGGGGCGGTGCTCGTAGTGGACATCCAGCAATGCTGGAATACTTTACATGTACCATCAGTTGTACATGTAGCGAGAATTGTGCATTACTCACCAGTGCCAAAGCTGCGCTAAAAGGCAATGCCTTCGCAGCAGCAGCAGCACCCTGGCCGAATTGGCGCCCTGCCTTCCCTGCGCACTTTTAGGAGCCTCACACAGTATTTATGTAGAGCAGTCTTCCTTGCGCGTTAACTCATGCCATGCGGGCATGTTTTAATGAATATTTTTACCAGCCAGAGCAAGCTAATTGACTGGGTTCAAATCCCAGCTTCACAGCCTATTAATAAATCTTGTGACTTGGGAACAAGGTTTTCTTTTGCTGTGCCCCATCTGCCAAAATGCAGAGTCGGTAGAAGCGACTCAGTGTAGGCTTTGCAAAGAAAGCAGTCATAGTGGAAATGCGAACCAATGGAATGCACATCACACACTTTTTAACTTCAAGAATCAAAGGCTAACTTAAATCCTTGTTGCGTCCGGTGATATCCACACATATGCACATTATGGCAGATCTTTCACTGTTTCAATTCAGACCCGCCCAGGATCCCATTGAGTGTGCGAAGGGGGTGCTCATGTGAGCCGGGTGCATTTAATAAGAAAAGGGCACCTGCCGCGCCTTCTCCCAGCTTGGGGGAGCCTTTGAAAGACTCCCCAGTGCTGGCTGGCAGGGGGCTAATGGCGCCCTGAGGGGGCTTGGCGCCACAGTCGCCTGCCCTACGCTTTTTTTTAATCTATTCTGTCGCGGTTCATGGTCTTGCGCGGCTGACTCTGGCCGGATCCCGAGATCCGGCTCCATATCCGATGCTGGATCTCAGATCCGCCGAGAGCCGGCCCAATGAGCAGCACTGCCTGTCTGGGTTTATCTCTGGACCCCCTCTTGAATTCGTGTGCTGCCTGAAACGGCCTTATACTCTACAGGGCCCCCTCCTGATAGGGCACCCTATATCACACCCAGATCCATTTCTGTGGCTCGAGACAGTGAGATCCTCCGCCTATTGCCGCTATCCTGTAACTATAACTGCAGTGGGGCAAAATCCCACACACACTCTTTGGATCCTCCCACTTGTGGCTGCTCGGACGACTGCTTCTTTAGCGCAGTGGGAGTGGGTCCTGGTCCGCAGACTCTGGCACACTCTCACAACTAGTGCAGCAGGGGGCCTGGGCGAACTCGGGAACCTGGAGTCCCATCTGGCCATTCTTCATCCTCCCAGCCACCTGGCTCCCAGGCGGGTCTGGAGGATCCACACATCCTACTCAGTGGGACCTGGTCCTGTCTGTCCCATGATCGCTTCAGAAGGGGGGGTTAGAGGGGGCACTCTGTTGAGATCCTTGCACTAACTGTGAGAGGAGTTGGGGCGGACCACTCCCCTACTTTGAATCCTTTGGATCTGAGATTTGGTCTCCACCGTGGGTCCCTGTGCTGGGGCCCGGACCCTATGTGACTTCTGACTGCCTTCCTGGCTACTGAGATTAAACGCTGTTCGGCAATATTGTTTGCAGTACCCTTTGAGTGCACTACAACAACCCTGACCTACTGGCAATAGGAACCCAGACTTTGGTATAAGTCTGTACTACATAAGTTGGAAGTGTGGCCAGTAGCCAGGATTATCTCAAGAGGGGTTAATGTGAACTGTAGGGGAGTGACACAGAGATTCACAGTGACAAGTATTCAAATAAACTCTTACACACAAGGTTTCTTGATTAAACCATTATTCATTTATTTTAACAGTCAGTTAGGGTAAGCCATCTGTCTTCAGAAGCGAGCAAGATAAAGCAACACACAAATGCACTTAAAAAATACTTAGTTTTTTAAATCAGCAAATAACAATTTGGGATGGCATACAGACACTTCCTACACTCAGGTCACTTCAATAGTTAGGGTGCTGTTGACATTCATATATCACTGTTGCATTTAGAATATTCTTGAGAGGAGTGTCAAAGAAAAGAGTTTACAAGTATTTACACAATTATTCTTAACCAGTTAAGTACTTTCAATAACCCCCCAATGCAAAGCCAGTTACCCCTTTCCTGGAAGGTAGGCAAAACACAAACAGAAGAGAGAAGAGTCATTCAGGGAGCCAGGCCAGCCAATGTTAAGTTAGCGAAAGTCAAGGTGAACTGAAGCACTTCTTGCAGGCAAGTAAAAGTCTTGCACAATGTGTTAGAAATCTTTGTGTTATGTATATTCCTAAAGCGCACATACACCCGGAGGTATCTTGGCGCTAGGTAGAGCAGGAGGCAGCAGCAGTCAGGAGGACCTAATACAGAGAAGTCTTTAGGGCTCGGCGGAAAGACAGATTGTCGACAGAACGAAGCGACAGTGGAAGACTGTTCCAGGTTTTTGCAGCAATCACAGAAAAGGCACGGCCGCCAATGAGAGAGAGAGTCTCACTCGGGGGGATAGAGATCAATAGAGCAGACTGAGTACGCAGAGGACGAGACGGCGCATGACAGGGAAATTTAGCCTTGATGTATTCTGTGCCCCGCTTATAAAAGGCACGGTGCACCACACAAGATTTAAAAAGAATGCACTTCTCGATAGGTAGCCATTGCAGTTGCCCAAGCGATGGGGTCATGTGGGCTCGAAAAGGGGGACGAATCACTGCATGGGCAGCTGCATTTTGAAGCAGTTGGAGGCAGTTAGTAAGGTTGCCTGGCTGACCTAAGTAAAGAGAGTTACAGTAGTCCGTGGTGCTCAGCACTAGAGCAGCAACCACAGGTGTGTGGTATTTGGTCGGGACAAAAGGGAGTACCTTATGTAATATGCACAATTTAAAGTGTCCAGACTTGCATACAGCACCCACTTGGGGTATCATGGATAGAGAGGATAACGTGAAACCCACATTTTTTTTTACATAGGGCAGGTACCTAGTGAGACTAGCCAAAACTCATGGGTCCAAAAAGACAGGGGGCTGGAGGTGCCCAACACCAGCACCTCTGTTTTGGATCCATTGAGCTTCAGCCAGTTGGCCGCCATGCAGGCGCTGAGGTCTTCCAGACAACTCCTTAGCCCAGTCACAGTGTCTGCTCTTGTGAGATCCAGCCGGACCAAAATCTGCATATCATTGGCATAAGAGTAATATCTGAACCCATGCGACAAGATAAGAAGCAGAAGGGGACGGATATACATATTGAAAAGAATGGGAGAGAGAGCCGATCCCTGGGGGACTCCACATGAGAGCAGCCCAGGAAGAGAGCAGAAAGGGGGCAAAGATACTGACTGGGTCCGAATAGACAAAAAAGCTTGGAATCAATCAAGTACTTGACCTGAAATGCCAGCATCGGAAAGCCGAGCCAGGAGGGTGAGGGTCAACCGTGTCAAGCGCAGCTGACAGATCCAACAGCAGTACCGCTCCCACCCCGCTCTGATCAACTAGCCGGGAGCGATTGTCCATTACAGAATTAAGGACAGATTCCGTTCCCCTTCTGGGACGGAAGCCAGACTGAAAGGGATCAAAGAAACTAGACGATTCAAGAAACGAGGATAGCGGCAACGCGATCAACATGAACCAAACTGTAGCCTTTGGGGCCAAAACCTGGGCAATAGAAGAACCAGAGGATTCCTGAAAACAGGTTTCAATACGTAGGAGAAAGTCAAACTGATAGGTGGACACAAGGTCATGGAAATGCGCAGCGAGCGTGTGTTCAGCATGCCATACTTGAGACTGTCAGAATTGGTGTTATAAACCCTGGGGCCATAGAGTGTCAGGGGGTGCCAGGAAAAGTAGCAGCATGCAAGTACGTTAATTTAAGGATATTTGTACCACATACTATCACCAACGGATTGGTCCCCTTGCGGCTCTGGAAAAAAAGGGAGGGGTCAGAGTTAGTGGGATGAGCTGGAGAAGTGCAAGAGAGCAGTGATGTGCTGTTAGCGGCCTCAGCCCGGAATGCCGTTGGCTGGGCTTTGGGTGTTATACTGTTGGAAGACGCTGTGTGCTGTTGTGGTGGTTTTTGATTAGAATTTGAGAGGTGTATGCAGAGGGTGAGGTTGTTATTGGGTTGATTAATTGCCATTGCTGTCTTGAAGTGAGGTGCTAAGATTTACGTATTTCAAATTAGGTGGGGTGTGTGGGTGTCTCCGTCCAGATCAGGGGCTGTACGACACTCACGATCCCTTTCCCATATGGCATCCGTTCATATGCATAACTTTTCCCAAGTTGGGTACAGGCCGCCTATGCGGCCCTTTTTGTGTGTGGGGCAGGCAGGCGTTTGTGCGTCCTTGCAGTCTAGCCCAGAAAGCACACCCAATCTAGTCTATTAGGAGGGCGGCATCGGTAAACCCGGGCTTACTCCCTCCATCTGTTGGGGCTGCTTAGCATTCATCATCTTATTTGGTTGCTCATTCATGTTACTGCTCCTACCCCCTTTGGAGTGTGGCAATGCAAACGTATGCAATTATGTCCAGTGGCGGTGTCTGCCTTCATTCACAACTCTCTTCGGACCATGCCCCTGCCAATATCCTCAGCTTACTTAGTGTGACAAGTGCTAACGTTCACCCAACTTTATACAGGTATGATCTATAGTAGCATTTATCGAGTGGGTGAAGGCTGTTCACTGGGAGTTGACTAGGGATGGTAGATTATGTCCGCATGGGTGTAGCTTGTGTCCTATTAGACTTGGTGTCGTCTCTCGTTGTAGTAAAAGTATCTTTATTCGGTTCTAGATGTTGTCATTGTCGTCCTAGATTTGTCATCCTTTTCGTTGCGTTTCCCCGATTGGTTTTTCAGTTTGAGTCTGTGATGTTGAAGCCAGGATTTTAGTAATTTTCTGAATTGTAGGTGGTCTTTGGTGTTTCTTATTTCTTTCGGGATGTTGTTCCAGGTTTTTGCGTATAAGTGGGAGAAGGAACAAGTTACTTACCTGTAACTGTTGTTCTCCAGCATGAGTCTGGCATGGATTCACATGCTCATGAATATTCCCCGTCGTCAGGCTGGGAATCCTCGGTAAAGAAAAAACCAGTTTCAGTTTTGTTTCTGATCTGTCTTTTGTAGTAGTAACCAATCACTGGTCTCTGCGTCATACTGACCACAGCCAATGACTGCCCTCTACCTAAGCACCGCATCTGGCAGCCATCTTCAGATTTGGAAGCACGTGAAGTGGCAGTATGACCAAGTGAAGAGCCGCAGAGGGGTAGGCGGGAGGGTTCGCATGTGAATCCATGCCAGACCCATGCTGGAGAACAACAGTTACAGGTAAGTAACTTGTTCCTTCTCCAGCATGGGGTCTGGCATGGATTCACATGCTCATGAATAAAGAATACATAGCAGTACACACATGCACAACCACGGGAGGTGGCAAAGGCTCAACATTAAGCATCACATCAAACTCAACATTAAGCATCTTACCTCCTCACCAGGCTCACCTTAGGCGAACAGGTTGCGCAGCACTGCTTGGCCGACCCTGGACTCCTCCCTGGAATCCCGATCGACGCAGTAGAATTTCGTGAAGGTGTGCGTCGACCTCCACGTAGCAGCCCTACATATGTCCAGCAGGGGCCCACCAGAAAGGAACGCTGTGGTAGCTGTGATCGCTCTGGTGGAATGGGCTCTCGGACAGCCAGGCAGCGGTCGGTTTGCAAACCGATGACAGTACATGATACAGCCGGAGAGCCATCTGGAAATGGAAGCCTTCGAGAGAGCCTTCCCCTGATTGACAGGTCCAAAGTTCACAAAGAGTTGTGACGTCTTCCGAAAACACTTCGTGCGGTCCACGTAGAACTTCAGCGCTCTAGCCACATCCAGCGAGTGCAAAGTCCTCTCAGCCGGCGACGAAGGCGACGGGAAGAACACAGGCAACACCAAGGGTTCGTTGAGATGGAAGTCCGACGGTACCTTGGGCATGAAGGAGGGGTGCGTCCTGAGCACCAC
The DNA here is from genome assembly GCF_040938575.1 of Ambystoma mexicanum. Lineage (NCBI taxonomy): Eukaryota > Metazoa > Chordata > Amphibia > Caudata > Ambystomatidae > Ambystoma > Ambystoma mexicanum. Next base: position 1,098,582,549 of record NC_090937.1, read on the forward strand.
CCTCGTGTCGTGAAAAGTCAAGTACGGGGCCTTGCAGGAAAGGGCCTGGATCTCTCCCACCCGTCGTGCGGAGGTGATGGCCACAAGAAACGCTGTTTTCCACGACAGAAACTTCAACGGGGCCGAGTGCAGAGGCTCGAACGGAGGTCCCATGAGCTTGGTCAGCACCACGTTGAGCTCCCACGCCGGGGCCGGAGCCTTCACCGGCGGGAACGATCTGAACAGTCCCTTCATGAACTCTTTCACCAGACGATGAGACCACAAGGACGTCCGCCACGTGGTTCTGGTGTATCGGGAGATCGCAGCAAGATGAATCTTGATGGACGCGTGTGCCAGACCAGCTTTGGCCAGCGTCAGCAGGTACGGCAGTACCTGAGGAGCCGTAATCCGTAGAGGGTTAATCTTCTGTGCGTGGCACCAGACAGAGAACCTCTTCCATTTGTGTCCGTAGCATTTAAGAGTCGAGGACGCCCTGGCCTTTGCAAGAACCTCTCTGCAGTCGGCCGGTATGTCGTATCCTCCAAACTCTAGCGCTGCAGGAGCCAGGCCTGCAAGTTCAGCGATTTCGGGTCGTGGTGGAGGATGGCGCCTCCTTCCCTGGAGAGTAGATCCGCGTCCAGCGGCAGCTTGATTAGCGGGGACGCTGACAAGTCCAGAAGGTCCGGGCACCATATCTGCCTCGGCCACGCAGGTGCGACGAGGATCATCCTGCACCGTGACCTCTTGAGCTGGTTGACGAGCCGGATTAGCAGTGGCAAAGGAGGGAACGCGTAGAGGAACAGGCCCTCCCAGGGGAACGAGAAAGCATCGCCCATGCTCCTCGCCTGGGGAAACCTGCTGGCGAACCTCCGGCACTTGGAGTTCGTCGCTGTCGCGAACAGGTCGATCTGGGGTGTGCCCCACCGTCGGAAGAGGCGATCCACTAGATCCTGCCGTAGTTCCCACTCGTGGCACGAGCGCAGCTCCCTGCTGAGTGAGTCGGCGATGGTGTTTTTTATCCCTGCCAGATGAAACGGCACCAGAAACATCCTTTGGGCGACGGCCCAATGCCACAGGTCCTGCGCCTCCTTGGACAGTGCTGGAGACCTGGTTCCGCCCTGTTTCCTGATGTAAAACATGGTGGTGGTGCTGTCGGTGAAGATCCTCACCACCTTGCCCTTGAGGGACGGAAGGAAGGACCTGAGGGCCCAGAACACTGCACTGAGCTCCAGGACGTTGATATGGAGGGACTTCTCCGTCGGGAGCCAAAGGCCTCTCGCGTGCAGATTTTCGGTGTGCGCTCCCCACCCTTCCAGGGAGGCATCCGTGGTCACTGTCTCCTGGTGGTCTGGGGTCTGGAAGTCCATGCCCGCCGTCAGATGCGCGCGGGTGCCCCACCACCGGACCGCTCAGCGGAAACTCTCGTCGAGTGTGATCCTCTCCTCGAAGCCGCCCGTCATTTGGATCCAGCGCGCGTCCAGGAACTCCTGCAACGGGCGCTTCCGGAGCCTGCACATGGGAATGAGGTAGATGCAAGAAGACATTCCGAGGAGGGACTTGATGGACCTCACCTTGGCCGCGTCGGAAGCCAACATCCGCTGTACCTTGCCCAGGATGGACCTGGTCCTTTCCTCCGACGGGGAGGCCAGAAGGGACACTGTGTCGAGCTTCGCTCCCAGAAACAGTGCGTTTTGCGTGGGTACCAGGTGGGACTTGGCGTAGTTCACAGAGAATCCCAGGTCCGTGAGAAGTTGGACGGTCCTTGCCGTGTGCTCCACGGCGAGCTCCCTCGTCTTGGCTCGGATGAGCCAGTCGTCCAGGTAGGGGTAGACGTGGATCCCCTCGAGCGCAGCTGCGCCGCCACCGGTGCAAGGCACTTGCTGAATAACCTGGGTGCCGACCGTAGTCCGAAGGGGAGGGCTTTGAACTGGTAGTGACGCCCTTGGACCACAAACCTGAGGAATTTTCGGTGCCCCTTTAGGATGGGAATATGGAAGTAGGCATCCTCCAAATCCAACGACGACAGGAAGTCTCCTTCCTCCAGCTGACCCAGGACGTGCTGGAGGGTGACCATCCGGAACTTCTGCGCCTTGATGAATTTGTTCAGACGTCGCAGGTCTAGGATGGGGCGCCATCCTCCCGTCTTCTTCTTCACGAGGAAGTATCTCGAGTAAACTCCGGAGCCCCGAAGCCTCTTTGGGACGAGTTCGATGGCGCCCTTCCTGAGCATCGCCCTTACCTCCAGGAGAAGCTGAGAGACGTGAAGCTCTTTCCTGGCCACGGGGGGGACGCGCGGGCACCTTCTTTGAAACTCGAGCGCGTGGCCCCGGGCTAAGGCGTCCAGCACCCAACGGTCGGTGGAGATGGACTCCCACACGCTGACGAAGCTCGCCAGCCGGCCTCCCACCGGGGTGCATCGGTGGGGGCCCGACCCCACGGTCGGTTCAATCCTGTTTCGACGAGGCTTTGCCGCCTTGACCTCCTTGGCGACGACGGCGGGGTCCGCCAGACTTGCCTCGTCCTCTGTAGGCCTCCTGAGACGACGAGCGGGCCGCTTGACGGTAGGTGGAGAAACCGCTGCCGGAACCTTTGGAGGCGCCCTTGCCTCCACTGCTCCGAAAGGGCGTCCGTCGTTGCTGCAGAACCCCAAGGGCCCGGGCCGTCTCAGTGTCCGCTTTAATGGCCTGAAGGGAATCGTCCACTGTTTTCCCAAACAGGTTGTTCCCATCGAACGGCATGTCCAGGACTCTGGTCTGTACGTCTTGACGGAAGTCCGTAGCCTTGAGCCATCCACGCCTAAGGCACACGCCGTTGCCCAACTGGCGAAACCCAGTGTCGGCGATGTCCGTCGCAATAGTGATGGCGTGGTCCGACGCCACCTCACCTTCCTGTAGGATCTCCAGGGCATCCGCCCTCTTGTCGTCCGGTAGGAAGTCCAGCAGGGGAGCCAGTTTGTACCATAGCTCCCTGTCGTAGCGGGCCACGATAGCCAAGGCGTTGGCCTCTTTAATCGTCGTCGCTGCAGACGAGATGACCCTGCGTCCCATAGAGTCCAATTTCTTTCCCTCGCCGTCCGGTGGGGAAGTCGATGTGGAGGCCGCAGCCCCCCCGCTTTCTTCCTGGCCGCCGCGGAGACGACGGAGTCCGGGGTTAGGCTGCGCCCAGAGGCACAGGGGGGCCGCGTCCGGGACCCGGTACTTCTTCTCGTACCGGTCTCTTCTAGCTGGCGTAGTGGAAGGGTTCTTGAGGAGGGCGAGGCCCTCATCCCAAATGTCGTCCAGTAGAGGCACCGCGAGGACCGTCTTCCTCTTGGCCTCGCGCCGTTGATAAAGGAATCCTTCCTTTTTCTTCTCCTCAGGGCAGAGTTGGAAAAGCTCGGATGCCCTGGCGATCATGGAGTGGAACGAACCAATCTCGTCGGGCGGAGAAGCCCTGGTGGGAGGTGACGACGGTAGATCCTCGTCGTATACCTCGTCGTCCGTACCCGTCGCTGCCGTGTCAGTCCCCGTATCATCCCCTCGGGTGGACGGGGAGGAGGGCTGGACGATGCGCGACGGCTGAAAAGGAGGTGGAGGGTGAATCCTTCTTTTCTTGGGCGGGGGAACACCAGAAGGTCCCGGCTCAGGATCCCCCGACGGGAGAGGTTCCTCCGTCGGCAACGGCAGTCTCGTCCTTATCTCTGAGCATAAGGACTGTATAGCCAACAAAATGGCCGCCGAGTTGTCTTGCGGCGCTGGCAGAGGGGAATCCGACGGGCGATCAGGGGCCCCGTCAGCACCCTCGACGATGTCGTCGTCACCTGAAGGTGCCGGGGAGGGTGCTCCCTGCCTGGCGCCCGTAGAGCCCGACCGTTCGGCGCTCCCGGTGCCAGCGGACTCGCGGTGCTTGGCCTTGTGTTGGACCCTAGTCGCTGGGGCGTCCTCAAAGGTCTTAGGAGACCGCTCAGATTTCTTCCTCTTCTTCTCGCCTGACGGGCTCTTCCCTTCCAGCCAGTTGGCGAGACGTTGATGGCGGTCCTTCATGGTCCGCTCCGACATATTGGCGCAAAACGCACAGTCCTTCTCCACGTGTGTCTTGTCCTCATGTAAGCAGTAGAGACAAAAGGAGTGTTCGTCCTCCTTAAAGACGTTCTGCAGCTGGCATCCAAGGCAGACCCTGAACAGCTTTCCGGGCGTCGAGCTTCCCTTCTCCTGGGCCATGTCCGGGCCTGAGAAGCTTCTGGAGTCCTCCAAAAGCGTAGCTCGACGAAATCTTCACCCTTGAGGGGCGCAGACGAATCAGACACGGGTCCCCGTTGATCGGATGGAGAGTCGGTGGAGCTTGAGGCTCTTTTGACCGAAAAAACGAAGTTTTTGAGCAAAAAACGTGAAAAAATAGCACTAACCCTCGAGAGCAATAGCACGAGGATCCCAACACATGAACGTGCGGTAAAAATCTGAAGATGGCTGCCAGAGGCGGTGCTTAGGTAGAGGGCAGTCATTGGCTTTGGTCAGTATGACGCAGAGACCAGTGATTGGTTACTACTACGAAAGACAGATCAGAAACGAAACTGATACTGGTTTTTTCTTTACCGAGGATTCCCAGCCTGACGACGGGGAATATTCATGAGCATGTGAATCCATGCCAGACCCCATGCTGGAGAAGGAGGAGCCCCCCCCAAGTTTTTTCTTAAGGTATGGTTTTTCTTCCAGACGGATTTCGTAGCTTGATCTGAGGAGTCTCGGCTTGTAGATTGTTAATTTCTTTTGCACGTATCGGCTCCTTGTCCGCTGATTGCCCCGTGTGTTATGCACATTGTTTTGAAGGTGATGCAATGTTTGACTGGGAGCCAGTGCAGTGATTTTAGGGCTGGAGTGATGTGGTCTCTTCTGGATAGTTTGAGGAGGAGTCTGGCTGCTGCATTTTGGATCTGTTGTAGTTTCTTCAGGAGGTATTCTGGTATCCCGAGATAGAGTCTGTTTGCATAATTGATTCTTGACATGATGAGGGCGATGATAGTGAGTGTTTTGTGGGTGAAGGAGAGGAAAGGTAAGATTTGTCTTGCCGTGTGAAGGAGGAAGAAGCATTTCTTGATTATTGCATTTATTTGTGGTTCTAAGGTTAGGCTGTTGTCCACCTGGAATCCCAGATTTTTACTACCTTAGATGGAATTAGTGCGGTTCTGATTTCCGTTGGCCTTGGAATTGGTCTCTTGATTTTTGGATATAATCATGGTTTCTGTCTTTCCTGGGTTGATTTTCAAGTTGTTGGCTTTCATCCAATTAAAGACTTCTTTTAGACACTCGATTAGGGTCGAGTGATCGGCTTGAGTGTCTTCGATTTTGTAGATGATTTGAGTGTCATCTGCATAGTTGTAGTGTGTAATTTTGTATTTTTTGAAGATTCTGATTAGTGTAGTTTGGTAGATGTTGAAGTACAGTGGTGATAGTGAGGACCCTTGTGGTACTCCAAAGTCAATGACTTGTGGTGTGGATTTGAAGGGCTTGAACTTAACGGTGTGTGCTCAGTCTGCTAGGAAAGATTTAATCCAGAGTAGTGCTTTGTCTGTTATGCCTATGTCTTCTAGACTTTTGATTAGGGTTGTTAAGGATTTCAATCAGGCGATACACCCTGGTCTCAGCCTAGGATGCAGCATACACAACTGAAATGCTTATTTTATTATATATATATAGGTTCAATATTTGAGAGATACACCACTCATATCACACACCCTTTTCAAATACCCTGGGTCACAATGTACCAGGAACCAGGCTGGTAGGAAAAGGTAATATTTATTTATTTAGAAATTCAAGAAAATCACGCTCTTTTTAATATGGGGCAGCAATCACCAATGGGGTGATTAGAACAATATGAATGTAAGCAATGCACTTAGTTTAACCTTCTATTGACAACTACAAAACACCAGGGAATACAGACACTTTTGAACTTTGGGAAAGATAGCACTCAAGTTAGGATTTCCCCCTGCAATATTCCTCAACCCCAAAATAATCAATTCTAAATAGATATAAGGAAGCAGCAGGTAATCAGGAGTGAGGGATAAGAAACAATTCAAATCCAACCTTTCCTCCCCAAACAAGAGAAAACGGATTTGAACCCTTGCACTGTGAAAAGGACACTTGGAAATGGCTGAATAAAACAATGAATGTGTGCAAAAATCCTTAAAAAAGTACAACTCTCCACGGGAGCAACACTGGAAAGTTACAAGCAATTATAAGCAATAGATTTAGCAAAAGCATATAATTAAAACATGAATGGAAGGTTTAAAACAATTGATAGTAAAAATAACATGTGTAAAACTTTGCAAAAATGCTCATTCCCGCCTAAAATTAACCAAACGGTTTTTGATAAAACGGGTGAAATATTGTAAAGTGAAATGAGCTCTCTAGCTGTTAAATCGAGTGAGTTATGCCAGATCTAGTGAGGTGCGTTTTTGAAAATAAAGGCGCGTAAAACGAACAGATATCCATTTTGACAAGGACAGTTTTACTCTACACTAGGGCATTCAGGCTAGGCTACCAGCTTGAGAGACAGTAAGCTCTAGAGTTCATTCGCGGAATTAACCCTAGCACCACCGTGCTTGTCCTGGAGGACCCAGTCCGATTACCCGAGGCAGGACTAAGGGCTTAGGAATTAAAGGTATTGGCGCTAGCACAAGGAATCAAAGCAGGGTAGCAAGAATGATTATGACACTATTACAATTATCAGAATAAAGATAGGATGACTTGGAGATTGGGATGGAACAAAGCAAGGCAAGGTTTACTATGTTTCTATTGATAGTCCACTTTTAGTTCGGATTTTGGACAGTCAGCGCTCTGGATCACCACACGGATCTGGTCTAACAGGGCAGCCGGGCAAACTCAGCGGGGCAGAGTCAGCTGGGCAGGGACTGAATACCAAAGGATAGATCTTCTGGACTGGCAGTTCTGGTTACTGGATCCTATAGGGCATCAGGATAGCAGTGAGTGGCAGCAAGCCAGGTAAATTCAGGATGCTTCCCCAAAACACCACAGCGCTTCCCTTGGTTATGGGGATTATTTTAGAATTGAGGCCTAGCTGAAGCAGGATCAGCAATTGCTTGGCCTTGTGGTTGGGAACTGGAGTTGAGATGGATAGATGCAAGATGAAGACAGGAACAGGACGTCGGCGTATGAATCGGTGTGTCCCCTGACTGCTAGTCAGGGGCCCTTATTTATAATACCAAATGACGACCTTACAGTATATGACAGGGGCAGGATTCACTACCCATGCCTATAACAATAGGAATGGGCAAGGGAATAGTCTCCACCTTACAATTGGTTGGATATCAGAAAAGTGATGTCATGTCTATGAGGTGATTGTTACTGTATCTAGAAACTCCCACATTTCCTTTACTGAAAATCCAATTTTGCCAAAAAACGATATTTATGCAGTTGCCTCCTCTTACTAAATCAGATACACAGGTTACATATTTTGTGCAGCACGAATTAGTCCAAACCTCCAGTCTGTGCGACCTTGTTTCATCTTTCTGACCCATTTTGGTAATTTTACACATTAAATATTTGGTCCACGATTCCCCAATTTTATACACAGATGCAAATTGTCCCCAGGGATGTATGTACAAAATTTGACTTTTGCAACATGGATGCTTTTCTGGGAATACAACATATATCACTGTTTCTGTCCAGGGTGTGCCACGACATTCTACCAAGTTTTCAAACAGCCCACAATTCCACTTTTACGCTGTGAAAATTCCACATTTTTACCAATTTTGACAGCTGAGATATAAGTCTTTTTCTTCATAAAATAGTCTTAAGACAAATGGGAGTCATTGTCATTTTTTTCTTCCCAGCTAACACCAACAGGCAGTTTCTTCCAAGCAGGATAGGGCGACTCTCTTAAAGGGATGGTCTAGTAAAAATATTTAAAAAATAGATAGGCAACATAAAAAAAAACACTAGCATTCTCCGTTTTAAAACTTCCTATATAAAATTTTGAGCTATTCAAGCTAAATTCGCAAAAGCAAGCACATGGGCGCATCCATTTTGTGAAATGGAGGCCCTCCTGCGCTGGCTTTTGCGGCACTAATGAAGGAAAAGCCTGCCAGCTGTAGTAAACAAAGGCTACCGCTGGGTGGCTTTCCCTTCATTAGTGCTGTAGGCGGAGGACGGGGACCGGAGACCAGAGCAGGAAAGCTGCAGCTGAATCTCAGTAAGTGCTATTTATTTATTTTTTTTAAAATAAGCACTAGTTTCTTTTTGTGGTGGTTGTGAGTTTGGGGGCCTGGGTGCAGAGTGGAGTTGGTAGTCTGATGATGAAAGGGATGATGAGATGGTTGCTCCACAGTATTTGTATCGGTGGAACCGTGGTGATAAGTTTTTCCTGGGCGAAGTATCAACGCGTGTTCTATGTGGCATACCTGTTTTGACAGGTTTGTCATTTTGCTCAGCGTGCCCGAGCCGGGCACAGACGGGCCTTACTCAGGCACATAAATGACTGGGGAGTGTCACGTGGGAGTCGAGGAAGCTCGGCCCCACAATCAAAGAAAGGACTGCGGGACTCGCAGTTGTACGTTAAAAGCACAGAGCACTCGTATTCACACAACCTTAAAATTCATGAACTCATCAAGGCAACCTAGAAGCACGAGGCGCTGAATTCAGTAATTATTCTAAAACAATTTAGGTAACAGCAAGAGGCTGCGAGAGGCTTTATATGGATCCCGAGGGACACCTCACCTCCGGCAAGTCGCGGGCGTGAGCTCTGGCACTAAATTCCTGGAGAGCGGTTAGGGAGAATTCTCATAAATGTGCTAATTCCCTTCACTTTAGAGACCCCCCCAGCAACTTTGCTGGATTTTGAGGATTTTTTTACCTGGAGAGAGTGTAAGCCACTCTCTCATATATTTTGATGTGTGTTTTACTCTTGTTTCTTTGATTATGGAGTTTTAGACAACTCCATAGGCATCATCTTTTCAGTTGTGTCACACAGCAACCTCAGTGCAGTGACACTGGGAAGCCTTTTAGGTTCTCCCAAGGTTTAAAAACCTTCTCTGGGATAAACTACCATTTCCCAGAGAAAGTAAAGTGAAATTGACTATTAGTCGTTCCAAATTCCTAGACCCAGTTAACTATCTTACAATAGAGTGCTGGAGGGTTTACTTAGTATCCCCTGTGTCTAGAAACCCAAGTAGCAGTGAAATGCTACCCTTTTCTCTCGATATGGCTGGTGGCAGTGGTTTTACAACAAACTCCCATGACTTTTCCCGAACGCGAACACCGGTAGCGTTATATCACAGAGGCTATGTTTTTAAAGACTGCGTCTGAGCCCCCCCTTTGTTTAAACAGGCCCCGGGCTTCTTTTTTCGCCGTTTCTTTTTGGAAAGGTCCTTCTAGAGTTTGTCTCTGTGCGCCAAACCAGGTTTGGTCCCTTTGCTCCTACGCCTTTGGCGGGCTTCAGGAATGCAGACCGCCTCTAAGACCCTAGTGTCTGGGGTGGGCAGGAAGTGAGGAAGGTGCCCGAAACTCCCTGTGCTTAGTCTCCTAGACTCACTCTGGCGTTATTGGCTGGCTGACTGTCCTGCAAGGACAGTCACCCTGCTGGGTGAGTGGCAGCTAGGCTGGAATGAATGGGAGGAAACTGGATAAAAGGCGAGTCTCTTGGCTTGGAAGGCAGTGTCGACCACTGGAACGAAAGATCCGAAGAGGACGGCTGGTGCAACTCCTAGACCGTTGGTTTGCTCGGTGAAGCCCTGCTACAGGTCCGAATTGGCAAGTTCATCTCGACAGAGGAGCCCTTTAAGGACGACTTCTCCCTTTGAGTTTGTGGGACCAATAAACTCGTAAGCCACCTGGATACCCTTCTAGGAGCTGGTTGTATTTTCCTCAGAGTGCTGCAGGAAACTGAATAGCCAGGGAGAAGGACACCAGTTTGTGTGCTCGACTACAGCTACCGGGATCGAAGATTTGGCTTTGTAAGCTTTTTGACCAGTCCCAGTGCAGGACTCCCAACGTCCTTATGCTTGTACCCACACTGAGGCTCAGGAACAGGGAGATCTACAGGAACTGCCAGGAATAGACGTCTTCAGCTGCATCTTTTCTTCATTGTAAGGTACTGTGAAAACCCGACCGAGAGAACTTACCTCTCACTGCGAAATTGCTTGAAACTTCGGCAACTTGCAGGCCTAGTCAGCTTGTGACCCAACCTATGAATCATTCTTTTACAAAGTACTTCTGAGAACTTTGGCAAAGACTTTTCCGTTTAACTTCCAGAACTGCTTTATCCTATACAAGATTTTAGCCCATTGACTTTGTCCTAACTTATTGAATTGAATCAACCCCTCTGGGGAACTTAAACTATTTGCACTGTTTAAAAAGAACTGCAATATTCGTTTTATTAACTTATGCCTTTTTGCTCCTACTTCAAATGCTCTGAATGCCATTTTGCTCCTCCTTCATAGTAGTTTAAATGCCTCAGAACCTGATCTTGTGAAGTACTGAAGTATATTTTTGTGCGAGTTTGCCTCCTTCTAGTGAATGTTTCAGAACTGACTGAAATAAATTATTAAGTGTTTTACCAAGAAACCTCGAGTATACGAGTATTTGAATACATGTAATTAAAGACCTCTGTGTAACATCCTTACAGCTCACATTCCCTCTTGAGATAAGCCTGGCTGCTCAGCAACGCTACCACAAAACGGTGTAGTACAGACTTATACCAAAGTGGTTTTGCTTACACCTGTAGTCCTTGTGTGTAGTGGTCCCAAAGGGTACTGCATACAAACTTTACTTAACAAGCGTCAAGTGGGAGTCGAGGAAGCCCAGCCTCACAAACAAACAAAGAGGACTGCCAGGACTAGTAGTAGTATGTTAAAAGCACAGAGCACTAGTATTCACAAAAAAGCGTGAATTCACAGTCAAATTCACAGTAAAAGTCGGGTCAGAAGCTGCAATGCCTGTGGGTAGTAGAAGATGCAAGCCACTCCACAAGAGCAACCGAGACAAGTCAACTGAGATCAAGTAAGGTGGCACAACAAGAGGTAAGTTCTCTTAAGACTGTACAGTACTTTTAGGTTGAAGAAAAGTGCAGCAAATGTCTTCTGTTCCTGTGCAGCTCCGCAGATCCTGGTGTTCCTCTGCCTCAGTCATGGGGACAAGAGGGAGGGCTTCTGGGGACTCCTGCACTGCAAGGGGGCAGTCACCGACTGCAACCGGTGTTAGGCAATGTTTGTATGCAGTACCCTCTGGGAACACTACAAACAACTCGGACTATAGATATAGGAAACCCAACCTTTGGTATAAGCTTGTACTACACAGTTTTGGTAGCGTGTGGAGCAGCCAGGCTCATCTCAAGAGGGGTCAATGTGAGCTGTAGTGGAGTTATACAGAGAGCTACAAGTATTCAAATAAACTCTTACACTCAAGGTTTCTTGAATAAACAATTATTTATCAGTCAGTTAGAATAACCCTTCTTCAGAAGGGAGCTAAATAACAGTAACACTCAAATACACATCATGAAATACACACTTATAATATCTCTAAATCGGTAGATACCCATTTGGGATGTCCCACAGACAATACCTGCACCCTCAGGTGACTTCTATTGCTAGGGTGCTGGGGGCATTAATATATCACTGTTGCATTCAGAATCATATAGTAATAGGTCAAGGGAAAACATTATTTAGAACAAACAAGAGACCACAAATATTCTTAAGCAGGCAAATACTTTCAGATCCCCAATAAGGGTCATTCAGTGGAAGACGCTAAGCCAAAGTCAATAGGCAAAAGTCTATGGAGCTGAAGCACTTCTTTGTAGGTAAGTAGAAAGTATTTGCACAATGTTTTAGAAGCCTTTGAAGACAAGAAGAATCAAATGTAGGGCCACAAGCTGATTAGACTTCAGACTTAGAAGATGCAAGCAACTCTACAGTGAGAGGAAAGTTCTCTCAGACTTTGTACAGTACCTTTAAAATGAAGAAAAGATGCAGCAGATGACTCCTGTTCATGTGCAGCTCTGCAGATCTCACTGTTCCTGGGCCTCATTCGTGGGGACAAGAAGGACGACGTCGGGGGACTCCTGCACTGCAACGGTAAAAACTTGCAAACGGTAAAGTTCACTTTCAGTGGCTGTTCAGTGTTTCAGCTTCTCGCGTCTACCACAAATAGCAACACTGCGGTTCCTGGCTGTCGAGATGGACTTTCCTTACTTCTGGGTTCCTTCACTCTTGAGGGGGCTCAGGCTCGGTAAATCCTTCTTTCTTGGAAATAATAAAACTAGTATGCCAAGGCATGCAAAAAGATCCAGGACAAAAGCGCCTTGTTCGTGGTGATTGCAACATGAATTCTAATTTCAACTATGAGATAGATTAGAAGGCATCTAACTCATCATAGTTGAAATTAAAATTCATGTTGCAATCACCACGAACAAGGCGCTTTTGTCCTGGATCTTTTTGCATGCCTTGGCATACTAGTTTTATTATTTCCGACGGGTTTTCCAGTGGCTCACCGTCGGTCCAGTGACTAGCGACATATCGATACCGACAAGAAACAAAGGGGTTATATTTGGTTACAACCATATTTTACTTTCACTTAATGCTGAACGGGTCGCCCAACGGACCAGCTGTCACTGTAAGCGCAGTACATTTTTCTTCCTTCTTTCTTGGAGACTGGAGGATCTTCCTGGAGCTCTTGGCCAACTTAAAAGCAATTCACACAAACTGGTGTTCCTCTCCTTGGCTCTACGGTTTCCAGCAGCAACTCTGTGGAAATTCAACCAGCTCCGAAACAGATGTCCAGTTGGCAGTTGATTGGTCCCACCAACTCAAGGGGAGAAGTTGTCCTTGCAGGGGTTTCTGTCGATGCAAACTTGGCGTTTCGTCACTGCAGCAGGGCTTCACCAGGAAAACCAACAGTCCAGGAGTTGCAGCAGGCGCCTTCTTCGGTTCCTCTGTCCAGTGGTCAACTCTGCCTTCCAAGCCAAAAGCCTTGCCTTTTATTCAGTTCTCTCCCATTCATTCCAGCCTAGCTGTCACTCACCCAGCAGGGTGGCTGTCCTTGCCAGACAGTCAGCCGGCAAATAACCACAGAGTGCATTTGGGTCTCATAGGAGACTAAGCACAGGGAGTTTCGGGCACCTCCCTCACTTCCTGCCTATCCCAGACACCCTGGAGCCAGAGGCGGGCTTCACTTGTGAATCCCACCAAAGGCAAAGCAAACAATGGGATCAAACCTGGTTTGGCACGCAGAGTAAATCTCAAGAAGGACCTTTCCACAAAGAAATGGCGAAAAAAGAAAACTGGGGCCATTTTGACAAAAATGGCAACCTTGGGTGCTTTACTGCAGCTGGGAGCGCAGCCCGCGGTAAATGCCCACCATGGTAGTTAAACCACTGCCACCAGCCATTCAGTGAGAAAAGGTTAACAAAAATGTTACATGAGAAGCTAGACAAGGGGGATACTAGGTAACCCCTCCAGCACTCTATTTTAAGATAGCGTGTGCTGGGTCTAGAAAGTTACAATGTAAGTAAAGTCAATTTTACTTTACTGCGCTTGGAAACAGTAGTTTATCCCAGAGAAGGTATTTAAACCTTTGGGAAATCTGAAAGACACTGCTGTGTCACTGCACTGAAGGTGCTGTGTGACACAATGTAAATGGATGCCCATGGAGTTTGTCAGACTCCACAACCAAAAGATACCGTGCCCATAATCACATTAAAATACATGCGAGAGTGGGGAAAAAGGCTCTTGCTCTCCACAGGTTAAAAAAATCAAGTCCTCAAAATCCAGCAAAGTTGCTGGGGGTCTCTAAGTTAGAGGGAATTAGCACATTTCTGAGAATTCTCCCCAACACAGGCAAAGGCAAGTGCGTAGTTTGTCAGATAGGGTATTTCTGATAAGTGCAGAAGAAAGATGGGGACTGTATGGGTACAGAAACAGATCCCAGTGCAAGGGGTGGCTCAGGAGGCAGTGCAGGAGGATGAGCAGGTACTTGGGCAGGAAGGACAAAAGGTGGCCAGGAGTATGATGCCAAGAGAGAAAACAGATCAGCAGCGGCTAGGAGTGGCAAAGGCAGAAGCGAAGAGGAAGGCCTTGAGTTTCTTCCGGAACCGAAGATGGTTCTCCTCAAGTATCAAGGTGGCCGGGAGGCTGTTCAAAAGGGAGGCTCCCACCAAAGACAGATCCCCCCCCCCCCCCCGCTCGTTTCTTTGAAAAACGACTGACCCTGAGGTAGTTGGAAGTAGACGAGCGAAGGGCTCAAGAGGGGAGGTATTTACAGAGGGATAGTTGAAGGTCCTAGAAAACCTTGTGGACAATACAGAGGGTTTTAATTTTAATCCTTTCGTCCACTGGGAGCCAATGGAGGGATTTTAGAGCTAGAGATACGATCCCAGGGCTTGAGGCCAAGGACAAGTCTCGCAGTCCCGTTCTGGATTAGTTGTAGAGGGCGGAAAGTGGAGGCAGGTAGATTTAGAAAGAGGTTGTTACAGTAGTCCAACCTAGAGAGAACCAGAGCTTGGGAGACGGTGAGCTTCTGGGGGAAGGAGAGGCAGAGTACCTCCAAGGAGGTGCAGTAGGAAGTTTGACTTTTTAGAGATGTCAGAGATGTGTGCGGAAAAGGAAAGTGTGGAATCAAAGATGACACCAAGATTTTTAGCCTTGCAGGTAGGGTAGGAGGAGGGCCGAGGGAGAATAGCCAGAGAGTGAGGGGAAAGGATGGTGAAGGTGTACCAATGAGGAGGATCTAAGTCTTGTTGGCATTTAGACAAAGATCACTGGCGGCACACCAATTTTAAATGGCGATTAGGCAATCAGAGATGAGGGAGGGAGAGGCAGTGTCAGAGGGAAGCCTGAAAATGAGTTGGGCGTCATCAGCATAGCACTGGAAGTTTGAGCAGAAAATGGAAATGCAGTAGGCGAGAGTAGCCAAGTATTGGTTGAAAAGCCAGGGTGAGAGGTTAGACCTCTGGGGAACATCACAAGTTGTACCTGGGAAGGTTGATCAGAAAGGAAAGAGGTCAGCTAGGCCAGAGCCTGATCGGTGATACCCAGGTTGCCACAGAGACGGTTGAGCAGGATGGTATGGTTGACCGTGTCTAAAACAGAGGAGAGATCAAGTAGGATCAGGACAGAGGGAATGTTAGAGTCAAGGTTGGAGAGCAGGTCTTAATGAATGTTCAGGAGAGCAGTTTCCGTGCTTCTGGCAGCTCTGAAACCAGATTGGTGGTCGTGGAGAGAGCCAACAGAGTAGGAATGAAGATTAAGCTGCGATATGGCCAGCTTTTCCAGGAGTTTCCCCAAAAAGGGAGTAATGGAAATTGGGCGATAGTTAGCCAGGCAGGAGGGATCAGCTGTAGGTTTCTTGAGGAGAGGATGCACAAGGGAGTGCTTGAGAGGGGAGGGGAAATAACCAGAGGCAAAGGAATGGTTACAGAACTCAGCAAGGGTCGGGCGAGGGTTTCGATGTGGTCCTTAATGATTTTAGAGGTACAGAGATGAACCTGTTTTGATGAGGCTTTCATAGATCAGACTTGCCTAGCAAAGTCATCAGGAGAGAAAAAAGGAAGTAAGGAGAGTGAGGGGGAGGGGTGTCAGGCTGGGAAGGAGAGGAAAGAGGAAGGGGTGGAGGAGAGGGAGGACAAGATGTCTTGAGTTTTGGAATTGAAGTGAGGCAAGAGAGTTGCAAAAAGCCCGAGAGGCATCAGCGGGGTAGAGGGCGGAAACTGCAGCAGGGTTGGCAAGTTGCTGGCAGATTTTATAGAGTTTGGCCGAGTTGTTGGATGCCGCAGGGACGGGGGCTTGAAGGTGGCCTATCTTAGAGCGGACAGCGAGACGGTATTGCCTTTGGAGCAGGCGGCAGGCCAGTTTGTCTGAGTATGAGCAGGAAGCCCTCAATTTTCTCTCAGCCACCCTACACTTCCGTTTAAGTATAGCTAGGTCAGAGTCATATAAGGAATTCCACTTGGCTTTGGAGTTCTGACTGATCCGCTTGACGGGGGGCAAGAACATCAAGAGTGGCAGAGCTAGAGGAAAAGAGCAGGGACAGGGCTGTGCCAGGGTGAGAGTCAGCCTGAAGTGGGGGAGGGGAGAGAAGGTGCCAGCCAAAACTCGATTGACACACGCTTCATGGGTTGGATGTCCGAGAAGATGGGTGGCAGTCTTGGGGTAGGCTTGGCAGGAGGAGAAGGAAAGATGAGAGGAGAGGGGGCAGTGATCACACCAGGAGAGAGGAGTGGTCAGGGGAGCACAGAGGGGGAGGCCGGAGGAGATCGCGACAAAGTGTGTGACCAGCAGAATGAGTAGGGCTCGAGGGGATGGTAGAGAGGGAGAGGATCGCAGAGGTCACGAAAGAGTGCAGCTGGGGAACAGGGAGAATCAAGATGGATGTTGAGGTCACCAAGAAGGAAGAGTTGAGCGGTTGAGGCCAGGAGGGAGGATGAGAGGTCTGCCCACTAGGAGAGAAAAGAGGTAATTTGGCCAAGCAGCCGGTAGAGAGCAGCGACAGTGAGAGTGGCTAGGTGAGAGGGAGAGCCTGCAGACAAGGCATTCGAAAGAAGAGTAACTGAGTGGGGATAATAGAGGCAGGAATCCAACTCACGAAAGATCAGGGCTACACCCCCTCGTGGCCGATTGGATCTGGGGGCAGATAGGAGTGTGTAGCCGTGAGGGAGGAGAGTGTCAAAACGCGTGACAGAGCTGGCCGCGAACCAAGTCTCGGTAAGACTAAGGACATCAAAGTCAAGTTCTTCAAGGAGGTGGCAGATGTCAGGAGTGTGTTACAGCAGAGCGGGAGTTGAGTGTGGCAAGATGAAGAAGGTTGCCAGCCTTAAAAACCTTTCGGGGAAGGGTACAAATCAGGGGTACGCCCTGCAGAGGTGTGGAGGGAGCTTGAGATGGGGCAGAAGGCAAGAAGGGCAAGGTGGTCAAGGGAGGAGGGTAGGGGACAGCAGGAGATAAGAGAAAGTTGATGAGGCAGCAGAACAGTGTCAAATTGGAGGAGATTTGCCTGAGGGCCTCCACCACAACAGTGACATTCAGGTAGACATTAATGATGACTCTGGAGGAGTCAAAGAAAGCCATGAGGACTTCCCAGCGTGTGCCACCATTAATAGAAGAGGCGACAGGACAGAGCACAGAGATCATATGAGGGGTCCATAGATCCGGAGAAGGAACGAAAAAGAGAATGTCAGTGAGGGTTTGTCTGGCAGATATGCTGGAATAGGTATCAGCGATGGGGAGGCCTGGATTGAAAGCCAAGAGATCTTTTTGAATTTTTTATTGCCAGACGGTGTGAAGGGAGGGATAGTTTATAGAGAAGCAGTTAGAGTAGCTAGGAGAAACAAATAGTGTCATGAGCAAGAAAAGAGAGGAGGCAGTAGGAGAAAGTATGCAAGTACAGCCGTATGGAACAGTCACTGGGCTAGCAGATACAACTGAGGGCCAAGGTAATGAGAAAAACAAACCAAATTTGACTTTTAACACACCCAAAATTACAGTTAAAGAAACACCCAAATTAGACTTAACACTCACAAAGATTTGACTTACAAAGGCCGTAATAGGGGAACATAGGTGGAGGGAATGAGGTATGCGATTAGAGGAAGGTGCTGAAACGAGGACACTCGACAGCAACTGGGGAGACGAGTTGGAAAAAACAGAGGGAAGAGTAAGGTTTACAATGAGGAGCAAAGGAGTGTGAGAGCAGGAGGAAAACTAACCCATGCAGAGGGAGATTCGAGAGTCTTAGTAGTCCAGAATCATTGTTGAGTGAACTGGAAGCGCCAGGGCAGATTAGGTTGAGATAGTAGCCTCACGTAGGGTTCCGGTAGCAGACAGGGGCCTTAGAAGTGGGCCTTTGATGAGGGGGTTGGCTAAAGCCTGCCAGTCCCCAGTTGATTATTAAAAAGACAAGCGCCAGCCAATGGTGCGACAGGACAGAGGGATGCAGCACACTGCCCCTGCCTCAGGTGAAAGATGCACCAGAGAGGCCATCTTTGAAGCACTGCATGGTGAGGGCAGTAAAGTTGGCAAAAAGAAGACTGCACGCTTCAACACCACGTAGCATACAAAATCAATGCGAGTCCGGGACTGATGAAGAGTCAGTGCGATTGCAATGCGCGGTAAATTTGCAAATTAACACATACACCATAAGTGATCCAAAAAGCTTTCCATGATCACTCCATAATGCAATTGTCCCCAGGAGGAGCTGGGGTAGTGGGCTGCACACCTACCTCCAGAAAGAGCTTGCTGCTGCAGATGCTCGCCACGAGTGAGCCCGAAGTGAAGAAGTCAGCAAGGCAATGAAGAACCTCATGCTCCGTTGTGCAAAGAAGACAGGAACAAGTTACTTACCTGTAACTGTTGTTCTCCAGCATGGATCTGTGTCAGGCAAGATTGTATGCAGTACGCTTTGGGTGCACTACAATAACCTTGACCACCGGGCAATAGGGACCCAATCTTTGGTACAAGTCTGAACTATGCAGGTTGGTAGTATGGTAGAGCATGTAGGTTTATCTCAAGAGGGGTCAAAGAGAGCAGTAATGTTGTGACAGAGTTTTAGAACACAGTTATCCAAATAAACACTTACACTCAAGGTTTCTTGATAAAACAATTATTAATATATTTCAGAGCCAGTTATATAAGCCTTCTTCAGAAAGGGAGCAAAACATGTAACACTTCTATATATTTCAAAACACACTGTTTCTCTAGATCAGATGATACCCATTGGGGATGGCACACACACTTCCTCCTACACCATCAGGTGACAAATAGCTAGGACACTGGACATTGATTTGTCTCCGGTACATTTAGAGCAATACTGAGTTAGGTGAAAAAGATAGAATAGAGGAATAAAACAAAGGTTAACAAATAACTCAAACAGGCAAGTACTTTAAAACACCTTCCAAAGCACAAAGTCAGAGGTAAAGAGGAGTCTCTCAGGGAGCCAGGACAGCCAATGTTAATTGCACACGCAATGTCAAGGAGAGCTGAAGATCTTCTATACAGGTAGGTAAAAGGTCTTGCACAATGTCTGTAGAAATGTTTGTAGAAAATAGAACACTTGAAGGGTCACATGCTGGGAGGCTTCTGAAGGGCAAAGCTTTAGAAACTCTGCAAGGTAACCAAGACAGGTCTCAACTGAGAGCAAGTAAGGCTACAAAACAAGAGGCAAGTTCTTAGACTTTACAGTAGCTCTGGTTAGAAGAAATGGTTCCAGCTGGCTTCTGTTCCTGTGCAGCTCTGCAGATCCTGTTGTTCCTGGACCTCAGTCATGGGGACACGAGGGAGGATGTCTGGGGACTCCTACTCTGTAATGGGACGGTCAGCGGCAGTCTTACGGAGAATTCTCTGAAATGTGCTAATTCCTCTCGACCTAAGAGACCCCCAGCAACTTTGGAGAATTTTGAGGACTTTAATTTTTCCCACACTCATGTATTTTAATGTGATTTTGAACTCTTTCTCTTTTGGTTGTGGAGTCTGACAAACTCTATAAGCATCATCTTTTACATTGTGTCACAGCACCTTTAGTGCAGTGGCGCAGATAAGTCTTTCATATTTCCCAAAGGTTTAACTACCTTCTCTTGGATAAACTACTGTTTCCAAGAGCAGTGAAGTGAAACTGACTTTACTTACATGTGTACATTTCTAAACCCCGGCACACACTATTTTACCATAGGGTGCTGGAGGGGTTATTTAGTAATCCCTTTGTCTAGCTTCTCATGTAACATTTTTATGGTACCCTTTCGTTGATGAATGGCGGGTGGCAGTGGTTTACTTTTTACTACCATTGTGTGTTTTTACCACGGGCTGCGTTCGCAGCCACGGTATGGCACCCATGGGTGCCATTTTTGTCAAAATGGCCCAGTCTTTTTTCGCCATTTATTTGTCGAAAGGCCCTACTTGAGATTTACTCTGCGCGCCAAACCAGGTTTGGCCCCTTTGTTCATTTCGTCTTTGGCGGCATTCACGAGTGAAGCCCGCCTCTGGCTCCAGGGCTCTGGCAGGGGCAGGAAGCGGGGGAGGTGCCGAAACTCTCTGTGCTTAGTCTCCTAGGATTAGTCTCCTAGCAGTTGACTGCTACATGAGTATCTAGACACAGGGGATAACTAAGTCACCCCTCCAGCACTCTGTTGTAAGATAGGGTGTGCTGGGTCTAGGAATTTAAAATACTAGTAAAGTCAATTTCATTTTTACTTACTGTGGGAAACAGTAGTTTGTCCCAGAGAAGGTAGTTAAACCTTGGGAAAGCCTGAAAGGCTTCCCTGTGTCACTGCACTGAGGGTGCTGTGAGAGACAATTGCAAAAGACGATGCCTATGGAGTTGGTTAGACTCCATAACCAAGAAAACACACACAGAAAACACATTGATTTGTTTGTTTGTTTACTCATTTGGTAATGTGCACCAACCCCTTAGGTAGCTGGGCGCAGCGATACAAGTAGTCTTAAACCTTAGTTATAGTGCATATCACAGATGCATACATATACATGCATACTTGGTACAGTGCATATCAATAGCATATACTTTCATGAGCAAACAGGTATCGAGGTAAGATATAATACTAGCACCAATGGTTATCACATGGTGGCGGCAGGTGTTTACATATTAGGTGATGCCTGGGTAAATGAAATGGGTGCGGTAGTCGTGTCATGTAGGGGAGGGTAGCAATTCAGGCTAAGGAGGTTCTGGTTAAGAGTCATTAGTGCAAAGCCGTTTGAGTACATTATGTCTGAATTTAGGGTAAGGTTGTTCCTGTCTGAGGTCAAGTGGGAGCATATTCCAAGAACTGGGAAACTGGTTCCTCCAGCTGTAGAGCGTGTAAATCTTGGGATCTCAATCATAGATGTGTTGGCAGATCTCGTGGGGCGGGTGGCTGTTCTAGTGATTTTTTCCGAAAGGTAGGGTGGTGCTAAGTTGTTCAGGCACTTAGAGGTGAGGGAGACTGTTTTGAGGAAGATTCTGCCCTTTATTTATTAGCCAGTGAACCTCTTTTCTGAATTTGGTGATGTGCTCTCTGTGAGGGATCTTCAAAGCTGCTCTCAAGGCGTTATTTTGCTGTCTTTGTATTTTATCTGTGACATACTTCTTAGCTCCCGAGTACAAGGCGTTACAGTAGTCTAATCTGGACATTATGAGAGCATTGGCCAGGGTAATGCAGCTAGCACTAGAGAGGAACGGTCTGGAGGCTCGGATAAGTTTGCAGGTATAAGCTGTTGAGGAGACAAGGGAATTGACTTGTTTAAGGGTGAGAAAAGAATCCAAATAGAATCCTAGGGTTTTAACCACGGGCATCACCTTGATAATATTGTTATCAATGTTGAAGGATGCGTAGTTTGGGCTTAGTTTTTTGAGATTGGCTTCAGAGCCTAGGATCAATATCTGTTTTGTCGTCATTTAGGCAGAGGCCATGCAATGCCATCCATGCCTGAATGAGGATGTATATCTTGTTCACCAAGGCCGAGTCCGCTTCAAAGTTGCCCGAAAGGGGTATGAGGATCTGGGTGTCGTCTGCATAGTTAGTGTAGGTGACACCCAGTCTATCCAACTTGTCGAACAGCGGTTTGGTGAAGATGTTATACATGTGGGTGAGACACATGATCCCTGTGGGACCCCGCAAGATATTTGGATAGAATCAGCGGAGGGGGAGGGGGAGAAGACTCTCATAGTGCGATTGGCTAGAAATGAGAAGTTGGCTGCAAGCCTAAGGTGGTTGCATAAGACTGCATGATCCACCAAGTCGAAGGCTGCTAACAAGTCCAATAGAAGTAGCAAAGATGTTTTTCCGTTATCCTTCAGCTCCTCTATTTGAGTCTTGAGGTCTAACAAAGCTGTTTCAGTGCCGTGGAGAGGGCGGAAGCCAGACTGCCGTGAGCCTAGCAGGTGGTTGGCTTCTAGATAATCCTGAATTTGTAGGTAGGCAACTCTGTCAATTTTGAGTAGCAAAGGCACGGTAGTGATAGGTCTGTAGTTGGTGGATATGGTAGGATCAATGGTTTGTTTTTTTTGAGCAGGGGGAGGACCCAGGATTCTTTCAAGTTAGTGGGCACTATGTTTGATTTAAAGGAGTTTATAAGCTTTGAGATAAAGGGGACTAGGTCCCTAGCTGCATCCTTTATTATTTGCATTGGGCAGCTGTCGCCCTTGCAATTTGAGGGTTTGAGGGAGAGTATGACTTTCTCTGTGTCATTAATGGAAATCGTCTTGAAGCTGAAAGGCAGAATTGTTCTGGTCTCCATATGTTATGGAGGTTGTTGATCAAGGATGGGTAATGTGGCCTTTTTGTTAGCTATTTTGAGTTGGAGAGATGAGATTTTATTCGATAGAGCATTTTGTATGTTGGTACACCAGGTCTTGTCCTTTGGGACATCGTCTATCACTTGGATTGGTGATTCCATTTCCCAAAGGATGGAGAAGTAGTTGGATTTAGCTTTTGCAACTGTCATTGAATATATTCTTTTTAGTGTTGATTAATTCTTTTTTTATAGAGTTTGGATAGTTCAGTTAGTTTGTCTTTGTTAGAATCAGTAGGGGAGCTACGCCAGATCACTTGGAGCTTTCTTTTTTGTAGTCTTAGCTCTTTTAGTTGGGGCGTGAACCAGGTATTCAGACGTGATTCCTGCCCGCCTTTGCGCAGGTTGACTGGTGCGATAGTGTCCAGTGCCTTTGTCATAGCATTGTTATAGGAATTTACTAGTGTGTCGGGTTAGGCATCACTTTCCAGTCCATTGATGGAGGGGAGGAGGTGGGGGATTAGTTTTTCTGCAGAGATGTCCTTGTTACTTCTGGTTGGGAGAGGAGGTCCCATGCTAATGGTTTTTGGCCTGAGGAGATGAAGTGTGGTGGAGAAATTGATTAAGGAGTGATCCGTCCAGAGTTACGGGACAATATCAGTGATGGCAATATTGCAATTTAGATCGGATACCCAGTCGAGGGTCCGTCCTTTGATGTGGGTAGGAGAGAGGACTTTTTGAGTAAGTCCGTGATCAGTTAGTAAGGCTGCTATAGATTGGGTGTGTTTATTATCTAAATCATTAAAGCCAAGGTTAAAGTCTCCCATCAGCACAGTTTGTGAGTGGTCTTTTGTATTATTAGCTATAAGACTGGTCACGTCATCTTTAAATGTATCCATTGGTCCCGGTGGCCTGTATACCAGGTGGATGGTGAGTGTACGGTTATTAGATAACAGTTTAGCTGTGAGTATTTCACAGGTTGAGCATGGTGGTGCGGTGGCAAGTCTAATGGGAAGGGTGGTTTTGGAGATGATGGCTAGTCCACCGCCTCTGGCCTTAGGTCTATCAGCTCTGAGTATCTGGTAGCTGTCGGGAACAGCTATCATAAGGGTTGGTCCTGCTGCCTCGTGGAGCCAGGTCTCCGTTATGGCAAGCAGGTCCAGATTATCATTGATTAGGATGTCTGCTATTTTTCGTTAGCATGGGCTTCCATTGATTTGAAAAGTTCAAAGTCCCAAAGTTATCAAAAGAGCTGGAAGGCTCCAAGGTGGGAGGAAATGGCACATATTTGAGAATTCTCCCTAACAGCGGGGAGTCCAGGGGACTCCCGCCAAAGATAATCACACAAAGGAATTTCCCGCCCTGGATGTCAGGGGAAGGAACAAGAAAGGACAAGACAGACTAAAATGGCGAAAAAAGAAGACAGGGGCCATTTTGGTAAAATGAGCACCCTTAGGTGCATTTACTGCAGTTGTGAACACAGCCCGTGGTAAAGGTGCACCAAATTAATACAAGTTATCACGGCCACCAGCCATTGAAGTTAAGCTTGTCCCTGTAACCGAATTGGTACAGTTTTAATGTGAAAGGGGATACATTGTATTTCCCCATCACTCCACATAAGGTGGGGTATGCTGCCATCAAAGAATAAAATGTAAAAGGGATCTAAAGATCCTTTCTATCCTTGGGAACTGTAGTTCTCTCAATGTTAGCAAAAGAAAGTTAAAAGGGGAGCCCCTAGGGAAACCCAGCAACAACAGGCACTTATTGCCAATAAGTTGTTAAAGAGGATAACTTTAAAAGGACACTATGGAGAGTCAAATAAATGACACCCATAAAAAGAGTAAAGGATTCTGTGAGTGTGGAAAAAGGTTCCCACTTAGAGGAAAAATATCCCACTAGTAAAGCAAAATGTTCTGGGGTTGACCCAGGTCAGGAAGATTGACCAGTTCTGTGAAAATCTTACCTAACAGCGTCCAGCACCCAACGGTCAGTGGAGATGGTAGTCGACACAACTAAGTTCACCAGCGGGCCTCCCATTGGGGTGCACATGTGGGGGCCCGACGTCCTGGCCGGTTCAATCTCGTTTAGAGATCGACGGGCCGCCTTGCAGTCCTGGATGACGACGGCGTCCGCCCCCGAAGGCCTTGGAGTGACCCCTGTTGTGTTCCTGGGTCGAGGAGCGGGAGGGCTGGCGGTACGAGGACTAGCCCCTGCCGAAACCCTTCAAAGATCGGCTAGACTTCCCTCCTGAGGAACGAAAGGGCGGTCGTCGTAGCCTGCCTATGGCACGTGCCATCTCTGTGTCCGTCTTGATGCCTTGGAGTGATTCATCCACAGCCTTCCCAAACAGGTTGTCCCCATAAAAGGGCATGTCGAAAACCCTTGTCTGGACATCCTGCCTACGGTTGGTGGCCTTGAGCTAGCCACGAAAGACATAATTTTCCATCATGCGGAAACCTGTGTCCGCGATGTCCAGGGCCACTGTGATGGCGTGGTCCGACGCCACCTCACCTTCTTGAAGGCTCGCCAAAGCCTCTACGCGCTTGTCATCGGGAAGGAAGTTAGGAGCGGTGCCAGCTTAAACCACATATCCAGGTCGAATCTGGCCACGATTGCAAGGGCGTTGGCAGCCTTGACTGTCGTCACTGCCGAATAGATAACCTTTCTACCCATAGAGTCCAATTTCTTCCCCTCATTGTCCCGCAGGGGTGGAAAAAGACAAAGGCACAGAATTCGACGATTTCTTCCTGGAGGCAGTCGAGACCACCGACTCTGGCGACGGTTGAGATCGCAAGTACTTGGGTGCAGAGTCCGGCATCCTGTACTTTTTCTACAGCAGCGCTCTCTTCACTGGGGCTGTCTAGGGGTTCTTCATCAGAGCCAGCCCTTCATCCCAAACATCATCCAGGAGTGGGACCGAAAGGATGTCTTCCTTTTCGCCTCCCGGCGCTGATATAAAAAACCTTCCTTCTTTTCCTCCAGCGTGAGCTGTAAAGCTCTGACACTCGGGCAATCACTGCATGGAAGGATCCCAATATGTCTGGCGGAGAGGCCCTGGGCGGAGGCGACGGGAGGTCTCCCATCCCGCTGTCATCCGTGCTCGTTGTCGCTATGTTCGATTCCATCACCGTTTGGGGAGAGGGAGGCGATGAGTGGCATGGAGGTGTGGGATGCCTCTCCTTCTTGGCCAGCGGTTCCCTCGGTGTCAACGGGGTGGCCGGAACCAACGCCGGGGGTGGAGCGGGCGGAGGGGCTGTCGGCATCTTCCTCTGTATCTCACACACCCATCCACGGTATCCCTGTCCAAGTCGCCCCTGTTGTGGGGCGATTCCCCGATATCCCACTCGTCCTCGTCTCCCCTTCTTTGGGTCGTGACTGGTCGGTCTCGAGCTGAGGTTCGTCCCCCTGGATGGTGTGGACGGAAAGGATCTCATCCTCGTCATCCGAAGAAATGTCCGTTCCTTGGAGGCCTTCACTCCCCCTTCTTTGGGTCGTGATGGGTCGGTCTCGAGCTGAGGTCCGGCATCCTCTTCTCCAGGGTCTTTGCAACTGGCTTGCTCGAAGCCTCGCGCTCCTGTGAGGAAGCAACACCCTGGCAGTCATCTGGGTTCGCCCCCACGGCCTTCGAGAGTGACTCCACCACCACCTAGATGGATGGGGACGATTCTACCTGGTGCACCTGGGCCTTACTCCGGTAAGATGGACACTGTACCTTGCATGGCCTTCTCCTGTTTGGCCTTCTCCGAATTCTCTTTCAGCTTCCCCAGGCTAGCTGACTTCCTCTTAGACAAAGAACCAGAGTGGTGACTGGAGATCGATGACTATCGCGCCCAAACACTGCGGGACCCGCTGCAGCGACGACCCCGACTGAAGTGGACTTGCAGTGCTTGGCCTTAGGTTGGGTCCACACAGGTGGGACCCCCTCAAAGGTCTTAATAGCCTGCTCAGGTTTGCGGGATACGGGAGAGGCATGTGCCCCTGGGTACCACCCGGGGGAGAGGACTCGGCCTGCAGCCAAACTCTAACCGTGTTGATCCTTTATCATGAGCTTCGTGAAGCCACAGCATATAACACAATCTTCTACCTTATGCGTCGGGTGCAGGCAATATAGACACTGGGAAGGTTTGTTGTCCATGTACACATTCCACAAACTGCAGTCGGAAAAAAGCTTGAAGAGGGAAGCGCCATCCTCCTTGTCCGACTTGATCCACGCGGTGTAGGCCTGAACAACCTCTGGAAACTTCTTAGAAGAATAATCGAAGAAATCAGCGCTTGAGGGGTGCTGGAAAGAGCTGATTAAAGGATCCCCATTAGTGAGAAGGATAATCGATGGAGCACACTGGCTTGATTGACTGAAAAATAGAGTTTTCCTATCAAAAAAGCGAACCAACGGCAGACGAGCGTGAAGAGCGAAACACGAGGACTCCCAACACTTTAACGTGCAGTTAAAAATCTGGATATGGTTGCCAAAGGAGGGGTTTAGGTAGAGGGCCGTCACTGGCTGGGGGCAGTATGACCCAGAGATCCGTGATTGGGTTATAGGAGAAAGACAGTTTAGAAACAAAACAAACATTTTTTTCTTTTACAGAGGATTCCCAGCGTGACGGGGAAAATTTATGAGCAAGGGAATCCGTGCCAGACCCCATGCTGGAGAACAATTATTTTGACATGAGTAGGTAGGAAAAGGAGCTACTAAGTAACCCCCCCCCAGCACTCCACAAAAGATGGGGTGTGCTGTACCAACAAAGAGTAAAGTCAATTTCACTAGTTCACACAAGAAAAGGTATTTAAAACTTAAGAGAAATCTAAAGGATTTCTCTGTGACACAATCCAAATCAAGTCAAAACAAATGAGTGAGAAGAAGGGCTCACTCACTCCAGGTTTAAAATTTAAAAGTCCTAAAGTCCAGCAAAAGAGCTGGGGGTCTCTAAGCTTGAAGGGAATTAGCACAGAAATGAGAATTCTCCCTAACAGGGGATCGACCAGAGTTTCTCGGGGCAACACCCACGTGGTGCCGGTCCCCTTCTGCAGCTGGTGTCCCCTTTACAATGTTACAGTTCGTTGAACTTTTCTCACTTTCATTTACCACAGCCTAGTTCTTATCGACTCTCCCCACGACTCACTGGCTGTGATGAACCGCTTGGTTTTCCCTCTTTACTGGAGTCAAGGCCGGTACCACAGAAGCAGGAACCTTGTTCGCTCAGGTTTATCGGCGTTAATATGCTCCGTATACCGTTAACATCTGATGCAGCACACTTGGGCTATTGTCCTCGGTCTTCCATTTCTTTCAGCTGAGGGTTTGCGGGGGTTTACCGAAGATGGCAAGGTTTTGTCTCTCCTCGTCCGCCTCTCGATATTTGCTGCATTTGCCCTCTTCTTAATCTCCCGGGTTTGGATAGCTGTCTCGTCGTGCGGTCTGCCTTGCTCGTAACTAAGCTCTCTTGCTCCCCCTTTTATCCCTGTGGGGAAGGGAAAGGGCCATCAGGTGTGTGATTCTGATCAATTGCCTGACCCGTGCTTTGGGACATGTCAGGTAAACGGCTCTGGTTAGTCCGTTCTCTAGTGTGTCATGCGAAAGTGTTTATAGAGGAAAAGGGGGGGCAGTGGTTTTGAATGTCCTACGTGGTAGAATGGGGAAAGGTGTTGAAAGAAGTGGGATACTATGTCTGACCTGTCGGTAACCCACTCCCCGAGAACCCACAATCCAGGTGATCCTCCCTCACTGGTCCACCCCCAGGAAGTGGATTCAATAGGGATGGCCGTGTCCTGGCCACCTGGATGACAGATAACCAGGTACTAGCTAGGAAGACACCTTCAGGTTTCTCACAGCACTGCAGGCATTGTAAAATGCTGTCTTACTATAGTATGCCATGACCAAATGTTTGTTAAAAAATAAAAAATAAATTTAAAAGCAGATGCATATTTTTGGTTGGTTTATCACTCACTTTATACAGCAGATCCTGCTGATTCGGCAAACTGAAATAGCCGTCCTTTTAGTATAAAAAAATATACCAGGGGACTGCATGGACCACACTAGTCAAACATTTATGAACGTCTGCCGAGTGATGCATCTTCTCAACAAAACAAAGATTATCGTAAAGTGCTGCATGAAATCTTTCTGATCGATGCCAAAAATTATTTTCACACGTTTCTTCATAGGTCCATGGACAAAATGGAACAATCTCTGTAGAAGGGTTTTGGGCAATTATGAGTTTATATCATGAATTCACAAAACAATTCTGAAGACAGTAGTAAATAATGGATTTTTCTTTCTTTAGATTACCTCGGACATACTAGTTCAGTGCTGGGTCAATTTCAATTGTAGTCGCACAGTTTATACGTTTAAAATAAAATCAGAAGGTATAAATGTATAAACAATTCATAGAACATGTAATGAATTGACTTACCACCTCCATATGGAAATGCAGGACCAGAGCGACCATCGTACCCAGAACCATGACCGCTGTTTCAAAAAAGAAAATTAAATTTTCAAACGGACAGAAATGTTTGAGCATGAACACAAGTCACAGCATATTGCATGCTAGAGAGAATTTTCATTTTTGTGCGAATTCCCTCGAACCTTTGAAAGCCCCAGCTCTTTTGCAGGACTCAGGAATTTTTACATTTTAATACTGAGCGAGTGGAACCTCTTTCTCACTCCCATATGTGTTTTACTGACTATGATTTTCTATGTTCCTTACTGTTTAATGGAGTCTTGTAAACTCCATAGGCATCTGCCTTTGCATTGTGAGACAGCACTATTTGGGCAGTGCCAGGGAGAGGTCCTGTAGACTTCAGCATATATTCTTCAGTGAACTACTGCTCCCAAGAATAGTAAGATTACCCCGGTCTTACTTACGTTTACTTTATGGATCGAGCGCACACCACCCCGTGGAGTGCTGGGGGGTTACATAGTAATTCCTTTAACCCATTCAGTTATGGAGAATTTTCATTTCAGTGCTAAATTCCTCCCACCTTAGAGACCCCCAGCTCTTTTGCTGGACTTAATTTGAACCCTAGGTGTTTTCTTTGTTTTTGTAGTCTGACAAACTCCATAGGCATGTCTTTTACATTGTGTCACACAGCACCTTCAGTGCAGTTGCACAGGGAAGTCTTCCAGATTTCCCAAAGGTGTAAATACCTTCTCTGAGATAAACTACTGTTTCCCAGAGCAGTAAAGTGAAATTGACTTTACTTACATTTGCAACTTTCTAGACCTAGCACACACCATCTTACAATATCCCCTTAGTCTAGCTTCTCATGTAATAATGTTACGTTACCCTTTCCTCACTGAATGGCTGGTGGCAGTGGTTTACTTTTAACTACCGTGGTGTGCATTTAGCGCGGGCTGCATTCGCAGCTGCAGTAAAGCACCCAAGGGTGCAATTTTTGTCAAAATGGCCCCAGTCTTTTTTCACCATTTCTTTGTGGAAAGGTCCTTGTTGAAATTTACTCTGCGTGCCAAACCAGTTTTGGTCCCTTTGTTCATTCACCTTTGTCGGGCTTCAAGAGTGAAGCCCGCCTCTGGCTCCAGGGTGTCTGGCGGGGGCAGGAAGTGAGGGAGGTGCCCGAAACTCCCTGTGCCTCGTCTCCTCTTAGGAGACCCAAATGCACTATGTGGTGATTGGCCGGCTGACTGCCCGGCAAGGACAGTCACCCTGCTGGGTGAGTGACAGCTAGGCTGTAATGAATGGGAGAGAACAGAATAAAAGTGAGTCTCTTGGCTGGGAAGGCAGAGTCGACCACTGGACGAAGGAACCAAAGAGGAGCTTGAAGAGGACTGCTGCAACTCCTGGACCGTTGGTTTGCCCGGTGAAGCCCTGCCCAAGGTCCGAATCGACAAGTTCTAATCGACAGATAAGGACGACTTCTCCCTTTGAGTTGGTGGGAACAATCAACTCCAAAGTAAGCCACGTGGACACCCATCTCGGAGCTGGTTGAATTTCCTCAGAGTTGCTGCGGGAAACCATACGACCAGGCAGAGGGACACCAGTTTGTGTGAGTTGCTTCACCCACCGGAATTGAAGTTTTGCCAGTTGCAAGGATTTTGACCAGTCCCACTGCAGGAGTCTCCCGACGTCCTTCCTCTTGTCCCCACGACAGATGCCCAGGAACAGCAACATCTGTAGGAACTTCCAAGAACAGAAGTCATCAGCTGCATCTTTTCTTCATTGTAAGGTACTGTGAAATGAGTCAGAGAACTTACCTCTCGCAGTGAAAGCGCTTGAAACTTTTGCAACTTGCAGGCCTAATCAGCTTGTGACCCAACATACGATACTTTTTACAAACAACTTCTGAGAACTTTTGCAGACACTTTACTGTTTACTTACCAGAACCGCTTTATCGTATCCAAGACTTTAGCCCATTGGCTATTGAATTGACTCTTCTGGTCAACTCAAAGTATCTGCACTGTGAGAATAAATTTAGTCTTTTATGTTCTGATAACTTTTACCTTTTTTTAAGAGTGTACAGTACTGAAGTATATGAGTGTATGATTATATAATTGCCGCCTTCTAATTAATGTTTTATAACTGACTGATAAATTAATAAGTATTTGTCAAAGAAACCTTGAGTGTAAGAGTTTATTTGAACACCTGTGATTGTAGACCTCTGTGTAACATCATTACTACTCACATTCCCCTCTTGAGATAAGACTGGCTGCTCAGCCCTGCTACCGAAACTGTGTAGTACAGACTTATACCGAAGGTTTGTTTGCTTACACCTGTAGTCATAGTTGTGTGTAGTGTTCCCAAAGGGTACTGCATACAAACTCTGCCTAACACTGGCAAGCGGTGAGGATAAATTGTAGAGTTATTACATTGAGAGTTCTGCTTTACTTTTGTTCAAATAGTAACCTTCACAAGGCTAAGCACCACTAGAAAAGGAATTGTAACATACCAGATATGGACAACTTCAGACAGGAAGCCCTCATCATTCTAATAGAGCAACTGAAAGAAACGTGTAAGGGCAAGAATCATCCTGTTAAAGGAAAGAAAAATTAATTGAAAGATTGGTGAATCAAAACCTGAATAGTAGGCCTGTCACACTTGCTATCTCAGAAAATGTGGAAAATGTTGATGAGGATGATAATGATTCAGAGTCGAACTAATGTTATTGAAGAGTAAGAAGAGTTAGAGTCTCAGCATGTGAGCCCCTCTTTACCTCAACAAGCTCTTAGGCCTCAACCTTTAGCCACAGGGACCCTACCAGGTCCAGTACCGAGTCCAGAATGTGTCTCTCTTGAAAAAATGAGACTTTAGAGTTCAAATGATTCCAACTCCAAGCTGAAAACAAACAGCATGATCTCAAACTAAGGGAAATGGAATTACAACATGCTCTTGAAATTAAGAAATTGTCTCTTGAACAAGTTTCTATCCCAGAGTCTTCTAGGTCTTCCAGTCCTAAGAGACCTTGCATGCCTAAGGAAGCAGTGAGTATGTATGAGGTGAAGCTTGATATTTTGGATTGGTTGGGTGCTTTTGAATAGAATTATGGGATTCAGGGTTTCACAGGGAATCAATTGATTCCTTGGCTTTTGTCTAGGCTCCTCCAGGTTCCAACTGATGCTGTAATGGAGCTGGGGGAACTTGAAAGACTGGAGTACGAAAATGTGAAGCTAGCTTTGACTGATAGATTTGGGAAAACTCCTTCCCAGAACCTCAATAATAATAATTTAGCATTTATATAACGCTACGAATCCACGGGCATCTGAGCGCTGCTTATTATTACCCACAGTGTGTGGTGCTCATTTATCGACCTTGGAAGGATGAAAGGCTGAGTTTGGCCCTCTGCCGGGATTCAAACCTGCGTCAACAGGCTCTGCACAGATGTCAAAGCGAGCGCTCTACTTGCAGTGCTATCGGACCGGCATAAGAGGTTTAGGACCCTCATTTGGAAAATGTTATGCTTGTGGGTCAACTGACCGTGTGAAAGGGGATCCCAGATGCAAGGGTAAACCTTCAGGGGTCCACGCTGCCTCCTTAGCCTTCAATTCCTGAGGGGAAAAGTACATATGGCAAGTGGAAACATTCAACTATTGGCTGAAGACCCCATTGGAGTCTCTACCAGTGTTTCATTTGTGTCTCTGGGTCTGTGGGAACAGCAGAGATTAGATGTCTATAATTCTATACCAGATAACACAAAAGAATACTACAAGGACAGTGTACTTGTAAATGGTCAGGAGACCCCTGCCATTAGAAACACTGGGGCCAGCATTACAGTGGTGGATGAAACCTTTTTCAAACCTGAGGTTGTTGCTAAAGCGCCCAAAGGCCTCACTTAGCTTGCTGGAGGCCCTGTCCAAATGCTTCAAAGACTACCAGCTCTCATCCAGTGCAACAACATGACTAAGAATACCTCTCAGTGTACAAAGTGGAGTGAGGTGCCTGGGAGAGTCCTGCTGGGGAATGGCTTAAAAACTCTTGGAGTTGTATCAAGCACCCCCAGGGCTCCCAGTAAAAGGAAACAGGAGCAGACAAGGAAGGCCAGAGAGCTCACCCTAGGTGACTCTCGAGGTTGTTATAGGAGAACCTATAACACTGAGTTCACAGGAAATGCCAACTTCTATTTCCAGGAAAAAGGGGAAACCCTAGGTCTCAGCAAACAAGAAAGATAGCCCTCCTATGCATCAAACCAGGACATCCCTGAGAGGACAGTCCAAAGTCACCCCTGTGACTCCACCAGCTGAGGCT
Source organism: Ambystoma mexicanum (assembly GCF_040938575.1). Lineage (NCBI taxonomy): Eukaryota > Metazoa > Chordata > Amphibia > Caudata > Ambystomatidae > Ambystoma > Ambystoma mexicanum. The sequence goes on from NC_090937.1 coordinate 1,098,615,411, forward strand.
GAGTGAGAACCAACCAGGAGAGGTTGAATCAGCTGCTGAAGCTTCAGAGCTAGAAGAAGACATTCCCCCTGTTGGAGAGCTAGATCCTAAAGACCATCTTGAGCTGCAGTCTTTACTGGCAGAAGGTGGCCCCTGTAAGGCAGACTTCAGCAGAGGTCAAAGAGAGTGTCCTACTCTTGAGCCAACAGGCAGCTTTCCCAGCTGGACGGGCAAGAGCCAGGGAAGCATAGGTTATACTGAGAGGATGGCATCTTCTACAGTGAACCTACTGAGTCTATCCCAGGGGACTACAGGAGACTTGTAGTGCCTCAGGAGATAAGACCAGTTTCTACAGCCCATGAGATTCCTTTGGCTGGTCACTTAAGCTTTAAGACCAAGTAAAGGATTTCTCTATATTTCCACTGGCCTAAATTGGGGTCTGATGTAGATAATTCCGTAGAAGCTGTCACACTTGTCAGACATCTGGCAAGAGTGGAGCCAAGAATGTGGCACCATTGGTGCCTCGCCCAGTGATGGAAGTTCCTTTTGAAAGGGTAGGAATCAACATTGCTGGTCCCTTAGCCCCCCCCCCCCCAACATCTTCAGGCAATAGATTGATACTGTTTGTGGTAGACCATGCTACCAGATATCCTGAAGCTATACCTAGGAGGACTGTTACTGCTCAGGCAGTTGCTAAGGCCCTACTTGGTATTTTTAGCTGGGTCGGGTTTCCTAAGGAAGTCATCTCTGACAGGGATCAAGCTTTATGTCCCACTACATGCAGGCCATGTGGAAAAACTGTGGAGTGACTTACAAGTTCTCAACTGCCTACCATCCTCAGACAAATGGATTGGTAGAGAGGTTTAATCGAACTCTGAAGAGCACGATAGATGCTTTAGAGGAAGCTCTTAGAAGAATCAGACCTTCTACTGCCATGCCTTCATTTTGCTTATAGAGAAGTCCCTCATGAGGGAGTTGGTTTTAGTCCCTTTGAGCTCCTCTGTGGTCAGTCATCCAGTTAGAGGCCCCTTGGCCCTAATTAAGGAGGGGTTGGAGAGTGCTCCTTCCCCCACGCCAGTGGGAGTCACTGACTATGTTAGGTCTCCGAAGGAGAATGACACAAATGAGGACAGAAGCTTCTGATAACTTGAAAGCAGGTCAGGCTCTGGTGGAGCATTGGCATGACCAGAAGGCCAACATGGATGAGTTTACTCAAGACCAGCTAGTTCTAGATATGGTACCTACAAGGCAGAGGGCATTACCTAAGGAGGCCCCCAGGGTCTTTCACACCAACCGTCTAAAAGCCTGTGTCTCTAGACCAAAACTGGGAGCTTTGCTTCTAGCCTCTGGTCAGGAGGAGGAGGAGAGTGAACCTCTACCTGACATCCTCAGGGGACAACCTTTAGATGGAAAGATAGGAGTTAATCTCTCTTCTAACCTGACACTGGAACAACAGGAGGAGTGCCAATCTCTATTAAATCAGTTTGCCCCTCTGTTTTCACTATCACCAGGCTTGACCCCTTGGGGCCAGCATGAGATTCTCACTGGTGACTGTTCATCTGTTAAAAGCAGGTTAAAGCAGAGGTTACAGAATGTCAGACCGTGTAAGAACCAACCTAAACGAAGATGTTAACAAGTTGCTTTATCTCTGGGTAATAGATCCATCTACAAGTCCATAGTCTAATCCAGTTGTACTAGCACCAAAGGCAGGATCCAAGGAGTTGAGATTCTGTGTGGACTATAGAGCCCTTAATGCAGTCACAAATACTGATGTCCATCCTTTACCTAGGAGAGATGAACTGGTGGACAAGCTTGGTTCAGCCAACTACCTCAGTACATTTGACCTAACATCAGGTTATTGGCAAATAGCTCTGACAGACCATGCCAAGGAGAAAACTGCATTTTCGACCCCAGCAGGCCTCTACCAGTTTAAGGTTATGCCCTTTGGATAAAAAATGCACCTGCTACATTCCAAAGGATTGTGAATCATGATCTGAAATTGGATGGAGGACTTCTGCATGGCATACTTGGATGGCATTGCAGTGTTCAGCCCTACTGGGAAAGATATTGACCACCTAGGATATGTATTGCAGGCTCATGAGCAGGCCCATCTGACCAGAAGAGCATGTAAATGTCAAATTAGTCAGAGCAAAGTGGTCTAGCTTGGACATGAGGGAGGAGGTGAAATAAGGCCATTGCCTAACAAAGTACAAGCTGTACAAGAATGGGCCACCCCTACTACTCAAGCCCAAGTGAGAGCCTTCTTAGATCTCACTGGCTATTATAGGAACTTCATAGAGAACTATGGAACCATAGCTTCTCCCTTAAATGTGATCTCCTCACCCAAATTCCCCAAGAAGCTCAGGTGGAATGAGGAGTGCACTAAGGCATTAGAAAGCTCTTTGTCAAGCTCCAGTCTTAAGAGCTCCCGACTACAGCCAAACCTTCATTGTGCAGACAGATGCTTCCAATGCAGGCATAGGTGCAGTCCTGAATCAGCTGGGTGAGAAAGGCAGAGAACACCCTATCTGCTTCATCAGCAGGAAGCTGAAGGAACCTGAGACAAGGTGGGCAACCGTAGAACGCAAGTGTTTTGCCATTGTGTGGTATCTGAAGAAGTTTAGACCTTACTTGTATTGATCTACCTTTGAAATTCAGACCACCAACCCCTGAGATGTTTAATGCAGATGAAGGGGGGCCTAAATTGTTAAGATGGTCAATAAGCCTAAAGGGGTTTGATTTCACCATTGAACACAGGTCAGGGTGTAATCACCAAAATGCTGATGGTCTCTCCAGAATGTATGACCGACTGTTATGCTCACCTGGTATCCACAGGGACGTCACCCAGCCAGGTCACTCGCTGGTATGCTTCTCAGCTTTGCTCCGATGTGGTCTGCAGGGAAGGTGCTGCCTGAAAATACAGGAGGACTGTGTTCAAGACTGACCGACTGGGGCAAGTATCCTCCCTCCACCCCCGTATGATTTCAGTCCCTCTGGCGCCCTCTCCTCACCTTGTGTCTTTCATGGGTGAGTGCGGTCCAGTTACTTCACCGACACCGGCCCGTTTGATATTGTTCAGGTAGGTCTTATTGCTGTTTAGTTTTGTTGCTATCCTGCATGCCTTTGTTTAAAGTGTCTCTTTCTCCCTTAGGTATGCGGAGCTTCAACGCAGCGAACTGGCTTGCTTGAGCCCTGCTGGTAAATGTTGGCGCATTAAGAGCGCTATGATGCAGTAAGTAAGCGCTATAGGCAGCGCTGCGAAGTCTTGCCTTTGCTAACCTGTGTTTTCCTTCCTTGTAGGTCGTGGTGTTCTTCAGCATGAGTGGAATGTCCGGAGTGGTGCCAGCCGAGAGGCGGCCAGCCAGGTAAGCCTTTTGAGCAGTTCGTAATTTGTAAATGTCTCTACTGCTTTCTTTAATGTTTCCTCCATCTTCCACTTTCAGGTCGTTCTGTCCGGGAGGCGTGCAGATTCAAGGAAGCTGTTCTCAGTAGCTGCAAGTGTTTAAAGATGAAGACTGCAGGTGAGATGATGCTGCTAATGATGTTCCTTTTGTCTCCTTGCAGGTCCTGCTTCTCCAAGGTTCGAGGGAATAGCTGAACACGGTGAGCGTCACGTTGCAAGCTGCAAAGTAACGCGAAGCGTGTTGTCTTGCTCAGGTGTGGTTTAAATAGCCCCAATAAAATAGTCCAGGAAAAGTAGTCCCTAGGCTACCACACCCAAAACACTAGACCGCATAGCTTGGTTCTTAGAAACCAAGCTATGTGGATGCCTCCATGTTGGCTGACAATAATAAAGTAGTTCCCAAGCACATTGTTTATTCATGGTGTATGAGCCTGGCACCATAGGCGCCAGGACTGGCCCCATGAGGGCTTTTGAAGAGGATGCCAGGCTCTAGAGGCCTGAGTCCTGACTCCACCTGGCCAACGGGTTTGCTAGAGGGGGTTTTGGGCGAGGGTCGTGACACCGACTGGAGTAAGGTGACTCATCCAGGGGTGGTGTAAATTTTCCTGTCCCTTAGTCTGGGGGGGACGAGTGTTGGGGAAAATTCTAAAAAATGTGCTAATTCTCTTCACCTTAGAGACCCCCAGCAACTTTGCTGGATTTTGAGGACTTGATTTTTTTACCTGGAGAGAGATTGACCCTTTTTCCCACTCTCTCATGTATTTTGATATGTGTTTTACCTATGTTTTCCTGGTTATGGAGTCTAATCAACTCCATAGGCATCATCTTTTTGCAATAGTGTTACACAGCACCCTCAGTGCAGTGACACAGGGAAACCTTTCAGGCTTTCCCAAGATGTAAATACCTTCTCTGGGATAAACTACTGTTTCCCAGAGTAAGTAAAGTGAAATTGACTAGTCTTTTAAATTCCTAGACCCAGCACACCCTATCTTACAATAGAGTGCTGGAGTGATTACTTAGTATCCCGTGTCTAGATACTCGCGTAGCAGTCAAATTATACCTTTCCTCTCAGAATGGCTGGTGGCAGTGGTTTTACAATGAACTACCATGATTCTTTCCCACCGCAAACTATTGATAGCTCCGGTAATGTTAAATCGCGGGAGCCATGTTTTTCAAGATGGCGTCTGAGCCCTCTCTGTAAAAACAGGTCCCAGTCTTCTTTTATCGCCATTTCAGGAAGTGAGGGAGGTGCTTGAAAATCCCTGTGCTTAGTCCCCTTAGCAGACTCAAATGCACTCTGTGGTGATTGGCTGGCTGACTGTCCGGCAAGAACAGCCACCCCGCTGGGTGAGTGACAGCTAGGCGGGAAGGCATGGGAGAGAACTGAATAAAAGGTGAGTCTCTTGGCTTGGAAGGCAAAGTCGACCACTGGACGAAGGAACCAAAGAAGAGCTTGAAGAGGACGACTGCTGCAACTCCTGGACCGTTGGTTTGCCCGGTGAAGCCCTGCTGCAGATCCAAATCGCCTAGTTCTAATCGACATAGAAGCCCTGCAAGGACGACTTCTCCCTTTGTGTTGGTGGGACCAATCAACTCCAAAGTAAGTCACCTGGACACCCATCTCGGAGCTGGTTGAATTTCCTCAGAGTTGCTGCAGGAAACCGTAGGACCAGGGAGAGGGACACAAGTTTGTGTGCGTTGCTTACTGCCACCAGAAGAACAAATTACTTACCAACTGTAACGTTCTTTCGATTGGATGTTCCTCCCAAGTATTCCTCTTATTATATATTCGCCAGCTTGCTGCTGCTTTTCTGAATTTTTTTCACCAGAGGGCGCTGTGCTCAAGGCCGCGTAGCTTGGTCCCTCGCAGGCCGCCATCAAGTCTCAACGTTATCAGTCGTATAAAGGGCTCAAGCCGCGCCCGTTGGATTCAGTTCTGTTTTTTCGATGTTAAAGGTTTCATCAGTTGTATCAGGTATCGCAGGCTCTTAAGGAAGTACAAGTGCAAAAAGCGTAAAATCTGTACGGAAGGGTAGGTTGGGAGGGTCAATGAGGAATACGTGGGAGGAACATCCAGTCGAAAGAACGTTACAGTCAGTAAGTAACTTGTTCTACGAATGGATTGTGTCCTCCCACGTATTCCTCATCTTAGACAGACTCGCACAGCAGTAGTAATTTGGAGGAGGGAGTAGGAACAAGTTACTTACCTGTAACTGTTGTTCTCCAGCATGGGTCTGGCATGGATTCACATGCTCATGAATATTCCCCGTCGTCAGGCTGGGAATCCTCGGTAAAGAAAAAACCAGTATCAGTTTCGTTTCTGATCTGTCTTTCGTAGTAATAACCAATCACTGGTCTCTGCGTCATACTGACCACAGCCAATGACTGCCCTCTACCTAAGCACCGCCTCTGGCAGCCATCTTCAGATTTGGAAGCACGTGAAGTGGCAGTATGACCAAGTGAAGAGCCGCAGAGGGGTAGGCGGGAGGGTTCGCATGTGAATCCATGCCAGACCCATGCTGGAGAACAACAGTTACAGGTAAGTAACTTGTTCCTTCTCCAGCATGGGGTCTGGCATGGATTCACATGCTCATGAATAAAGAATACATAGCAGTACACACATGCACAACCACGGGAGGTGGCAAAGGCTCAACATTAAGCATCACATCAACTCAACATTAAGCATCTTACCTCCTCACCAGGCTCACTTCAGGCGAACAGGTTGCGCAGCACTGCTTGGCCGACCCTGGACTCCTCCCTGGAATCCCGGTTGACGCAGTAGAATTTCGTGAAGGTGTGCGTCGACCTCCACGTAGCAGCCCTGCATATGTGCAGCAGGGGCACACCAGATAGGAACGCCGTGGTAGCTGCGATCGCTCTGGTGGAATGGGCTCTCGGACGGCCAGGCAGCGGTCGGTTTGCCAACAGGTGACAGCACATGATACAGCCGGAGAGCCATCTGGAGATGGAAGCCTTCGAGAGAGCCTTCCCCTGATTGACAGGTCCAAAGTTCACAAAGAGTTGTGACGTCTCCCGAAAACCCTTCGTGCGGTCCACGTAGAACTTCAGCGCTCTAGCTACATCCAGCGAGTGCAAAGTCCTCTCAGCCGGCGACGAAGGCGACGGGAAGAACACGGGTAACACCAAGGGTTCGTTGAGATGGAAGTCCGACGGTACCTTGGGCATGAAGGAGGGGTGCGTCCTGAGCACTACCCTCGTGTCGTGGAAAGTCAAGTACGGGGCCTTGCAGGAAAGGGCCTGGATCTCTCCCACTCGTCGTGCGGAGGTGATGGCCACAAGAAAAGCTGTTTTCCACGATAGAAACTTCAACGGGGCCAAGTGCAAAGGCTCGAACGGAGGTCCCATGAGCTTGGTCAGCACCACGTTGAGCTCCCACGCCGGGGCCGGAGCCTTCACCGGCGGGAACGATCTGAACAGTCCCTTCATGAACTCTTTCACCAGACGATGAGACCACAAGGACGTCCGCCCCGTGGTTCTGGTGTATCGGGAGATCGCAGCAAGATGAATCTTGATGGACGCGTGTGCCAGACCAGCTTTGGCCAGCGTCAGCAGGTACGGCAGTACTTGGGGAGCCGTAATCCGTAGAGGGTTAATCTTCTGTGCGTGGCACCAGACAGAGAACCTCTTCCATTTGTGTCCGTAGCATTTAAGAGTCGAGGACGCCCTGGCCTTTGCAAGAACCTCTCTGCAATCGGCCGGTATGTCGTATCCTCCAAACTCTAGCGCTGCAGGAGCCAGGCCTGCAAGTTCAGCGACTTCGGGTCGTGGTGGAGGATGGCGCCTCCTTCCCTGGAGAGTAGATCCGCGTCCGCCGGCAGCTTGATCAGCGGGGACGCTGACAAGTCCAGAAGGTCCGGGAACCATATCTGCCTCGGCCACGCAGGTGCGACGAGGATCATCCTGCACCGTGACCTCTTGAGCTGGTTGACGAGCCGGATTAACAGAGGCAAGGGAGGGAACGCGTAGAGGAACAGGCCCTCCCAGGGGAACGAGAAGGCATCGCCCATGCTCCTCGTCTGGGGAAACCTGCTGGCGAACCTCCGGCACTTGGTGTTCGTCGCCGTCGCGAACAGGTCGATCTGGGGTGTGCCCCACCGTCGGAAGAGGCGATCCACCAGATCCTGCCGTAGTTCCCACTCGTGGCACGAGCGCAGCTCCCTGCTGAGTGAGTCGGCGATGGTGTTTATCCCTGCCAGATGAAACGGCACCAGAAAAATCCCTTGGGCGACGGCCCAATGCCACAGGTCCTGCGCCTCCTTGGACAGCGCTGGGGACCTGGTTCCGCCCTGTTTCCTGATGTAAAACATGGTGGTGGTGTTGTCGGTGAAGATCCTCACCACCTTGCCCTTGAGGGACGGAAGGAAGGACCTGAGGGCCCAAAACACTGCACGGAGCTCCAGGACGTTGATATGCAGGGACTTCTCCGTCGGGAGCCAGAGTCCCCTTGCGTGCAGATTTTCGGTGTGCGCTCCCCACCCTTCCAGGGAGGCATCCGTGGTCACAGTCTCCTGGTGGGCTGGGGTCTGGAAGTCCATGCCCGCCGTCAGATGCGCGCGGGTGCCCCACCACCGTATCGCTCGTCGGAAACTCTCGTCGAGCTTGATCCTTTCCTCGAAGCTGCCCGTCGTCTGGATCCAGCGCGCATCCAGGAATTCTTGCAACGGGCGCATCCGGAGCCTGCACATGGGGATGAGGTAGATGCAGGAAGACATCATCCCGAGGAGGGACTTGATGGACCTCACTTTGGCCGCGTCGGCCACCAACATCCGTTGCACCTTGCCCAAGATGGTCCTGGTCCTCTCCTCCGACGGGGAGGCCAGAAGGGACACTGTGTCGAGCCTCGCTCCCAGAAACAGTGCGACTTGCGCGGGCACCAGGTGGGATTTGGCGTAGTTCACGGAGAATCCCAGGTCCGTGAGGAGTTGGACGGTCCTTGCCGTGTGGACCACGGCGAGATCCCTCGTCTTGGCGCGGATGAGCCAGTCGTCCAGGTAGGGGTAGACGTGAATCCCCTCGCGGCGCAGCTGCGCCGCCACCGGTGCGAGGCACTTGGTGAATACCCTGGGTGCCGACCGTAGTCCGAAGGGAAGGGCTTTGAACTGGTAATGACGCCCTTGGACCATGAACCTGAGGAATTTTCGGTGCCCCTTTAGGATGGGAATGTGGAAGTAGGCATCCTCCAAATCCAACGACGATAGGAAGTCTCCTTCCTCCAGTTGACCCAGGACGTGCTGGAGGGTGACCATCCGGAACTTCTGCGCCTTGATGAACTTGTTCAGCCGTCGCAGGTCTAGGATGGGGCGCCATCCTCCCGTCTTCTTCTTCACGAGGAAGTATCGCGAGTAGACTCCGGAGCCCCGAAGCCTCTTTGGGACGAGTTCGATGGCGCCCTTTCTGAGCATCGCCTTTACCTCCAGGAGAAGTTGAGGGACGTGAAGTTCTTTCCTGGCCACGGGGGGGACGCGCGGGCACCTTCTTTGAAACTCGAGCGCGTGGCCCCGGGCCAGGGCGTCCAGCACCCAACGGTCGGTGGAGATGGACTCCCACACGCTGACGAAGCCCGCCAGCCGGCCTCCCACCGGGGTGCTTCGGTGGGGGCCCGACCCCACGGCCGGTTCAATCCTGCTTGGACGCGGCCTTGCCGCCTTGACCTCCTTGGCGACGACGGCGGGGTCCGCTAGACTTGCCTCGTCCTCTGTAGGCCTCTTGCGACGACGAGCGGGCCGCTTGACGGTAGGAAGCGAAACCGCCGCCGGAACCTTTGGAGGCGCCCTTGCCTCCGCCGCTCCGAAAGGGCGTCCGTCGTTGCTGCAGGACTCCAAGGGCCCGGGCCGTCTCAGTATCCGCCTTGATGGCCTGAAGGGAATCGTCCACTGTCTTCCCAAACAGGTTGTTCCCGTCGAAGGGCATGTCCAGGACTCTGGTCTGGACGTCCTGCCGAAAGTCCGTAGCTTTGAGCCATCCACGACGTCGAAGGCAAACGCCGTTGCCCAGCTGGCGGAACCCAGTGTCGGCGATGTCCGTCGCCACGGTGATGGCGTGGTCCGAAGCCACCTCACCTTCCTGCAGGATCTCAAGGGCCTCCGCCCTCTTGTCGTCCGGCAGAAAATCCAGCAGGGGAGCTATCTTGTACCAGAGCTCCCTGTCATAGCGGGCCACGATAGCCAAGGCGTTGGCCGCTTTAATCGTCGTCGCTGCCGACGAGATGACTCTACGTCCCATAGCATCCAATTTCTTTCCCTCGCCGTCCGGCGGGGAAGTCGATGTGGAGGCCGCACCCTCCCCCGCTTTCTTCCTGGCTGCCGCGGAGACGACGGAGTCCGGGGTAGGCTGCGCCCGGAGGCATAGGGGGGCCGTGTCCGGGACCCGGTACTTCTTCTCGTACCGGTCTCTTCTAGCTGGCGTCGTGGAAGGGTTCTTGAGGAGGGAAAGGCCCTCATCCCAAATGTCGTCCAACAGAGGCACTGCGAGGACCGTCTTCCTCTTGGCCTTGCGCCGCTGGTAAAGGAAGCCTTCCTTTTTCTTCTCCTCAGGGCAGAGTTGGAAAAGCTCGGAAGCCCTGGAGATCATGGAGTGGAAAGATCCGATCTCGTCGGGCGGAGAAGCCCTGGTGGGAGGCGACGACGGAAAATCCTCGTCGTATGCCTCGTCGTCCGTACCCGTCGCTGCCGTGTCAGTCCCCGTATCATCCCCTCGGGTGGACGGGGAGGAGGGCTGGACGGGGCGCGACGGTTGAAAAGGAGGTGGTGGATGGATCCTTCTTTTCTTGGTAGGGGGAACACCAGAAGGTCCCGGTTCTGGATCCCCCGACGGGAGAGGTTCCTCCGTCGGTAACGGTAGCCTCGTCCTTATCTCGGAGCATAAGGACTGTATGGCCAACAAAATGGCCGCCGAGTTGTCTTGCGGCGCTGGCAGAGGGGAATCCGACGGGCGAGCAGGGGCCCCGTCGGTATCCTCGACGATGTCGTCGTCGTCACCTGCGTCGGGGTCCATTCCGACGGGCTGGCCTTCTTCCACGCCTAGGCCGTGGCTTAAGACCTCGATCAGCTCCTCTTCTGAGGTTGAGGCCGAATCTACGACTACGCCCTGCCCCCCCTTCTTCCCCACGGAGGGTTTCACGGGGGTCCTATCGATGGGCACAAAGGAAGACTCCCTCCGAGGAGGCAGGGAGATTCTGGGCCCTGAGGTCGCCACCACTGGTGTAGCCCCCACAGGCTGAGCCAGGGCCGCCGCGACCGTTTCGATAGAGGGCTTGGTCGGATGGATCAAGGCCTTCACCACCTTAGGTGCGCTCACCGCCTTATCCTTGAGGGAGGGGGCACTGCCACGCTCCTCCTCTGCCTTAGAGCTCGACCGGGGCCTCTCCAGGAGCTTCGCCGGGTGCGCGGCCTTCCTCTTACCCGACCCAGAGCGTTGGCTCGTGGTTGATGGTGCCGGGGAGGGTGCGCCCTGCCTGGCGCCCGTAGAGCCCGACCGTTCGGCGCTCCCGGTGCCAGCGGACTCGCGGTGCTTGGCCTTATGTTGGGCCCCCGTTGCCGGGGCGCCCTCAAAGGTCTTAGAAGACCGCTCGGATTTCTTCTTCTTCTCGCCAGACGGGCTCTTACCCTCCAGCCAGTTGGCGAGACGTTGATGGCGGTCCTTCATGGTCCGTTCCGACATGTTGCCGCAAAACGCACAGTCCTTCTCCACGTGCGTCTTGTCCTCATGAAGGCAGTAAAGGCAGAAAGAGTGTTCGTCCTCCTTGAAGACGTTCTGCAGCTGGCATCCAGGGCAGACCCTGAACAGCTTTCCGGGCGTCGAGCTCCCCTTCTCCTGGGCCATCTCCGAGACCGGGCCTGAGAAGCTTCTGGAGTCCTCCGAAGTGTAGCTCGACGAAATCTTCACCCTTGAGGGGGCACAGATGAATCCGAAACGGGTCCCCGTTGATCGGATGTAGGATCGGTGGAGCTTGAGGCTCTTTTGACCGAAGAATCGAAGTTTTTGTGAAAAAAGCGTGAAAAATAGCACTAACGCTCGAGAGCAATAGCACGAGGATCCCAACACATGAACGTGCGGTAAAAATCTGAAGATGGCTGCCAGAGGCGGTGCTTAGGTAGAGGGCAGTCATTGGCTGTGGTCAGTATGACGCAGAGACCAGTGATTGGTTATTACTACGAAAGACAGATCAGAAACGAAACTGATACTGGTTTTTTCTTTACCGAGGATTCCCAGCCTGACGACGGGGAATATTCATGAGCATGTGAATCCATGCCAGACCCCATGCTGGAGAATCAGAGTTTTTAATTCTGTACTGAATGGAGGACGGCTTTTGCAAAAAGGCCTCCTTGGTAAGAAGTGGAGTCTAAACAATGTTTTACAAAGGTGTGCATGGATGACCAAGTGGCCGCAGCACTAATGTACTGCACAGGAACACCCCTCTGAAGAGCCGTGGAAGTTGCTATGCCCCTGGTTGAATGAGCCCTTAAACCATCTGGAGGCTCTTTTCCTGCCAAATTGTAACATTAAGATATTGCTAGAATTATCCATCTGGATAAGGTTTGTTTGGACACACCAAGGCCCAATTTGTGTCCAGCGTAACCGACAAATAACTGATCAGTTTGTCTAAATCTTTCAAGTCTATAGATGTAGAAGCCGAGAGCCCTTTTAGGGTTTAGTCTGTGGAACCTTTCCTCCTCTTTACTAGCATGCGGAGGAGGATAAAAGGAAGGTAAAGTAATCTTCTGTGACGGATGGAAATCAAACTATTTTAGGTAGGAAAAAAGGCTTGACCTCCAAAATAACTTTATCCTTGTGGAAAATAGTGTGAGGAGGCTTACAAGAGATTGCCCACAACTCACTCACCCTGCAGGCTGAAGTTAAAGCCACTAGTAAAACAGTTTTTAAAGTTAGGAGCCTTAAAGGGCAAGAATGTAAAGACTCAAAAGGGGCACACATAAGAAACTTTAAAACTAAATTTAAATCCCAAACGGGAATTTGAAAAGGTGTAGGAGGGTACACATTTGTTAACCCTTTAAGAAATTGGACAACTAAGGGCATTTTAAAATATGAAACTTCTTCTGAGGTTCGCTTGAAGATAGATAGTGCTGCCAAATATCCTTTAATAGTTCCAACTTGGAGCTTCAAGTTGGCCAAATGTAATAGAAAGGAAAGCACCATGGGAGTGGTACATTGAAAAGGATCCACATTCTTATCCCTGCACCAGTTACTAATTTTCTCCCAATGACACCGGTATAAGGATTTTGTTGCTGACCTTCTGGCCGAAAGCAAAATCTCCATAACGTCATCCGGGAGGTCCCAATCCTTATCCCGCAACATCTCAGAAGCTAAGCGTGAAGGTTGAGTGTCTTGACCTCTGGATGGAGAACTCGACCTTCCTCTCTTTGTGGAAGAACTATTGGAGGGCATATGGACATGTCCAGAAGGTCTGGGTACCACGTCCTCCTGGCCCAATCCGGGGCAATTCGGATCATGGTTCTCCTGAACTTTCTCAACCTCCATATTACATGAGTAATCACGGGGACTGGAGGAAACGCGTAAAGGAGTGGATATTCTCAGTCCACTACGAACGCATCTCGTAGAGCTCCTCTCGGGGGAAATTCCCTTGAGCAATTCAGTTCACACTTCTGGTTTGCCCTGGTCGCGAACAGATCTACTTGAGGGGTTCCCCAAAGGGCGAAGATGGACTTCCTGAGCTAGCTCCCACTCCTGGGAGATTGTGTTCTGCCTGCTCAGAGCGTTCGCCGCCGTGTTCAGCTCTCCGGCCAGATGAACTGCCGATAGAGAGATTCTTTCTTGTATTGCCTAGAATCAGAGCTGCATTGCCTCTGCACAGTGGAAGTGATCCTACGCCTCCTCTTTTGTTGAGGTAGTACATGGCCACTGTGTCAGTCATTATCAGGACATTCTTCCCCTGTACAGAGGGCAGAAAAGCCTTCAGTGCTAGTCTGATTGCTCTCGGCTAAAAAAAAGGTTGATGTGCAGTTTGGACTCCGTGGAGACCAACAACCGCTGATTGTCAGATCGTTGGTGTGGGCTCCCCACCTCGTGAGTGAGGCGTCCGTCACTACAGTTATCTCTCGCCATGGTTGCCAAAAAGGTTCCCCTTGAGGATATTCTCCTTGCGAGCCCACCATAGGAGATCTTGAGCCACCTTGGACGGAACTTGTAGAAGATCTGATATCTCCCTGGAAAACTGGGACCATTGTGTCCTGAGGGCCCATTGCAGGGGTCTCATCCTCAGACGAGCCTCTGGCACCAGAAAAATGCAGGATGCCATGAGGCCTAGCAACCTTAGGAAGTCGAACTTAGGACGTCGAACACCGGTAGATGTTGGGCATTTTTAAACGTTGCTACTATCTGCCGAATGTGGTGAGCTCTCTCCTTGGGAGGCGAGGCTTTCCCCGAGGTAGCGCCCAGGACAGCTCCGATGAATTGGAGTCTTTGGCTCAGAATCGTTTGCTACTTCTTGTAATACAGGGAGAAGCCCAGCTTGTGTAGGAAGTGACAGGTCATGCCTAGAAGTTCCTGGGCTCGTTCGGGTGAACCTGCCCTGATTAGCCAGTCGTCAAGGTAAGGGTAGATGTAAATCCCCTCCCTCCTGAGACTCGCTGCCACAACTGCCATTAGCTAGGTGAAGACCCTTGGGGCGGAGGTCAGCCCAAAAATGGCAGAACTCGAAACGGATAGTGAGATCCGCCAATTGCAAACCTCAGGTACTTTGTGTTTGAGATGGATTGGCACATGAAAGTAAGCATCCTGAAGGTCTAATGAAACCAGCCAGTCCTGAAGCTGAAGAGCCTAAAAGATCTGAGAAAGGGTCACCATCTTGAACTTGTCTTTCCTGAGGAAATTGTTCAAATTTCTCAAGTCCAAGATGGGTCTCAATCCTCCGTCCTTTTTGGGGATGAGAAAATACGGGGAGTACCAGCCCTTGTTCCTCTCCGCTACATGTACATGTTCTATTGCACCTTTCTCTAGCAGGGTTAAAATCTCCTGCACAAGGAGTGGTTCTGGAATTTTTACAGAGTTGGCTCCCGGTGGATGATCTTGAGGTCTTTGATGAAAAGGAAGACAGTAACCATGGGTCACTATCTCGCATCTGACATAATAAACCGCCATTCGTCGAGGTACCTAGTGATTCTGCCTCCCACCAGGGTGTTGTGGGTTAAGACCTCGGAGTGGCTGCAGCATTGGCTGAGGAGGTAGTAGCTGCTGCTGTGGCTGATCTAGCGCCTCTCCCTTTTCCACCACAAAAGGGTTTCCTCTGTTGGCCTCTGACTGGCCTGCCCCCTCCCTTTTCCAAAAGAGGAATAGAAGCAAAAAGGGCGACTCTTCCAGGAAGATGACCCTGCGTAAGAGTGTTGCTGAGGTTGCTTTATAGTGGCGCTGAGTGATTTTGCTGCCGCTTTCGAGGTCTGCAGCTTCTCCAAGCTCTCGTCCGCCTTGCTGCCAAACAACCTCAAGCCATCAAAAGGCATATTAAGTAATCTGGACTGTACATCAGATTTCCTTAGCCATGCAAATCTACCAAGACCGTGCTAGATGCCATGGACCTGCTTATACTCTCTGCCCTGTCCAGTCCTGACTTGAGGCACTCCTTCATAGCCACCTTTCCATCCCTTACTATCGCCAGGAAACGATCCTGTTCTTCACCCTCCGGGATGTGATCAGCCGCTACATTCAAGCAGTCCCACATAAGGTATAAGTAAATCTAGTAGAAGTAAATCTAGCTAATGTACAAGTCACATTAGTAGATTTAAGGGCCATACTACCCAAACTGAAAACTTTCCTCGCTCAGGCGTCAATCTTTTTGACGTCCCTATCAGGGGGCATGGAGGGATAAGCTGATTGCGTATTTGCAGTCGCAGCCTGAATCACCAAGCTTTCAGGTGAAGGGTGTTTAGACAGATACTCAGGATCCGAAGGAGAAGGTCTGTACTTTCCCACAAATTTCATATTTACAGCTTGTAAAGACTCGGGGGTCTCCCAATTTATCATAACTCTCTTTTGAAGAGCTTTGTGGAAAAGGATTGGGTCTCTGATGTCCTTTATCAATAATATCAGTCAGATCGTCCTGGTCATACCTTGGAGACACTGACTTCCACCCCATAAAATCTATCACTCTTCCCATGAGGTTCCAATACACCCCTCAGGTGAGGTATCTAGGCACCTGGCCGATTGTAGGCAGTCATAAATGTCTGCCATTTTTGAACTAGGATCTACTAGTTCCCCTGGGACTTCCCTTGTCCCAAATCTAACACCAGCTGATGTAATTTCCTCATCAGAGGTATGTTCTTCAAAAATAGCAGACATGGATTAAAAGAATTCCTGCCTGGGCTAAGGATGGAAAAGGATTTCTGGTAAAGGAGGCAGCATAGACCTAGATTTAGCCATAGATGTCGCCTTGGGTATCGGTATAAAAGATTTCCCCGTCAAAGGCGTCGAAGGCGACAATGGAATCGACAATGGCTTCGATATGCTCGAAGGAATCCCCAAGGTCATTGAGGAAGGCTTCGATGTCATCGAGCAAGGCTTTGACGCCGAAGGCATCAACGCCATCTTTGGCTTCGACAAAGTCGTTGAAGAATGCGTCGAGTCAATACCGGACTTCGACGATGAGGACAGCATTTTGTCCTCCGTCAACCTCGATTTGTGCACCGAAGGTTTCCGTTTTGCTTCATGAGGCACTGGAGAATCATCCTCCGAGGACACCCTCTACTTCTTGTCGGATTTAGCGTGTGCTGTTTTAGATTTCCCTCTGTCACTTTTGGAGTGGACAGGGGCATGCTCTTCACGCAACTTTTTTGAGGGGGTCGGGCCGCCTTCTCAAAATATTTTTGCATTGAAGCCCTAAAGGCCTCCCATTTTTGGGGGGAATCATGCTTAGAAGGACAAGAAACAAACCTGTCGGCCGAGGAGGAAGAAGAGGACGAAGATCTGGGACTTCGCTTTTTTTATTTTTTAGATGAGGAATAAGACTTCCTCGAGCGACTCTTCGACCTCGACCGCCTCGACTCGTGATGAGATTTTCTACTCGACTCTCCCGAGTCTTTTAGTCTTTTTGCTGACTTTAAAGACTCCTCTCCCGTCGCTAGCTTACCTTGGCGTTCCTTAAGAGCCTTGATTGACATCGCCTGACACGACTCGCACTTGTCGACCTGATGGTCAGGACTAAGGCACCAAAGACAGTTGCGGGGAGGATCCATAATGGACATCTTTCTTCCGCACTTCAGACACTTTTTAAAAGCATCTTGGGTGTTGTCGGAGGGGAGGATAAAGACATTTTTTTACTGGGATAACTGACGCACCGTTTCGAAACATGAAGCAGAAACTCGGAAAAACAGAACTGAATCCAACGGGCGCGGCTCGAGCCCGCAGCAAGCTGCCGAATACATTTAAGATGAGGAATACGTGGGAGGACACAATCCATTTGAATTGCTCTTTTGCCAGTTGCAAGCTTTTTGACAAGTCTCAGCGCAGGAGTCCCCCGAAGTCCTCCCTTTAATCCCCACGACTGAGGCCCAGGAACAGCGAGATCTGCTGGAAATGTCAGGAACAGAAGTCATCAGCTGCCTCTTTTTCTTCATTGTAAGGTACTGTGAAATGAGACCGAGAACTTACCTCTCACGGTGAAAGTGCTGGAAACTTTTGAAACTTGCGGGATAATCAGCTTGTGACCCAACATGATTCTTTTTTTTACAAACTACTTCTGAGAACATTTGCAGAGACTTTACCGTTTACTTACTATTAGGAAATGTTTGCATGCAGTACCCTTTGTGACCACTACACACAACTATGACTACAGGTGTAAGCAAAACCAACCTTTGGTATAAGTCTGTACCACACAGTTTTTGGTAGTGAGCTGAGCAGCCAGGCTTATCTCATGAGGGAATGTGAGCTTGTAATGGTATTACACAATGGTATTACACTATATAGGACCTTCCAAGTGCACTTCCTCAAATTTGAATCTGCATTTGAAACTACATTTGAAACTCTCTTCCACTATACAGGACTCAAATCTCAGTGTGTTCTCCTATACCAAACTGCATTGTGAATCTTGGGCCTCTCTCCTACTATACAGGACTCTCAATCACAGCATGCTCTCCTGAAATATACTGCACTCTGAAACCTAGGCCTCTCCACCTCAATACAGGACCCTCAGGTCCAGGTGTACTCTCCTGCATCAACGTGCACTGTGGGGTATGAGTCTCTCCTTCACTGATATAATATGATAGTTTATTTATGTAGTGCCTATACACAATGTGTTTCAAAGTGCTGTGCAGGACTCTCTAACCTCAGTATCCGCTCCCGCACCAACCTGCATTGTAGAACCTAGGCCTCTCCCACCATGCAGAACCCACATCTGAGGGTGCTCTCCTGTACCACTACACCTAGGTGTACTCCCCTGTGCCTGTACTGCACTGTGAAACCCGAGCCTCCTCGCCACTATACACGAAAGACAACTCTAGGTGCCCCCACCTCCATCTCATAATTTAAACCTGCCACACTGTGAGGCCGGAGCCTCTCCCGCTATCCGGGTACTCCAGTCGAGATGTTCAATTGCTGCATAGGTGTTCAATTGCTGCCAGCCTTTCTGAGAGGCCTGAACCACCTCCTCCCCCCCACCCTGCGATATCTAGGCTTCTTAAGATAGAGCGTTAATTACCACCAACCTCCATCAAAAATAAACCTCCCGTCACCCAGGCGTCCCCAACCTGATACTTGATCACCTCCTGCCATCAGCGAAGCCAGACCCCTCTCCCGATTGCTAAATATCCCATTCTTTATCACTGCCTGACTTTGCGGAAGCGGACCTACCCGTTACAGTCCAAGAATCAGAAATCAAGCTGTTCAATCATCTTTGGCTCCCGCCGAAACCTACATCGCTTCGGACATCTGATACCCCACATCCAAGAATACATGCTCATTGTAAACCACCTCTAACAATCTAAGCTCTCCACCTCTTGCTTCTCATTCGTCTGGGTTTAGTTTATTTACTTGTATAGCGTACCCCACCGAAAGGTATCTGGGCGCTTTTACTTGGGTACATGGATACAGAGATAGTAAACAGGACCCCGCAAAGCAGGGGAGGTGTGTTACAGATCACCTTACAGGCAGGAGCAATGAGAAACATAGGGGAAACAGCTATGCAGACAAGCATATTTACAGAAAGAAGTACAATTTATAGATATACAGTCACTAGGCCTAAGTTACATTTACAAGGAAATAGGGCAGTTACATTTACAAGGAGATGGAGCAGCACAAACTATGTGTGTGTGTGCTCCGTGTCGGAGTTTAGTCATGCTCAGAGGTCGTTTGAGCTAGGGAGCCGTGCTTTAATTTTAGCTCTGAAGGTCCAGGACTCAGACTCTGCTCTAATGTCGGAGGGGAGGGAGTTCCAGCGTTTGCCCACTAACACTGGGAAGCTAGAAAGACATGCTGTTTTTACATAGTATTTAGGGATGGAGAGTTGGTTGAGTTAAATGGATCTGGTGGGTCTATTGGTCTTATGTCTCAAGAATTTAACTGTCAAATAAGAGGGTGCTGTGTTTGCTAGACATTTATGGGTGATGACAAGCGCCCGGAGTGTAATTCTGTCACAAATGGGTAACCAATGAGCCTTTCTTCTGAAGGAAGAGAGGGTATTATCATTACCTGCTACAACTGATTTGTAGAAACCCAACACACAGCAAGCACCAAGGCCAGTAACTACCACCATAATCCCCACCCAAGTTACCTGCACCCATAGCCCATATTCAGACGCCCCACCCGCCTATGTACAATAACCCCAAGGACAGCACTCCCGTTGTAAGAGGAACACCCCTACTCAACTGATTGAACAAAGACACACCCTTGAAAAACATCCAGACGGAACAACCTAAGAGGATTAAAATCAACACTAGCCTAGCACGAGGCACCACAGTTGGAAAAACTGCCCCTATAAACCTAACTCCTCCCACCAAAGACCCAAAATGCCCTGACGTAGAATTGGACGGAGACGAAGAGAAAAGGAACACGATACAAATAATACAGATACACAAGCTCAACCACCCCCAGCAGAAGACGCCTTCAATACAGAACACACCACGCAAAATAATACTATCTACAAAACAAACATTGCAAGAGAAAAATCCTTACACCTTACACGGTACCTCGCACCAACCAAAGAACCTAGATACTTCAGCAAAACCAACATTTCCAGAGGGATACAAAAAAAAACAAACGGAACAAAAGAAGAGTGGACCCAAGAAGAGAATAGGACAACGTCAACCCCCTTACTCCCTAGATCGCAAGAACAGAAGGGCACTATTGATACCCACATAAAATGACAGGAGATAAAGAAACAATAGAAGTCAAACGAATTATCAATCTCCCAGACTGATTCAAAGACAAAGCCGCCTTCACAGAACCTCAACTGCTCGGAGCCAACATAAAAGAACCCCAACGTAACACCCACAAATCAAAACCGGGAAAAAATAAACCAAATGACACCAAAAAGATCTACTGCAATCTAACGCAAGATCAATGTCCAAACATGCCACTGAAATCTACGACCTAAGTGATGGAGGCATTGACATCCTTTTCGTAACCAAAACATGTCTAGATGACAACTATAAGATCACCCTCAATAACTGCCTCCACGATACCTTCAAGTGCATCCAAGTAAACAGGAAAACCAAAAGAGGTGGTGGATTGGCAATCATCCACAAGGAACACTTGGAAATTAAAGTGGAAGACCCACTAAACATCAACAAATGCGAATCCCTAATCATACGTCTATCAACAAATCCCAAGACAAATCTGAAATCCATACTGGTATACAGACCACCAACGTACGATGCAGCCTTTGTAGACAACTTCAAAGAAGCAATCACCAACCTAGCTATCGAGCGTAACCACCCGATTATCCTCTGAGACTTCAACATCTGCTTTGAAGAAGAAACCACAACCTCACAAAAATCTCTTATTTGCCAACTAACAATGAAACTACATCAGCTGCTCAAAGGAGCAACCCACACGGCAGGACATACACTGGATGCAATCTTCACCAACAGAAAACTAATTACCATGGTGCCACCGATTCAGATCCTCTGGAGCGACCACCTCATCGTGCCCTTCGTAATCACACTGCCCTTCCCAATAACCAAGAAACAAGAAAAGCTAACGATCATCATGAAAAGAAATTGCAGAACCATAAAAAATTCCAACTTAAAGGAAAGACTGCAGATCACCAAACCACAACCATGGGCGAAGCAGACCTAGACACTAAAATATATATACTTCACAACCGGAACGCCACAACAATCGAGATCGCCAAAGAAAAGCCTTTCAATCCATCACGCAAAAGATAAACAGCAAAATGGTTCACCCCACTACTAAGCGCCATGAAAAGGGAAAAAAAACTAGAACTAGAATTACAAAAAGCAAAAAGGAAATACTACGACAACAGAATCCTCAAAGCATTAAACACCCAAAAAACGATTTAAAATCAAACCAAATAAAAAACCCATCCGGCTTCAACACTCCAATACCATCGAAGAAATTATGCAGTGACCTCACAGACCACTTCAAAAATAAAATCATGACTGTTGCTGGATTTTGAGAGAGTGAGACCGTTTCCCCCACTCTCTCGTATATTAATGGGATTTTGTACTCTGTTTCTTTTGGTTGTGGAGTCTGACAAACTCCATAGGCAACATCTTTTACATTGTGTCACACAGCATCTTCGGTGCAGTGACACAGTGAAATCTTTTAGATTTCCCAAAGGTTTAAATACCTTCTCTGGGATAAACTACTGTTTCCCAGAGCAGTAAAGTGAAATTGACGTTACTTACCATTTGTAACTTTCTAGACCCAGCATACACTATCTTACAATAGGGTGCTTGAGGTGTTAAGAAGTATCCCTTTGTCCATCTTCTCATGTAACAATTTTATGTTACCCTTTCCTCAATGAATGGCTGGTGGAAGTGGTTTACTTTTAACTACCGGGGTGTGCTTTTACCGCGGGCAGCGTTTGCAGCTGCAGCACCCAAGGGTGCAATTTTTGTCAAAATAGCTGCAGTCTTCTTTATTTGCCAGTTCTTTGTGGAACGGTCCTTCTTGAGATTTACTCTGCGCGCCAAACCAGGTTTGGCCCCTTTGTTCATTTTGTCTTTGGCGGGATTCACGAGTCAAGCCCGCCTATGGCTCCAGGGTGTCTGGCGGGGACAGGAAGCAAGGGAGGTGCCCGAAATTCCCTGTGCTTAATCTCCTAGGAGACGGGAATGCACTCTTGGGTGCTTGTCCGGCAAGGACAGCCACCTTGCTGGGTGACTGACAGCTAGGCTGGAATAAATGGGAGAAACCTGCATAAAAAGGCAAGGCTTTTTGACTTAGAAGGCAGAGTCGACCACTGGACGAAGGAATCCAAAGAAGAACATGGAAGAGACACCTGATGCAACTCCTGGACCGTTGGTTTTCCCAGTGAATCCCTGCTGCTGTGCTGAAGCACCAAATTCGTACCGACAGACGTCCTGCAAGGACGACTTCTCCCTTTGAGTTGGTGGGACCAATCAACTCCAAAGTAAGCCACCTGGACATCCTCTCGAAGCTGGTTGAAGTTCCACTGTAGTCGCTGCTGGAACCGAATAGCCAGGTAGAGGAACACCAGATAGTGTGTTGCTTTGAAGCTGGCCAAGAGCTTGAGGAAGATCCTCCGGACTCCCAGGCACCAGGACTGACCGAGCCTGAGCCACCTTAACAGCCTGCTGGGCCCCAGATGCAAGGAAGGCCCATCTCGACAACCAAGAGTCGGCAGTGTTGCTATTTGCTGAGATGCGAGGAGCTGAAACCGCAAAGTGCCACTGAATAGAAGTTGGTCCTTTTCTGTCACTGACCGCCCCGTTGCAGTGCAGGAGTCCTCCAGATGTCCTCCCTCTTGTCCCCACGACCAAGGCACAGGAACACAGGATCTGCAGAGCTGCACAGGAACAGAAGCCAGCCAAAGCACTTTTCTTCTAACCGAAAGGTACTATAAAGTCTAAGAGAACTTACCTCTTGTGTAACCTCACTTGTTCTCAGTGGAGACTTGTCTTGGTTGCTTCGGTAGAGTTGCTAACAGCATCTTTACCTCACACGACTAATCAGCTTGTGGCCCTACTCTGATTTCTTCTTTTCTACAAAGACTTCTAAAACATTGTGCAAGACTTTGACCTACCTGCAAGAAGTGCTTCAGTTCACCTTGAATTTCGTCCAATTGACTTTGGTCTGGCGTGGCTTCCTAAAGGACTTCTTCCCTCTCACATTGTGTTTGGTCTTCCTTCCAGGAAGGGGTTAACTTACTTTGCATTGGGGGGTTACCAAAAGTACTTACCTGCTTCAGAATATTTTTGAGATCTCTTGTTTTATTCTAATAATCTGTTTCTTTGACATACTCCTGAGTATTGCCCTAAATGCAACAGCGATATATTAATGTCCACAGTGTCATAGCTATTGAAGTCACCTGATGATGTAGGAAGTGTGTGTGCCATCCCAAATGGGTATTTGCCAATTTAGGGAAACTCAAGAGTGTGTATTTTTGTAATATTGTAGTAATGGTAATAATTTGTTTCTAGTGTATAAGGTTTTAATTAAACAACTTGCACTTTAAATCAATTGTCAGTGTCTTTTGGAGTGTATTTTTGTGTTACTATTATATTGCCCCTTCTGAAGAAGGCTTACTCAAACTGACTCTGAAATAAATTAATTGTAAAATCAAGAAACAATGTGTGTAAGAGTTTATTTGAATACTTGTCACTGTGAATCTCTGTGCAACTCCCCTACAGCTCACATTGACCCCTCTTGAGAGAAGCCTGGCTGCTCAACAGGCTACCAACCTGTGTAGTACAGACTTATAGCAAAGGTTGGTTCCTATTGCCATGAGGTCAGGGTTGTTGTAGTGCACCCAAAGGGGTACTGCATACAATCTTGCCTAACAGAAAGACAAAAGCTGTGGAGTTTTGGACTCCTCCCTCGCTTCCTGCCTACTCAGATACTCTGGGACCTGGGTGGGGAATACAAAGGATTCCTGCAGTGAGACATTTCCACTGAGGTCGTTCTGGCCTAGAATGGCAGAGGAAGACCTCGGAAACAGCTAGCATAATTACAAATGGCGGAAAAATAGAAAGGTAGCCCTTGTGTGCATTACCGAGGCTGATTTAACAGCCTGCGGGTAATAAGACTAAAAAGTCACGAAGGTAAAACCACTGCCACCAGCCATTCAAGTAAACCTGCAATTGTAACAAATGCTACAGGTAAGTAAGGGGATAGACTGTATCCCCAAATCACTCCACATAAGGTGGGGTGTGCTGGTTTACTATATAAAATGTAAAGGGGGGTGAAAAATCCTCCTTTGCCCATTGGGAACAGTAGTTCACCCAAGCAGATTAAAGAGAAATTAACAGGGAAGCCCAGAGGGGCAACCCAGCCTAATCCCAAAAGTTATAGGAAATTATAACTCCAATCAGACTATGGAGAGACATAAAAATGTCACCCATAAAAAGAGTATAAGACTAGGTGGGAGGGGTAAAAAGATTCCCCACTCACATAGGCACAAGGGGAAATAATCCCCAAATTCAAGTAAAAGGTTTTGGAGTTGACACAGTTCAGGAACATGTATCACAAATATGAAAATACTATGTAACAACTGCTAAAACCTTAAGGCCTCTGAAAAGTGCTTGTTAGGCAAAGTTTGTATGCAGTACCCTCTGTGACCACTACACACAACTCTGACTACAGGTATAGGAAACCCAACCTTTGGTATAAGCTTGTAATATACAGCTTTGGTAGTGTTTTGAGCCGCCAGGCTTATCTCAAGAGGTGAAATGTGAGCTGTAGTGGAGATTTACAGTTACAGGTATACAAATAAACTCTTACACTCAAGGTTTCTTGCATAAACAATTATTAATGTATTAATCAGTCAGTTAGAATAAGCATTCTTCAGAAGGGAGCAATATAATAGTAACACAAATACACCTCAATACTGTACACTCTTAGTTTCTAAATCAGTAAAGACCCTTTTGGGATGGCCCAGAGGCGCAACCTACGGCCACAGTTGACTTCAATTCAATAACTAGGGTGCTGGGGACATTAATATCTTAATGTTGGCATTTAGAATACTTTTAGAAGTTGGTAAAAGGTAAAGATTATTAGAGCAAGAGACCACAAATTGCCCAGCAGAGTCTTTGGAGCAGAGTGAGCAGTGTCTTGGAGTATCTCTGCAGTTTAAATTGGCGTGGCCGTGACTCTGTTAAAACCTGACTCGCACCGTGCAGCAGTCGCGGTGTCGAGCAGTCTTTGGAGTCCTGGGAGCGGAGCGGACCTGGAGCCGGCAGTTAGCAGCGTAAAGAACTTATTTTACTTATGGACAAAACAAATTTCACTATGCGGGAACGAGGGAAGTCCCTCCCCCTACCTCCTTCATTGCCGCCGCCGAAGACGCAAGCCCAGCTGCAACGGGAACATGCAGAATCAAGGCTCGAGACGGGAGGGCAGATGGAGTCGACCGAAGAGGTTGCAAGTAATCAACACCAAGTAAGTCATCTCATATCTCCAAATCAAAGTCAGAGACTCACCTTTTATTCAGTTCTCTTCCATTCATTCCAACCTAGCAATCACACGCCAAGCAGGGTGGCTGCCCTTGCCGGCATCCATTATTTGCACCAGGTTCCTTTCTGATTTTGGACACGCATTTGAGGTCGTTTCCTCATTTCCACCAAAAGTACATGGGACACATGTAAATTGGCTTTTATATGCAGACGACCTAATCCTCCTTAATGCGACTCCTATCAGACTACAGCAGAAGCTGGACGCTGTAAAAAATATATGTTAAAAACAATGGTTTGCAATTCAACAAAATAAATATGAGATACTGGTTCTACAAAACCTAAGGTACATCAAGAGAAGTAACGGGAAACAATGTAAGTGGTGCTTGGGAGAGGAAAAACTAAATATTGTAACCAACACCAGATACCTGGGAATGAAGATCAGTTGCAATATTGATGATAGTGAAAATTTCCCATATTTTTTTTTATTAAGGATGGTTGCCTGGCATGCTAGCTGTCAACACTTGATTTTGGCCATTTCAACCCAAGGACTAAGACCAGTGATGAACTTTTATAATCAAAAAGTGGTCCCGGCATTGATACTTGGTGCAGAAGGTGCCTTTGGATGCTCACATCAATTGTGGGCGACACTGGAAAATATCTTTTGGGTAAAGGTGCTACAGTCACCTAAGGGTACTCCAACAGCGTGCATACGATATGAGCTAGGGCTTATATCTATTAATGCACGTGTATGCACGTGTATGTTAGAATATGTTAACAATCTCTCGCAAAACAACGATGAAAGATGTTGTCCCTCAATTCCAAATATAGAACAATCCTGACAATGGCAACGCAGAGGGTATTAGTCTTAGGGTCCCGACGATGTGAGGTCTTGCTTGAAGAACTAGTAATTGACATCACAACTCTACATTGCAATCCGAATTTAGCCAAGACTAAACTTTGGAGGCTCGACTGGATTTAAACAGGAGCACAAAGATCACGATGCAGAATAATGAAGGATGTGCCCTCTGAAGCGAGAGCATTCAACAAACTTCAAAACTTTGCGGAACACTTTCCGGATTCATACCGAAGAGCCTTGTACCTGAGCTTTCTACTGAACACATTTAAAACTAAAGAAAGGTTAAGCCATTGGGCGAAAAACCAGGGGATGGATTTAACTTGTAGATCTTGTGCTCAACAAGAGGAGACTTTAAAACATCTCGTACTATTTTGTACTGCTGTTCGAGCTCAAATAACAAAACACTTAACATTAATTCTCAAAAAGCAGCAATCGCTGAGTGCTGAGATCTGGTGGGCAAGGATTTTCAGTGGAACTGATCGGAAATTAATTTACACCTTGTCCTTCTTGGAATAAGAAAGAGACTTGCTGCTGCTTAACAATAACGTGTAACTAGAGACTAAAGAGAAACTGTCGATGAAATTATGATTTATTTTACTCAAGGGAAATAATGGAGGGTACGATGTGATAATGTCTATGTTTTTTCTTGTGTACTTTTTAAAGGTTTGAATAAACCGTGTTAAAAAAAAAAAGAATATTCTTAGCAGGCAAATGCTTTTGGATCCTCCAAGGACAGTCGTACAATTCAATAGGCTAAGCCAAAGTCAATGGGCAAAAGGCTTATATAGGATGAAGCACTTCTGGTAAGCAGAGGGAAAAGTCTTGGCACAAGTTCTTGGGAGTTTTTGAAGAAAAGAAGAATCAAATGTAGGGCCACAAGCTGATTAGGCTTGTGAGGTGTAGAAGTTGCAAGCACTCTACAGTAAGAGGTAAGTTCTCACAGACACTTTACAGTACCTTAGAAATGAAGAAAGAGATGCAGCTGATGATTTCTGTTCCTGTACAGCTCTGCAGATCTCGCTGTTCCCGGTTTCCATCAGCAACTCTATGAAATTCATCCAGCTCCAAGATGGATGTCGAGGTGGCTTACTTTGGAGTTGATTGGTTCCACCAACTCAAGGGGAGAAGTCGTACTTGCAGGGGCTTCTCTGTTGATGCGAACTTGGTGTTTCGGCACTGCAGCAGGGCTTCAACTGGCAAACCAACGGTTCAGGAATTGCAGCAGGGGTCCTCTTCAAGTTGTTCTTCGATTCCTTCGTCCAGTGGTCGATTCCGCCTTCCAAGCCAAAAGACTCGCCTTTCATTCAGTTCTCTCCCATTAATTCCAGCCTAGCTGTCAGTCACCCAGCAGGGTGGCGGCTGTCCTTGCCGGACAGTCAGCTGGCCAAACATCACAGTGCATTTGGGTCTCCTAGGAGACTAAGCACGGAGTTTCGGGCACCTCGCTCACTCCCTGCCTACCCCAGACACTCTGGAGCCAGAGGTGGGTTTCACTCGTGAATCCCGCCAAAGGCGAAATGAATAAAGAGACCAAACCTGGTATGGCACGGAGAGCAAATCTCAAGAAGGACCTTTCACAAAGAACTGGCGGAAAAAGAAAACCGAGGGCCATTTTGACAAAGATGGCTCCCGTGTGTGCTTTACTGTAGCTGCGAACGCAGCCTGCGGTAAAGGCACACCATGGTAGTTCACATGAAACCACTGCCACCAGCCATTCAGTGCGAAAAGGGTAATATAAAAAATGTTACATGAGTAACTAGACAAAGGGGATACTAGGTAACCCCTCCAGCACTCTATTGTAAGATAGGGTGTGCTGGGTCTAGAAAGTTACAATGGTAAGAAAAGTCAATTTCACTTTACTGCTCTTGGAAACAGTAGTTTATCCAAAAGAAGGTATTTAAACCTTTGGGAAATCTGAAAGACTTGCCCGTACCACTGCACTGAAGGTGCTGTGTGACAATGTATAAGATCATGCCTATGGAGTTTGTCAGACTCCACAACCAAAACAAACCGTGGATAAAATGACATTAGAAATACATGAGGGAGTGGGAAAAAAGGGTCACACACTCTACAGGTTAAAAAAATTAAGTCCTCAAAATCCAGCAAAATTACTGGGGGTCTCTAAGGTGGAGGGAATTAACACATTTCTGAGAATTGTCCCTAACAGTGCTAACCTGCTAATGTTGGTGTTCATATATTTTATCCCTACAACATAATAATTGGATTTACTATAACAGTGGAAATGCTTTAATCAATTGTATAGGTTTTACAGTGTGGTTAACATACCTGATTTATTGCATCGGTGTCCTATAATGTTTATTAGCTTTGCAATAGTACTTGCTTAACTTAAGATTCATCATTGCCTTGTGTATATATAAAATAAATAACTGATAACTATTTTGATATAACTAAGTATGTGTTTCTTTTGGCCGATGTATACTCTAAGTAATACAGCTCAAATCTACCTCCTAAAATGAGCCTGGCTGCTCTGCCATACTGTATGAGGGATAGTGGAGACTCACCCCTTCTGGCTGGAAAGGTATGCAAATCCCGTGGACAATCTAGACCTCCTTTGCTGGGGAGAAGCAGGGCTTGTAAGATTGAGTAATTACAGTGTAATTCAGATTGGTATCTACAAATAGAAAGGGGAGTAAGGTCAACCCCTCTGGTATTCTCATCTAGTAAAGAAATCAAGTTAATTCAAAACAATTGGACAGAAAGCTGTCCTCTCGTGTGTGCATCCTCTGCAGCTTCTTACCTCTGCAGTGTTAGTGAGGATTCCGAGAAGGCAACCGCGAATGGACGAAGAAGCGGAATGCCTGTTGACTATACATGGACGCCTGCACGAGCCGACGCGATGACGTCAGATGTAAACATCTGACGTCATTGCGTGACGCGCACTCAACATCGCGCCAGCATCTCCATTCCCGGTATATGGGACAAGGAGAGAAAAAGCGTGACGTGCGTCGCCATAGTTTTGTAAAAGGTGGTGTGCTCATGACCGTTAAAGTTGATAACATTGAATATTTTGCTCCTGAGGAAGGGACATCACTTCCCGAAACGCGTTGAGCCATCTGAATAGTGGCTAGGCCTCCGGTGTACCTAATATGTATATATTCTTTGATTGAAGACATGTCACTAGATGACGATCAACAATTGGTAATATTGCTGAATATAGACTGGCATGTATTAATAAATTGGATATTTGTTGAAATCAATAACCAAGTGACTATATGATTATTATTCATACAGATTACAAAAGCACAGAAGAAATTACCTAATTACCTATAAGAATACTCCTTTTGTGGTAGATTAGCCCTATAATTCAACCAAACTTTGACTTACCTTTTCCTGTTTTCAAAGCATGAGTACCACATAACCTTATGTCTTGACTAATTGATTGCCTTTGGCATTAACCCGAGTGTGCAGGGGACGCAAATGATCCCCAGCCTGTGGACACTTTATTTCTCTTGCTCTGCCATACTACCAATAACTAGAGTGGTACAGGCCTATAATAGAAGTTGGAGCTCTGTATAACAAGGGTATAGTTTTATAAAGTTCTACCAAGGTGGATTTTAGAGAAACTTCCCTTACACAGCTGCACTGTTAAAGGCATGTAATTAAGCCAATTCCCAAACAAAGTAGTAAACTGACCGTGTAACATTTTTAATATTAGGTATGCTATTGGTTTAACAGGCATGCTTGCGTTAGAAACAGTTACAAAAATAAAGGTACCTTTCGATGGTTGGTATGAGGGAAGGTGGTGGGCCCCCAGGCGGTGGCGGAAAACCTGAAATATTAGAACCATATCATTTAAGCATCATTATCTATTGACACACATTTACAAATAAATATTAAAGTCCATGCAAACAAAGATTATTCCATAAACTGGGTGTTGCACTTTTTTCAGAGAACAAATCTGTAACCTAGCACATATGCAGCACCTTACTAGTGGAGATTTATATGTGCATTCCTATGTGACTGGCTTACAAAGAGAAAAAAACTGGTTCTCCAGCATGGGCATTCTTAAGAGATTAGTATGCTCTTGTAAACCACACATGCTGATCGAGTGCAGCACTTTTACAACAGACATTTTTGCATTAGAAAGCATGTCTATGCCAAAGAGCACATATCTTTACAGGTCCTTTAAGAAAGTAGCACAATCGCTCGGTGTGAGGGGTACCAGAGCATGCAATACAGCAACCATCATCTGAGCTAGTTTTGACTTCTGAAAGAGTGAGGTTCAGAAACTAGTTACATCCTTTGCAAGGGAGGTCCACAAACAAAACTGGTACGAAGCATGTTATGTTATTGGGTCACAGAGCGCAGCTTCGGCCATTTTAATGGGCTCTTGGCCATTAGGGATCTTAAGAAATGGGGTGGGGTGTTAAACGTATAGCCAGCTAATGGTTGCTGGAGGGTTGAGTTATACAGATCGAAAAGGGAGGCTGTGTAAATAGGTGTTTTGGGGGTGCACTGTGTTAAAACCCGGCCTGAGCACATTTGATATCAAGTGAGAGTTTGTTTGGAGACCCATTTGGTTCCATACAGGCATGTCATATGCTCTGATGTTGTAGTTAGTGTTTGGCCAATAGTTGATCAGTATTATGATTTGTTAGATAAGAATTGATGTAGTAACCCTGTGGGAGACTACACAACATACGTCCTCTTGGTATTAGGTAACCCACCTTTTGGTATAGGCCTATACTACACAAGTTGGTATTGTGACTCAGCAGCCAGGCTTATCTCAAGATGGGTAAATGTGAGCTGTAGAGCTGTAGCAATGAAATCCACAAATACAAGTAGCCAAGTTACACTTAAAATCAAGGTTGTCATCAATATATATTTAGTTAACAGTCGTTTTTAAATAAGCATTAAGAACCAGATGAAAACAAAAACCCAAGACAGAACCTAGAACTCTTTGATGGTGCTGACACCCCAAACCCTTCACCTCAAAAAGAGATCGAACAGGAAGAAAACCCCAACTCCGATCAGAAGACGACCTCAACTAGAAAGTCCATACCAAACAACACCTCCAAACTCCACTGCAATCTTATAAACACAAGATCCATGTCAAAACACTCAACTGAAATCTTCGATCTACTCGATGACAACGGCATTGACATCCTGTTCATCACAGAAACATGGCTGGACGACAACTACAAAATGACACTCCAAAGCTGCCTTCCCACAGACTTCAAATGCCTTCAAATAAATAGGAAAAACAAAAAAGGGGGAGGCATCGCAATAGCATTCAACCACAGAAAATAAAAACAGATGACCCGCTTAACATCGTCAACTACGGAAACCATGGTAATACACCCAACAGCAAGCCCAAAAACCAACGTCACTTTCATCCTGGTGTACAGACCACCGACATGATGCAACCTTCGTCGATAACTTCATAGAAGCCATCACCAACATAGCCATCAACCATGAACACCTAATCATCCTAGGGGACTTCAACATCTGGTTTGAAGACAGTCACGCCAACTCTCAAAACACACTAATTGAACAACTCACGACCATGAAACTACGACAACTAGTCAAAGGGGCAACACACTCGGCAGGACACACCCTCGATGCAATTTTCACCAAGGAAGAACTCATCACCACGGCACCGCCAATACAAATACTGTGGAGCGACCATCTCATCATCCCATTCGTGATCACTATGCCTACTCAAGTCTGCATCCAACCTCCAAAACTCACAACCACCACCAAAAGAAACTGGAAACAAGTCAAAGAAAGCAACCTATTCCAACAACTAGAGCTAACCAAACCTTCAAATACAGAACTAGAGCAAGCTGACCTAGATGGGAAAGCGGAGCTACTACACAAATGGATTGCAGACACAATTGACAAGATCGCCCCATAAAAAACATTCACCCCATCAAAAAAAAGAGCAACGGCAAAATGGTTCAGCCCACTATTAAGCACCATGAAAAAGGAAAACAAAAAGATGGAACTGGAACGGAGGAAAGAATACAACCCAGGCAAAAAAAACACTGTTCTAGAGACAAATCCGCACATACAAGAAGGAAATTCAAAAGGCGAAGAGAAGGCATTATGTTGACAGAATCACCAATGCCACCAACACCCAAAAAGAAATGTTTAACATAATTAAAGAGATGAGAAACCCACCAGGCTGTGACAACACCACAGCCCCCTCAGAGAAACTATGCGAAGACCTAGCAGACCACTTAAAAAAAAAAAAAAAAATCAATGACATCCGACAAACCATACAAAACCTACCAACCTACCACAACATACTACAAAGCGAACCTATCGCAGAACCTCAGCAGAAACTCAAAACCTTTCCAGAAATATCAGCAGAGGCATTCGCAATGCTGGTAAAACACAGCAAGAAAGCTGGATCACCCATGGATCCCTGTCCCCGGACATCTACAAATCAATCCTCGCACAAGGAACCCCAGCAGAATACTACAGAAACCTTCTGAACCTATCACTAACAGGAACTGTACCGAGGACCTTCAAATCAGCATTTATTAAACCACTTCTAAAAAACACAAGTGAGACGTAGAAGACCTCTCCAACTACAGGATGATCTCGAACATTCCCGACCCGGCAAAACTCCAGGAAACCTACGTATATAAACTAACCCAAGAACACGTAAAAAAACACCACCTGCTAGACCAAGCTCAAGCCGTTTTCAGACCTGCAAGAGGAACGGAAACAGCACGATTATCCATCTGGGACGACCTAAAAACTAACGCAGACTCAAACACAACCTCAGCCCTTATCCTACTCGACCTCTCAGCAGCCTTCGACACAGTCATGACACCCTAACCAAAAGATTAGAAGACATAGGTATAACAGACACAGCACTTCTCTGGACTAAATCATTCCTAGCAGATAGAACAGAAACCGTATGGATTAAACCCTTCAAATCGACTCCAAGAGCTAACGACTGTGGAGTGCCACAAGGATCCTCACTATCACCACTGTACTCCAACATCTATCAGACTCCGGTTATCAGAATCTTCAAAATGTACATTACATGCTACAACTACCCAGATGACACTCAAATCATCTACAAAATCAAAGACACCCAAGCCGACCATTCAACCCTAATAGAGTGTCGAAAAGAAATCTTCAACTGGATGACTGCCAACAACCTAAAAATCAACCCAGGAAAGACAAATCATGATCATATCCAAACACAAACAGAACGAAATCGCCATCCCCTGGCCAAAGGAATTGGGAACCGCACCATCACCATCTAAGGTAGTAAAAAATCTGGGAGTCATGATGGACAACACCATAACCTTAGAACCACAAATAAATGCAACAGTCAAGAAATGCTTTTTCCACCTCCGAACGGCAAGAAGAATCCTACCTTTCCTCTCCTTCACGCACAAAACACTCACTATTGTTGCCCTCATCATGTCAAGAATCGATTATGCAAACAGCCTCTACCTCGGAATACCAGAATACCTCCTGAAGAAACTACAGCGGATCCAAAATGCAGCAGCCAGACTACTCCTTAAACTATCAAGAAGAGAACACATCACTCCTGCCCTAAAAATACAACACTGGCTACCAGTAAAACTTTGCATTACCTTCAAAACAATGTGCATAACGCACAGGGCAATCAGCAGACAAGGAGCAGAATTCTTACAAAAGAAAATCTACAAGCCAACAAGACCCCGACCCCTCAGGTCAAGCAACGACATCCGCCTGGAACCAAAACCATACCTCAAGGAAAAACTTGGAGGCACCTCATTCTACCACTTAGCCGCAAAAACCTGGAACATCCCAAAAAAAATAAACACCAAAGATCACCTAAAATTTAGGAAATTACTAAAAACCTGGCTCTTCAGCACCACAGACTCAAAGTGAAAACCAAAAGAGAAAGGAATAGGGATGACTTAACAAAAGTGGACACGGACATCTCCCAGACCCGACAGGGTAGCTCCCATGGCACATGGACGAGTGATGCCGAGCATAGAGTGGAACTCAGGTGAGACACATGGAGACGGACTCAACAACCCCACCTAAACCCCGCACTTGCCCCTTAGTTCCCACCAGGTACCACAGTGTTGTGAGATTGTCGGGATATTATCAAACATCACAACTACTGAGCCATGTACATTGACAGGTGAACTGGCCATATGACTTGGAAGGGAAGGCAGGTAGGTAGGGCTACGAGGTAGACAAGGAGGAGGGGGGCAGATTTGAAAGGGACCTTCAAGGCCAGATGGTCCCAGATCAGGACAGAGGCGCAGTAGTGCTCCCGAAACCCATCTAAGAACACTACAGAAGTCGAAATCCACCGCCTCAAGTGAGGATAGAAATGCTAACTAATCAATTTGCACTAACAATTTCCGGCCTCCGCATACATCTCTCAAACTCCAAACCAAACAACCACAAACCTACAGCACAACAAACCGCACAAACTTCCCCCTTTCAAATCGCACATTGCACTACCGGCCCCTTTGGCAACCTTAAAGTGATGCTATGAACCTCTTGTGATATTCCAATACATGTACGACTAATGTAGTAATACACCCCATGATTGCTCATTGCCTTACTAGCCCCATGGTGACCTTAACATGATGCCTGAATCCACTGTCATTCCGATATGTAATGGTGTCATTTCGATTTCTATGTGATTTCATGCTGCATATATTAAATTATATGATTTATGGGATTTACTAGCCCTACTTGACCATAACGTGATGCTTGAATCCACTGTCACTCTAATATGCAATGGTGTCATTTCGATTCTTATGTGATTCTCATGCTGCAACTATACCTTATGCTGGAGTACCACACCCCCAGCCTTCCTGTCCTAGCACTGTGCTCTATGAACTTGCAGCGACTCTAATTCGGATGTGACCATTGAACCTTGCTATGATTGTTTTTAGCTAAGCAAACCACCCAAGGCTGAAACAGCATACACCTGCTACACGGCCCTATTAGCATATTCCATGATCCATACCACTGGGTGAACCCCTTGGTTACAACTAGCCACCCTCAATCTACACTGCAACACCTTAGCCAGACAACCTTAAGCAAAGTAAGGGAAGTAACCTGAACCCATAACTACTCTAACTACCATGTGTAGAAACCTGACCTCCCTGACCCTCCTAACTACACTTACAATCCTGGCCTTTGCTACCTATAGCACTAGCCCCCCCCCCCCAACAGACAGAAACCCGATACTTAGGGCAAGACTACCTTGCATATATGAACCAAAAAAGAAACAGTGCAAATAATACTGCTAGACTCCCAATTACACAGACTCACTTGGATAAGCAAACTCAAGCCACAAAACTCTCAACTCTGACCCTGAGGCCCACTCACTCTCACAAAAAGAAACACCTGAGTCAAAATAAACACGACAAATCTGTAAGCAATCCCATTCCCAAGAATACTTTGTCATTAATTGGATCCCTTATCAATGCCAGATCCATGGTAGCCCATACAACCGAAATTGCTGACATGCTAAATAACGGTAGCATCGACCTCCTTGCCGTAACAGAAACCTGGCTCCACGAGGCAGCAGGACCCTCCCTGATGCTAGCCGTACCTGACAATTACCAGATCCACAGAGTAGATAGACCCAATGCAAAAGGCAGTGGCCTAGCCATCATCGCTAAAACCGCTCTGCCGATCAGGCTCACCACCTCACCTCCCTGTGCTTCTTGCGAAGTACTCTCAGCAAAACTGCCACTCTCCAATAACCGCACGCTAACCATCCATTTCATCTATAGGCCCCCAGGTCCCTTGGATACCTTCGAAGATGACTTTACCACCCTCATAGCTAACAATACCCAAAACCACTCGCAAACGCTGTTGCTGGGTGACTTTAACATTGGCTTTCATGAGCCAGATAACAAAAATGCCCTTTCTTTAACAGCCATCCTAAATGACCACGGGCTTACCCAAAAAGTCCTCACCTCCACACATGTTAAAGGTAGAACCCTTGACTGGGTATCTGGACTTAACTGCAACATAGTCATTACTGACATCATCCCTCAACCATTGACCGACCACTATCTAATAAACTTCACTGACACACTTGATCTCCTCAGCTCCAAAATTATCAAAATGATACCAGCACTCCCCACCAGAAGCAAAAAAGACATTACTACAGAAAAACTCATCCCCCTCCTCATGCCTACTATTAATGGCCTGGAGAACAATACTGACCCAGATACCCTAGTAGACACCTTCAACAAAGCTATGTCCCATACACTACATACTATTGCACCACCAAAACTATACAAAGCTAAGCAAGAAGCCCACCTTAATGCTTGGTTCACACCCCAACTTAAGGACCTCAGAAAGCAGAAAAGAAAACTCCAAACTATCTGGCGCAATTCGCCCACTGACAATAATAAAGCTAACTTAACCCAATTCTCCAAACATTACAAGACAGAAATTATCAATACAAAAAAAAAATGTATTCAATGACAGAATTACTAATGCTGAATCTACTACCAAGGAACTTTTCGCCATCCTCCGGGAAATGGAATCCCCCATTCAACCAACTGACACTGTCCCCAAGGACAAGATATGGTTTACTAACATATAGAACGCCCTATCGAATTAAAATATCCACCCTCCAACACAAAATAACTAATAAAAAGGATTCCCTCCCTTCTACTGATCAACAAGTACCCTTAGCAGCTGAACACAATACTATCCCGCCTTTTAGCTTCAAACCCATCTCTATTATCGACACTGAAAAGGTTATCCTCTCACTGAAGCCATCTAACTGTAAGGGCGACAGTTGCCCAGAACAAATAATAAAGGATGCAGCTAGAGATTTAGCCCTGTTTATCTCGAAGCTCATTAACTCCTCCTTCAAATCCAACAGTACCGACCAACCTAAAAGAATCCTGGGTCCTCCCCCTACTTAAAAAACAAACCCTTGATCCATCCATCCCAACCAATTATAGGCCTATCACCACCGCACCCTTCCTACTAAAAATCATCGAAAGAGTAGCCTATCTCCAAATTCAAGATTACTTAAAAGCTAACCATCTACTAGGCTCGCGCCAATCGGGTTTCCGCCCTCTCCATGGCACTGAAACAGCCTTGATAGATCTTAAAACTAAAATTGAGGAATTTAAGGATAGTGGGAAAATAGCGTTGCTACTCCTACTGGACTTGTCAGCAGCTTTTGACTTGGTGGATCACGCAGTCTTATGCAACCACCTCAAGCTCGCCGCCAATTTCACAGGGGAAGCTATAGCCTGGGTCCAATCCTTTCTAGCCAACCGGACCATGAGAGTCTTCTCCACCTCTACCTGCGCTGATCCCATCCAAATCACATGTGGGGTCCCACAGGGCTCCTGTGTCTCACCCACTATGTACAACATTTTCACCAAGCCATTGTTGGACAGACTAGGTGTCACCTACACAAATTATGTAGATGACACCCAGATCCTCATAGCCCTTTCAGGCAACTATGAAGCGGACCTGGCCTTGGTGAATAAAAAATACAAACTCATTCTGGCATGGATGGCCACGCATGGCCTCCGCCTGAACGACGATAAAACCGAAATCCTGCTCCTCGGATCAGACCATAACCTAACTAAACTCACCCCGGACTATGCTTCATTTAACATTGATAATACTATTAAGGTTATGGGAGAGGTTAAAACTCTAGGTTTTTACCTCGACTCAGCTCTCACCCTCAAAAAGCAAGTGAACGCCCTCGCCTCTACAACCACTTACACCTGTAAACTCATCCGTGCTGCCAGACCATTCTTGTCCAGTGCCATCTGCCTCACCTTGGCCAATGCTCTTATGTCTAGACTGGACTATTGTAACGCCCTATACTCAGGAGCCAACAAGTCGGTCATTGACAAACTCCAGAGACTACAAAACAACACCCTAAGAGCAGCTTTGAATATCCCACGCAGAGAGCATATCTCCAAATACCAGACTGAGGCCCATTGGCTAAAGATAAAGGACAGAATCCTCCTTAAAACTATTTCTCTCACATCTAAATGCCTAAACAATCTAGCACCCCCATACCTAGCTGAAAAAATCAACAGGAGACCCTCAAACCGACCGACAAGATCTGCCAACACCTTCTTACTCGAAGTCCCTAGATTTAAACTAACCACGGCAGGAGGATCTAGCTTCCCTGTTAGAGCTGCACAATCATGGAACACACTCCCACCTGACCTCAGACGCCCATTACCCTACATTAGATTTAGAAGTAACGCTCTCAAATGGCTGCACAACAACGATATGCAACTCCCCCTCATCTAGTTGATCATGATATGCATATGTTAAGACCGTCTTCTTCCAATGCTGCCCCATTATGACACTGTATGTACTGTTATCATTTGTATCATGTGTTGTAATTTTGTTCTGTAATAGCCTGTTTCAGGCACTGTAACTAACCTTTGAGTCTACCTGTACTGTTGCGCCTTGCTGCCCAAGGGCTTGGCGTGCATTATCAAATAAATGAACAAACGAACACTACATTGCAACAACAAAACAAAAACACACAGACTCGCACAACAGTACACGATGACTACCGGCCGCAAACACCCCAGGCCCAGACAATGGACCCACCAGGCTGAGGCCACCAATAGCACATCACTGCTCTCTTGCACTTTTCCAGCTTCCTCCCACTAACTCCCTTCCCTTCCTCTTTCAGAACCACCAAAGCGCCAGGGGACCACTCCGGTGGTGATAGTGCACGGTACAAATGTCCTTTAACATTAACATTCTTTTAAAAGGGCAATATATTTAACAATCAAATATAGTTTAAAATACTTTTTCAGAATCAACACAAAGCTAGTAGATACTCTTTAGAGATGCTTCTTACACTCTTCCTACACCCTGAGGTGACTTCACTAACTAGGACAGTAATGGCATTTATATATCACTAGTACACTTTGTAGATTCTGACGTTTGTAGAAAGGAAAAAGGTTAAACAGGTTCTCAGAGCATGTGAGCACTTAAACCTTCCAATGAAGACTAGATAAAAAACTTTCCCAGCAATAATAGTTAAAAACCAAGTTATCACCTATGACGGACAATAAGTATCAAAGTCAAATCGACAAGAAGAGTCTGCAGGCAGCCAGGACAGCCAAACTCTATTGGAGCACAGTCTATGGAGCTGAGCCACTTCTTAGATAGCAAGTTGTGCACAAACTTGGAGAGTCTGTTGAAGAGAATCAATGTAGGGTCACAAGGGTAGAGCTGTAATCAACTCTAGCAAAGTAGCTACTTCAAGTCTCAACTGAGAAGAGCAAAACTAAAGACACTGAGGTAAGTACCCCAAGTCAAAACAGTACCTTTGGTTAGAAGAAGAGTGGTCCAGCTAGATTGTTTGGTTGCAGTGATGCAGATCCTGGGTTCCTGGGCCTCAGTCGTGGGAACAAGAGGGAGGACGTCTGGGGGACTCCTGCGGCAGCAATTCAGAGTTTGGTGGCAGCTGCGGGTTCTTTTCACTTCGTTCTTTTTCTTTTCAGTGCAGAAGCACTTCGCGGTTTCAGCGCTCGGTAAACAGCACCACCATGGATCTTGGATACGATTGGGCTTCCTTCACTCCTTAAGTGGGACTCTAGCTCGGGTTGCGCTGCTTCTGGAGGGTCCTGGGGAGAATCCTGGAGCTTCTGGCCAGATCACAGACGCTGCACTAGACTAACGATTTCTCGACCCCTGGCACTCGGTTCCTGCAAAAGCAAAGAAGTACAGCCAGTCGGGGAAGATGGTCCAGTGGAGTTAGTCCACCTAACCCAAGGGAAGAAGTCGTCCCTTTCAGAGCTTTTCTTGTCGATCAGAATAAACGGCAGCAGGGCTTCACCTGGCAATTTAAAGGTCCAGGAGGATGCAGCAAGCTTTGTTCACAGTTTCTTCGTCGGGTTGTTCTTCCGAGTGGTCGACTGTCTCCAGTCCCAAAACCCTCATCTTTTAAGCAGGTTTCTCGCATTCATGCACAGCCTAGCTAGCTGTCACTCAAACGGGAAAGGACAGCCAATCAGGACTGGGTGCAATCAGGCATTCCTAAAGACAAAGGGGAGTTTCAGGAACCTTCCTCACTTCCTGCCCTTTTAGACCCACTGGAGCCAGAGGCAGGTTTCAGTACTGAAGCCCGCCAAAGGCAAAACAAACAAAGGGCTCAAACCTGGCTTGGTGCACAGAGTAAAACCCAAGAAATACCTCAACTGGAAAATTGCAAAAAAAGAAGACCGGGGCCATTTTGACAAAATGGTCACCCATGGGTGCTATACTGCAGCTGAGGAAAAATGTTACATGAGTAGGTAGGAAAAGGGGCAACCCACCAGCACTACACAAGATGGTGTTTGTGCGGGACCTACAAGGAGAAAAGGTAAATTAAGTCAATTTCACTTTACTATTTTTGGGAATAGTAGTACACACAAGAAAAAGTATTTAAACCTTATGAAAAATCAAAGGATTTCTCTGACACTGCAATGAAGGTGCTGTGCGTCACCATACAAAAAGTAGATGCCTATGGTGTTTGTCAGACTCCAAAGTCAAAGGAAACAATCAAAATCAGGTCAAAACATATGAGAGTGAGAAAAAGGGCTCACTCGCTACAGGGTTAAAATTAAAAAGTCCTAAGGTCCAGCAAATGAGCTGGGGGTCTCTAAGGTTGAAGGGAATTAGCACAGAAATGAGAATTCTCCCCAACATGGTAATGCATAGGAATTTGGTGTTCGATATGGTAGGAGGCTGAAAGGCTAGTTGGTAGTTACCGTTAGGTTTGGCCACAGGGGACTCCCAATGGGTGTGCTCCATATATCTGGTTGACAAGTACATAATAAAAGGTATTGAGCAGGTCAATTTCACAAAGACCAGCATTTGGCATCTTTATATTAAACAGCCATAAGCGTGGGCGGAGCAAGCTTAACGCCAGGTGTTGGGGTGAATTTGCATTTCTGTGCCAATTCCTTTTAACCTTGGAGACCCCGAGCTCTTTTGTTGGACTCGGGGCTTATTCATTTTAACTTGTGAGTGGGACTTTTTATTCTAACTGTTTTTTCTGACTATGATTTCGGTTTCTTACTGTTTAATGGAGTCTGGTAAACACCATAGGCATCTGCTTTTTGCATTGTGACGCACAGCACCTTTTGTGCAGTGCCACTGAGAAGTCCTTTGGAATTCTCTTAATGTTTAACTACATTTTCTTGGGTGAACTACTGCACCCAAGAAAAGTAAGATGACTCCTGTCTTACTTAGCCTTTCTTTTGTGGGTCCAGCACACACACACTCCCTATGTGGAGTGCTGGGGGTTACATAGTAACTATTTTATCCCACTTCTCATGTAACATTCTGGCTGGTAGCAGTGGCTTCTTTTTTACTACCTTGTTCCATGTATCAGCAGGCTGATTCCTCAGCTGCAGTACTGCAGCCAGGGAGGACTATTTTCTCAAAATGGCCCTGTCTTTTTTGCCATTTCTTGTCAGTTCCTTCTGGGCTTTTACTCTGTTTGAATCAGGTTTGAGTCCTTTGTGCATTTTCCCTTTGGCAGGCCTTAGCCCTGAAGCCCGCCCAGACACCAGTGTGCCTGGAAAGTAAGGAAGTGAGGGAGGGCACACGAAACTTCCCTATGTGTCTGAGTGAAACCAGTTCTGATTTGCCAGCTGACTGTCCTGCAGGGCAGCCACCCTGCTGGGTGATCGATAGCCTATGGCCGTGAAAGAATGGGAACCTGCAGAAAAGGAGGTTTTTGAGACTAGAGGTCAGGGCCGACCACTGGAAGACATGAACAGACACCAGCAGCACCCTCCTGGACCGCGAAGTGCTTGGTGAACCCTTGCAGCATTGCTGACCCCGTTTTCGTTTCGACTGGGTAGACCCGTACGGAACAACTTCCTCCCTTGTACTGGTGGGACCAACAAGCCTTAAGACGAGCTTCATTTTGGCGCAACCCCCGACTTGCTGTGACTTTCCAAGGCTGCAGAATCCCAATGCAGGGGGACCCCTGACCATCATCAAGTGCATTGTCTTCAGAAGTGCAAATCCAGCCAAAGCTTTGTGGGCATCCCAGAGGACCGAAGGAAATCTTCTGTCGCGAGCCCCCTCACCAGAGTCCAGGACTGAGGAATCAATAACTTCTAACCAGAGCAGTTTGTCCTTTGGCGCTGAGAAAAAGGCACCAAAACCACGAAAGGCTGCTCAATCGAGTAGAATCCATTGCTGCAGAGCCCCTGTCTCCCGTGCTGCCGCAGAAGCCCGCCAGACACCCTACCTTTCGTCACCACGACGAAGGACCAGGAAAAGCGTCTGCTACACTGAAACAGGAAGGCATTCAGCTGCAACGAATTCTTCAGTTCACAGGTACTGTGGGGCACATCTACCTTATGCCAATTGTGGTGCTACTGAGTTTTGGGCATACTATATTACCCTCTTTAGAGTTGACCTCAACTCATCTGCCCTGGCCTTGCAGCTTGTGCTTCCTCAAGGTGGCTCATCTTGAGCTTCTGTGATTGTCTATTTGAACTACTGACTGCTCTAAAACATTTTCTAAGAACAGAATATCATAACTTTAAACTAGCCCAATGACTTTGGATGTACTGGCTCCCTAAAGGCCCCCTTCTGAACCTATTGGCTTTGGCAGTGCTTGTTCGCTTACAGGTTGTATTGTTGAACACTATTATTGCTGGGATAAAAGACTGCCAACATCCCTCTGGGAGAAACTAACTGTTTTCTCCTTACAAAGTATGTTCTGATCTGACCATCTTTCCCTCCTTGAAACTCAATATTGCAATGGTGATCATGAATAAGTGTTATTACTGACCTCAAAAGACGTCACTCAATGTGCTGGAATATGTATAACATGAAAAGTTACTCACCTGCTTTATTGCCCTTGGTGAAATTGAATCCTAACTTTGTAATTTATATTAGTTGCTACTTTTTAAAGATGGTCTAAAACTGAGTGTATATAAATAAATATTTAAACAATAACTAAGTGTTTAATTGGATACCTGTATTTACTGATTTCATTGCACAGCTCTACAGCTCACATTATCCATTTTAAGATAAGCATGACTGACTGCTCAGTCACACCACCTTGTGTAGTACAGGCCTATATTAAAAGGTGGATTATCTAATACCAAGAGATAAGTCTTGTACAGTCCCACACCAATTGGACTCTACAAATTCTTACCCAACATAGTTTTATCAGTGCTATGCTTAATCCGCTCTCCTAGTGAGCCCCTCGGCACTTTTTTCTGGATTTCTGGACCTTTCTCTTGAACCTTCCCCCCCCCCCCTCATTCATTCTTAGATGGTGTTTGGGAGAATTCTAAGGAAATGTGCCAATTTCCTTCAACCTTGGAGACCCCCAGCTCTTTTTACTGGACTTTAGGACTTAATTTTTATCCTGGAGAGAGGGAGACCTTTTTCCCACCCTCTAATGTATTTTTCTTTGATTTCAACTCTTTGTTTGGAACAAGTTACTTACCTGCAACTGTTGTTCGCCAGCATGGGTCTGGCATGGATACACATGCTCATATATATTCCCAGTCAGACTGGGAATCCTCGGTAAAAGAGAAAAATGTTTCAGTTTTGTTTCTAAACACTGTCTTTCTCCTATAAACCAATCACTGAGGTCTGGGTCATACTGCTGCAGCCAGCCAATGACTTCCCTT
Source organism: Ambystoma mexicanum (assembly GCF_040938575.1). Lineage (NCBI taxonomy): Eukaryota > Metazoa > Chordata > Amphibia > Caudata > Ambystomatidae > Ambystoma > Ambystoma mexicanum. The sequence goes on from NC_090937.1 coordinate 1,098,658,848, forward strand.
TACCTAAGCCCCTCCTCTGGCAGCCACCTTCAGATTTGGTAGCACGTAAAGTTGCAGTAGGACCAAGAGAAGAGCCGCAGAGGGGCAGGCAGGAGGGTTTCCATGTGAATCCATGCCAAACCCAGGCTGGAGAACAACAGTTTCAGGTAAGTAACTTGTTCCTTCTCCAGCATGGAGTCTGGCATGGATTCACATGCTCATGAATAAAGAATACATAGCAGTACATACATGCACAACCACAGGCGGTGCAAGGCTCAACATAAGCATTTCTTACCTCCTCACCAGGCTCACCTTCAAGCGAACAGGTTGGGCAGCACTGCTTGGCCGACTCAGGTCTCCTCCCTGGAATCCTTGTCGATGCAGTCGAATTTCGTGAAGGTGTGCATCGATCTCCACGTAGCAGCCCTGAAAATGTCCAGCAGGGGCACACCATACAGGAACGCCGTTGTAGCAGCGATCACTCTGGTAGAATGGGCTCTCGGACGGCAGGCAGCGGTCGGATCGACAACCGGTGATTGAGTGATATAGCCAGAGAGCCAGATGGAAATGGAAGCCTTGGACAGGACCTGCCCATGGTTCACAGGACCAAAGTTCACAAAAAGCTGAGAAGTTTTCCGGAAACTCTTCATGCCGGCCACATAAAACTTCAGCACTCTAGCCACATCCAGTAAGTGCAAAGTCCTTTCAGCCGGCGACGAAGGCGTCGGAAAAAACACAGGTAACACCAAGGGCTTGTTGAGATGAAACTCCAATGGAACCTTGGACATGAAGGAGGGGTGCCTCCACAACACCACATTGTCTCGTTAAAAGTCAAGTAAAGCCGCTTGCATGACAGGGCCTGGATCTCACCTACTTGTCTTGCAGAGGTGATGGCCACAAGGAATGCTGTCTTCTACGACAGAAACTTAACCGGATCCGAATGCATAGATTCGAATGGAGCCGCCCCCCCACGAGTACCTACTTGCAGTCCGTGGAAGATCGTAGCCCCCAAACTCTAATGCTGCACGAGCCAGGCCTTCAGGTTCAGCGACCCAGGTTGTGGTGCAGAATTGCAAATCCTTCCCTGGCGAGCAGATCTGCGACCACTAGCAGCATAACTCAGACGGTGACACCAGGCAGGCTACCGTATCAAGCCTGGATCACAGGAAGAGCGCGCCCTGCGATGCAGTCAAGCAGGACTTTGCATAATTCACAGAGAACTCCAGTTCCATCAGCAGGTGTACCGTCTTTGCTGTGTGGTCAACGACGAAGTCCCTTGATCCGGCCCGGATGAGCCAGTCATCCAGGTAAGGGTACATGTGGATCCCTTGCAGTCGTAGATGGGCCGCCACCGGAGCCAGGCACATGGTGAAGACTCTGGGTGCTGAATTCAGCCCGAAAGGAAGAGCCTTGAGCTAGTAATACTTCGACGAAGCGCAGATACTTGCGGTGGTCTTTGTGTATGGGGACGTGGAAGTATGCGTCTTCTAGATCCAACAATGACAAAGTCTCCCTACTCCAGCTGGCCGTGCACATGCTGCAGCTTGACCATCCTGAACTTCTGGGACTTTATGTACTTGTGGAGTCGTCATAGATCGAGAACAGCCCTCCATCCCCCGGTCTTCTTTCTTGCGATAAAGTATCTTGAGTAAACTCCGGAGCCCAGAGTTTCTTTGGAACCAGCTCCATCGGCCCTTTCCTTAACATGGCCGGAACCTCCAGCAGTAGCTGAGGGATGTGTTGTTCCTGTTGGGCCACCGGTAGTATTCGAGGACACTCACTGAAACTCCAAGGTGTGTCCACGGGCGAGAGTATCCAGCACCCATCTGTCGGTGGAGATTGTCTCCCACACGGTGACTAAGTTCACCAGCCGGCCTCCCACTGGGGTGCAGCGGTGGAAGCACAACATCTTGGCCATTTCAGTCCTGCTTGGCAGTCGGCCGCCTAGTGAGCCTTGACGACGACGGCTGTTAAGCAGAATTGCATGCAGTACCCTCTGGGACCACGACATACAATTAGGAATATAGGTGTAAGCAAAACCAACCTTTGCTATAAGTCTGTACTACACAGTTTTTGGTAGCGAGCTGAGCAGCCAGGCTTATCTCAAGAGGGAATGTGAGCAGTACAAGGATGTTACACAGAGGTCTTACAATCACAGTGGTTCCAGTAGACACTTACACTCAAGGTTTCTTGGTAAAACATTGATTAATTCATTACACAATCATTTAGAAAACATTCACTAGAAGGGGGGCAACTTAATATTATACACAAACACACTTAGATACAAAACCATTAAGTTTCTGATTAAATTAGGCTCCACTGATATAGGAGAAAAATGGCATTTCAGTTACTTTCAATGGGAGTAAAAAGGCACAAGTTAATAGATCAGATCACAAATACTTTCTTAGGTCGTGCAAATAGTTTCAGTTCACTAGAGGACTCGATTCAGTTCAATAGGCCTAGGCCAAAGTCAATGGGCTAGTGTCTTGGATAGGAAAGAGCAGTTCTTGTAAACAGTAAAGTCTTTGCCAAAGTTCTCAGAAGTAGTTTGTACGAAAAAGAATCATATGTTGGGTCACAAGCTGATTAGGCCTGCAAGTTGGGAAAGTACCACGAACTTTCACCACGAGAGGTAAGCTCTCTCAATCCGGTTTTCACAGTACCTTAATATGAATAAAAGATGTTGCTGAAGACGTGGGTTCCTGGCAGTTCCTGCAGATCTCAATGTTTGAGCCTCAGTCATGGGGACAAGAGGGAGGACGTCGGGGGACTCCTGCACTGCACAGGGACTGGTGAAACAAGCTGGCAAATGGAAGCTCTTCGGTTCGAGTAGCTGTAGTCAAGCACACAAGCTGGTGACCTTTCCCCTAGCTAAACCTAACCAGCTCCGAGAATGATATCCAGGTGGCTTAGGAGTTGATTGCTCTCACCAACTCAAAGGAAGAAGTCGTCCTTGAAGGGGCTTCTCTGTTGAGATGAACTTGGCGATTCGGACCAGCAGCAGGGCTTCACCAGGCAAACCAACGGTCCAGGAGTTGCAGCAGCCATCCTCTTCCAGTTCATCTTCGGTTCTTTCGTTCGAGTGGTCGACTCTGCTTTCCAGTCCAAGAGACTCGCCTTTTAAAGAGTTTTCTCCCTTTCATTCCAGCCTAGCTGTCACTCACCCAGCAGGGTGGCTGTCCTTGCCGTACAGTCAGCCAGCCAATCACGCCAGAGTGCATTTGGGGCTCCTAGGAGACTAAGCACATTCCGTTTCCGGCACCTCCCTCTCTTCCTGCCCACCCCAGACACTCGGGCGCCAGAGGTGGTCTTCAGTCCTGCGGCCCGCCAAAGGCGTAGGAACAAAGGGGCCAAACCTCCTAGGATTAGTCTCCTAGCATTTGACTGCTACATGCGCATCTAGACACAGGGGATACTATGTATATTTAACCCCTCCAGCACTCTATTGTAAGATAGTGTGTGCTGGGTCTAGGAATTTGGAAAGACTAGTAAAGTCAATTTCACGTTACATTCTCTGGGGAACAGTAGTTCATCCCAGAGAAGGTATTTAAACCTATTGGAAGTCTAAAAGACATCCCTGTGTCACTGCACTGAAGGTGCTGTGTAACACACATGAAAAGATGATGCCTATAGAGTTATCTAAAACTCCATAATCAAAGAACACAAGAGTAAAACACACACACACCGTATGATGTGTTGTATCTATGATTGTTACCTCCATCACCCTGAAACATCTGTACTCAAGCTTTGCATATCCTGTAACTGTTGCATCCTGATACCCCAGGGTCTGGAGCGCATTACAAATGATTAAACAAACAAACATCAAAATACATGAGAGTGGGAAAAAAGGCTCCCACTCTTTCCAGGCAAAAAAATCAAGTCCTCAAAATCCAGCAAAGTTGCTGTGGGTCTCTAAGGTGAAGGGAACTAGCACATTTATGAGAATTCTCCCTAACAAAAGCAGTCACCTCTGAAGGCCTTGGAACAACCCCGGTTTGCTTCCTGGGTCGCGGAGAGGGAGGGTTGGTGGTAAGAGGATGAGCCCGTGCCGAAACCCTTCGAAGACATGCTAGACTTTCCTCCTGAGGAACGAAAGGACGGCCTGGCCGTCTCCGTGTCGGCCTGGAACGCCTGGAGGGATTCACCAACAGTCTTCCCGAACAGGTTGTCTGCGTCGAACGGAATGTCCAGGACCATCGCCAGGACCTCCTGCCTGAAGTTGATGACCTTTGCACTCTGAAACACTTGTGTATGAGCGCAATATAAATAAAATATAATTTCATTTCAGCCGGAAGGCTGTGCATGTTGGCTGGCAGCGGCTTGCGCTGCCCCTCATAGGCCTCTGATAGCGGCAACCATCCACCTTCCTAGACCTTGGATACCCGACAACCGGGCCTGGAGCCCGCAAAGGTGAAAAGAGTGCGTCCGACTGGCAGAAGCCCTCCAGATAGAATTTCAGAGAGCGTCTGACATCCAGACAGTGCAAGGCTCTCTGAGCCTCGTCCTTGTGGTCAGCCAAGAATGTAGGTAGGACTATTTCCTGGTTTAGATGGAACGCAGAGGGTAACTTAGGTAGGAACGCTAGGTGAGTCCGCAGGACCACCTTATCCATGTGGAAAGTGGTATAGGGTTTTGAAGCCACCAGAGGCTGGATCTCGCTGACTCTGCGAGCGGAGGTGAGGCCTACTAACAGAGCTGTCTTGATGGTGACCAGTCTGATGTCCATGGATGCCATTGGCTCGAAGGGTTTGTGCGCCTAGGCGCCCAACACCACATTAAGGTCCGACACAGGGTGTGGCTTTTTGATGGGCGGGTAAAGCCTGGACAAGCCCGCCAAATGTTTCCTGACTATCGGGTTGGAAGAGGAGAAGACCTCCTCATTTCTGTAGGCCCCTATGGCTTTGAGATAGGTGCGACATGTGTCCACCTGTGTTAGACAAATTTTGAATGCAGTACCCTCTGGGAACACTACAAGCAACTATGACTACAGGTATAAGCAACCCAACCTTTGGTATAAGCTTGTAGTACACAGTTTTGGTAGCGGGTTGAGTGGCCAGGTTTATCTCAAGAGGGGAAATGTGAGCTGTAGTGGAATTCCACAAAGATTCACAGTTACAGGTATTCAAATAAACTCTTACACTCCAGGTTTCTTGCATAAACAATTAATAATTTATCCATCATGCAGTTAGAAAGCCGCCTTTAGAAGGGAGCAATAGAATAGTAACAAACAAATATACTTCAATACTGTACACTGAGTTTCTGAATCAGAGGTGGCCCTTTTGGGACCCAGTGTAAAAAGGGTCCCATTCTCTTCCAGGTAAAAACAAATCAAGTCCTCAAAATCCATCAAGTTGTTGGTGGTCTCTAAGGTAGAGGGAATTAGCAAATGTTTGAGAATTCTCCCTAACACTCTGTACGCCTGAGTGGGCAAGGTGTGCCGAGAAAAAGCGCATCGTCCAGTGTGCGCTTCAGGGGAGTTGATTTCCTTAGAATCTGCCCAGTGACAGAGTCTGCTCCATTTACTTCTGTATTGGCTCCTAGTGGCCTTGCTCCTAGCGCCCTGGATGATCACCAGGTTATCCTGAGATAGGCTCGGGTGCTTGAGGGTGATCTGCTCAAAAACCACGCTGTGAGGGATAGCTTCTGAGGAGCGGGGTGAAGAACCCTGTCCCCCCCCTGCTAGCACAGGAGAGGTGCTGGGGCCAGCAGAAGGTGAATGGATGGTTGGTCCGAGAGGCTGAGCAATTCGGAGAACCACAGTCTCACCGGCCACCAAGGCACTATCACTATGATGCTGAGGTGACAAGCCTCCTTTATCTTGCAGAGTAACCTGGGGATGAGGGGTGTGGGTTGAAAAGCATAGGTTGTCATGCCCTCCCATTGAATCTGCATGGCGTCACCCAGGGAGCCGGGGCCTAGTCACTGCCAAGATGCAAACTGATGGCACTCCCTGTTCCTCCAGGAGGCAAATAGATCCACTTGAGGATGGCCCCATGTGTTGAAAACCACCCGCAGCACCTGGTCGTTCATTTGACACTCGCAATTGTCAGCTCCTAGCCTGTTGAGTCTGTCCGCTTCCAAGCCCGGAGATGGATGTTTTCCAGGGCCAATTCCCACATGCTGACCGCTAGGTTGCACAGTGGAGGGGACCTGGTATTCCCAAGCTTGTTGACATAGTACATGCAGGTGGAGTTGTCGGTCTGGATCAGGACAGTCATGCCCTTGATGAGCAGGTGGAAGGCACTGAGGGCTAGCCAGATGGCTCTGCGCTCCAGCCAGTTGATATGAGACTCCTGCCAGGACTAGACTCCACAGATGGTGTGGCTGTCTAGAGTGGCTCCCCAGCCCTCTAGGGAGGATTCCGTAGTAATGGTGACCTGCGGAGTCAGCTGCCGGAAGGGCCTGCCCGTCCACAGATTGCAGTCCTTGGACCACCACCTAAGGTCTGAGTGGAGAGAAGGCGGTATGCTGACCAGCTCCGCTTGGGAGCCCTTCTACTGATTCCATGAGGCTGCAAAGTGCAGCTGCACTCTCCACATCCAGAGCCTTGTGTGTGACACGGCCAAGAGGATTGCTGCCATGATACCCAGTAGGTGCTGGTACCGCCAAGTCAAAGTCACTGATCTGGTAACGAAGTGCATAGTGGCCCTCTTGATGGCCATAGTCTTGTCCTTCGAAGGAAATACCTTCTCGGATCTTGTATCCCAGATGAGGCCCAGGAAGATGAGGCTCTGCGTGGGCTGCAGCTGAGACTTCTTGAGGTTGATGGTAAACCCCAGGTCGTGGATTGAACTCATAAGTGCGGAGGTGGTGTGGACAACCCCCTCCGGGGATTTCGCCCCGATGAGCCAGTCGTCCAGGTACAGGTAGACATGGTGGCCCTGAGGAGGGCTGCCACTGCATTCATGAGTCTGGTAAACACCCTGGGGGCTGAGTTGAGGCCAAAGGGTAGCACCTTGTACTGGAAATGATAGCCCATGATCCTGAAGCGTAGGAAAGAGTGATGGGCTACCAAATCGGGACGTGTAGGTAAGCGTCCTTCAGATCCAGGGAGCACATCCAATCTCCCCTGTCCAGTGTCTCTGCAATGAGTGCTGGCGTAGCCATCATGAACTTTTAAAGAGGGAGGGAGAGGTTGAGGCTGGAGAGGTCCAACACAACTCACATGCCAGCCTTGTTCTTTTTTTGTATGGTGAAAATCCTGGAATAGAAGCCTAATCCTCTCTGGGAGGCAGGTACTTCTTCCACTGCCTGGCTCTCGATGAGCGACTGGGTCTACGCCAACCGAGTTGCCGCCCCAATCTGTGGAAGGGGAGGAACGAGGCGAGGGAGGGAGGTATAGGTAGGCGGTAACCCATGGATACTACAGAGAGGATACAAGGGTCCGCAAAGTTCTGGCGCCAGAAATGAATGCGAGAGGCTAGCCTGCCCCCCAATGGAGACACCTGGACCTGGAAGGACTTGTCATGCCTTTTTGCTCTCTGAAGCTTCTACTGAGGAGGTGGACTGAAAGAAGCCCTCTCCCCCCCCCCTCTCACCCCTGGTCACCCTTTTTGTTGCTTGCGCCGGTTCTGACTCGGCGAAAGGTCAAGTTGTCTCGACCTCCATTCCTGGAATCCCCAGAACTCACCAAATGCCCGTCCCTTATCGGAGCGTTGATGCGACTGGGTGTACGCCTTGGGCGTGGCGTTCCAAGTTTAAAGACATTGCTGTTTGCAAGCTGTTCTTACCCAATTCCTCATTGGTGGTAGAGTGGAAGAGGTCACTAACCTCGAAAGGAAGGTCCAATGTGCGATCCTGGACATCAGGGTTGAACTTTGTAGCCCGCAGCCAGGCCGTCCGTCTCATGTCCGTGGTGATGCAGATGGCCCATACAGAGGTGTCGATGTGGGCCACTGTGGACTCCATGATAACTTGCCCTACAAGCTTGGTTTCTCCTAGACTTGCCTTAAAACGTGCCTGGCTCTGTGCCGGGAGTTCTGGAAGGAAGTCCGATATATCCCGCCACAACCTCTGGTTAGTCGCTGCAAGCATGGCATCCGCGTTGGCTTGACGCAGGGAGGCGTTGGGAGTACAGCTTTTTCCCGTACGCCTCCAAGATCTTCTCCTTGCCTAGCAGCGCCGAGAACGAGGTGGCAGAGGACGACCGAGGCTTAGAGTAGAGTGATGCTGCAGCAATAACCGTCGAGTGCGGCTGGCAGTGCGTTGATAGCAAGAGTGTATCCCCCCCCCCAATCCGTCTATACTTGGCATCGAAGCACCGATTGACATGCTGGGCCGAGTGTGGCTTGAGTCAACCCTTCTTGGCTAGAGCGACGACATCCTTCTGCATCGGGACATCCGTCTTGCTAGGGGGTGTTAGGGAGAAGACCTCTGCCAAGACTCCCTCCTCGGGGTGCTCTACCTCGGGATGAGGATGGCCCAGATATTCTGCCAAACCTGCAAGCCTATCATGAAAGGCCATCGCTGAAGACAGCGTGTCAGGGTCCTCCTCCTCCTCGTCTGTCTGCCTGGTCCGTCGCGGGAGGATGGGTGCTGGGAACCTTGGGCTGCGGTGTGGAGCTGGAGGCTGCTGAAGAGGTTGGCTCGGAACCGACTGCACTGGGGGCAGATTCGAAGGAGCCAGCAGCAGGGGCTGTGCTGGGGCCTGTTGTGCTGGAGCCATGGAAGGACGAACTATAGGCACCAGTGGAGTGACCGGAGGAAGCAAGTCCATGACTGCATTCCTTAGGATGGCCAACATCTGGGGGTTCCCCATCAGCCTCAAAAACCTTTCGAAGAACCTATCCTCAGAGGCTGAAGAGGAGGCAGGGGATACTGACGGAGTGGCTGGGGGCTTCTGGGGCCAGAGCACACTCAGTCTGGGTTGCACGGGGAACCTCCCCTGCGCTACTGATGGATACACTGTAGGCCACATACCTGGTTGACACCAGTCCCACCTTGAAACTCGTTCACCCGCCTGCTCTGTTCCAAGGAGTGGCATTGGACGAGCGGCCATGTTGTCTGACGCAGCGGCCATTTTGTCGGGCTGCGTGCCATAGGCCAGAGACTTGGTTCTTGGCCCTCCGGACACGGCCTCGCCCAAGACTCTTGGTGTTGGAACATGAGGCCTATCATGCACCTCGGGTCTAGACCAGGAAGGCGTATCGCCCTCGGCCTTGTCACCGGTAGTGCTGCGTGCAGGCGCCCCCTCAGACATGGAGCCGGTACTAAGGCATAGCCCCTCGTGTGTAGACCCAGTAGAAGAACCTTGCGGTCCCTCAGCACTGATACCGGTAGGTGTGTGTGCTGGTAACAGAACCAGAGTTTCCTCCCGCTTGGGCAGTTCCACCTAGCTAGCCTGTTCCTCAGTACGCATGGAGTCAGTCGCACAAGGTGCAACCTTCCCAGCCGTGGTCAAGGCCAAGGCAGCGGAGGCAAAGAGCATAGCGGTCAGACGTGGGAAAGTCCCTCGCAGGCTGGACACCTGCTGAAAGCCGCTGAAGTCGACATGGGCCGGGGAGAAGCGTGATGCCGGAGGAACAAGTACCCGGATGACAGACAAAACGTTAAGAGAAGAATCCAGGGAAGAGCGCATGGAATTACGTGGCAAGGCCAAACCCATGAGCGCTGATGAAATCGGCCTGTTCCAATCGACGCAGAAAAGGGGACTGAGGAGTGGGAACCGGTGGGCGGAGTCAGGGTAGCACCCCTGCGCGCCTCTATTTAAAGGGGAAGGTTTTTCTGGTGAAAAAGGTTCAGTTTCCCATCCTTAGGAAGGGACGCCCATACAGTATGGAGGAAAGGGGACGTAAGAGTATGTGGAGGCTCGTCTGGCGCTGGGGGCCCCTAAAAAGGAGTGCAAATCCCTGCTGATGGAGTCTGCGATGGTGTTCTTGACTCCCGCTTGGTGAAGAGGAACATAGAACATCTCTTGTCCGACAGCCCAGCGCCACAAGTCCTGCGCTTCCTTGGAGAGCGCTGGGGAGAATAGAGTGCACCCCTGCTTGCAGATGTAGAACATTGTGGTGGTGTCTGAAATCCCTCACCGCCTAGCCCTTCCGAGGCGGAAGGAATGCCTTGAGGGTCCAGAACACTGCATGCAGCTCCCTGATGTTGATATGGAGATCCTTCTCCTCCGGCAGCCACGGGCCTCTTGCGTGAAAACTTCCAGTGTGAGCTCCCCAGCCTTCCAGGGAAGTGTTTGTGGTGACAGTCTCCTGGTATGGAGGGTTTTGAAACCTTGTGACGGAACTCATCCAGCGTGATCTAGTCCGCAAAGTTTCTAGACACCTGTATCCAGCGAGCATCCAGCAACTCCTGAAGAGGTTGCTCCTGTAACCTGCAAAGCCGGATGAGGTAGATGCAGGACATCATGCCGAGCAACGACTTGATGGTTTGCACTGTCGCGATACTCATCAACATCCGCTGCAACCTTACCTTGAATGGCTGCTACCCTCTCCTCCGAGGGTGACCCCAGACAGGACATCGTATTGTGTCTGGCTCTTAGGAACATCACATTCTGTGATGTGTCAAGCAGGACTTCAGATAGTTTATGAATGATCCCAGATCCGTCAGTAGCTGGGCAGCCAACTACCGCGAACGGATGAGCCAGTCGTTGAGGTATGTGTATGTATGTGTATACCCCTGCAGACGTATATGGGCCACCACCGGTGGCAGGCATTTTGTGAACACACTGGGGGCTGACTTCAATGTGTAGGGCCTTGAACTGGTAGTGCTGTCCCTCCACTACAAAACATAGAAACGTTTGATGTTTCTTGTGACGGTGGACTTGGAAATCGGCATCCTCCACGTCCAGCGACGTCAAGCAGTCTCCTTCCTCCAGTTGGCCGATCACGTGCTGCAAAGTGACCATGCAGAACCTTTGTGAAGTACTTGTTGAGACGTTGTAGGTCTAGGATGGGCCTCCAGCCCCCAGTCGTCTTTCTGACCAGAAAGTATCTGGAATAGACTCCGGAGTTGTTGCTGAACTAGCTCCATCGCCTCTTACCGCAGCATGGCCCATACCCTCTTCCAGGTGCTGAGGGATGTGCTGCTCCTGACAGGACACCAGAGGGATCCGCAGACACCTGTGTTGAAACTCCAGGGTGTGTCCCTGGGCGAGAGCGTCCAGCACCCATCAGTCTGCCCTCGATTGCCCATCGATTGTGCCCTATCCACCTTGAGAACCGCTTCCGCTGCGAACCCGGTGGACTTAGACTTGCGGTTCTTAACCTCATCTTGGGGTCCCAAGGATGAGGCACCCCCAAAGGACTTGGAAGACCGCTTCACGGAACTGCCGGTCCTGGGGTGAGGCATGACCCTGCTTGGAGCACAGGTCAGAGGCCTTGGCATTGAACCTCGCTTCCAGTCTACTGTGCCTGTCCCTCGTCTTCTTGGAGAACCAGATGCAAATTATGCACTCCACTTCTTTGTGGTACGGGTGCAGGCAGTAGAAGCATTGCAGGTGCTTGTCCTCCACAACAATTTCCGTAGCCAGCATTTGGGGCAGGGGCTGAAGAGGGACCTTCCCTCCCTTCTCCTCCGTCATGGTTGGTGGGCGTGAAGTAGGCCCGATGGCCTTCTAGAACCTTCAACGATGTTTGCCCTTGAGGGGTGCTCAAATTCACAGACAACGGATCCCCGCTGTCAGCAGATGGAGAAAAAAGCACACAGGCTCCTTTGGGACAAAAATAGAACCTTTTCCGTCGAAACCCACGTACAAACACACAAATAGCTCAGAGAGCAAACTCGAGGACTACCAACACTGAAGTGTGCAGTAAAAAGCAGAAGATATCTGCGAGAGGAGGGGCTTAGGGGGGGACTGCCATTGGATAGGGGCAGTATGACTCAGAGGACAGTGATTGGTTTAGAGGAGAGATACACTTTAAGTGAAAGTGAAACAATTTTGTTCTTTTCCAGAGTATTCCCAGCCCGACGACGGGGAATATTCATGAGCATGTAAATCCATGTCAGACCCCATGCTGGAGTGGGTGCTGGGTCACCATGCAAAAAGCAGATGCCTATGGACTTTACCAAACTCAAACAGTAAGAAACCAAAAAATCCTAGCCAGAAAAACACATGAGTGAGGAAGAAAAGTCCCATTCACTTAGGAGTCAACATTAAAAAGCCCAGAGTCCAGCAATAGAGCTGGGGGTCTCTAAGCTGAAAGGGAATAGGCACAGACATGAACATTCTCCTTAACATACAAAAAAACACAAAGCATAAGACGTCTGCACCTATGCTAACAAACAAGAGACTGATGCACAAGTAGTGGTCTTGAATGGGCAACGCAAACAAGGAACTGAACGGAGAAGCGCACTGGTGGCGGGTCAGGAAGATTTGACGAGCCAGGCATCCCTTATACTCGCATTTTCTAAACTTCCAGGATATAGTTTCCGGCACAATGATAAACAGGAACCAATCTGTGGATGACCTTATGCTTTAGGATTTTAGAGCGCATTTCAGTGCAAACTTGATACACTGGACAATAAGTGTCCCTATGCTGCCAGCAATCACTGTAGGAAAACAAGGGTTTTTAATTGTCAAGGAAAGTTTGTGAAGGCCGTATTACCAGGGCATAATAAGAATTTTAAAAACACGCTCTAGAGGATTACATTCTGACCAATAGACATCATTGTGACATATTTCATGAAATAAACTAGCATGGGCAGCTAAGCCCTGTGCGTTTGCTTGTGGCTTTGCGGCTCAATGCCGAAAAGCGATGCCACCACCTAAATCAGACAGCAGCGTCCCCACTTATTTAATTTCTTCCTCACCCCCGATTTGCATGGGAGGTGCTGCGGCAGCAGGGATTTAGATATCAAAAGAGTGGTACCAAAACTTCCACGAGATGTGTGGCTAGCCTGTGAAACTATGTGTTGCAGTTCCATGGAGACCCTGCAAAATAAACAAAGACCCTGGAAAAGAAGGGGCAGAGCAAATTGGGAACCACAATTTAGACTACTTTTTTCATGCATCTACCTAAAATAAGAACAGCCAATTGTGCAGGGATCCATGCCTGCAAGAGTGGGAATGGCCATCCAGGCGAAAGGGTGAGAAAAGTGCACTCGGATGTTTTCCATGGTGGTGGAATACATGCGGGTGGCATGCTCTCATTGAGCAAAACCTACTACTTTTGGCATTTGGCTTGAGGGCCGTTTATTCGGACTGCAATGTCAGCTGCGTCTAAACAACCCTTGAGCCAAATCACTGGCGCTGAATTGGCTATCGCGCCACTCTGGCCACGTCAAAAGAGGCTGTGCGGCCAAAGTGGTGCACCAAAACAGCCTGCGACCAAAGGCTTGCGCCAAAACCTGATGTACCCAAGAGATTCTACCAAAAGGTTAGAGGACATTAGTTTAAAAGGAACTACTACACACTGGATTACTTCATCTATCTGGACAAACATTCATATCCCTCTGAGGTCATGACACAGAAACCTCATGTGTGGACTTCCAAGCATCCGGTCTTTCACCTCCTTTTCAATATCTTCATTACCAAGCACCTAGAACTTACCAATAGCTTATATGCTTCAACAATGCAAGCAACCCCCATATCTCATGCAAGCTTGTATAAAAATGACAATGCAGCAGATCCTCCCACAGGTCTTGCACATAGTGTCTCCGGGATGACAAAAAGATTGATGCTTAACACGGTAAATGATTCACAACCCACACTGCCGAGACCCGCACCAAACGCCTACAACAACTGTAAAAAAACGTCAGACAGATCAAACCAGAGGTTTTAGCCATTGCTTCTTTCAAATCCACATCTGGCTCACTGTGCCTTACATTATTTCCATGAAGAGACTCATGGTAATGGTCACAAAAGTACTCAAGATTATACTATGCCACCGGCCACTACCTGGCGTTCCCAGATTACCTTCTGTATAGGCCCGAAAGAATCCAAAATGTGCCATCTAAACTTCTACTGAGACTGTAAAAACACTATCACATCACGCAGCCCTCCAAAACTCCACCGGCCCTCAATCAAATAAAACCTATGCATAGCCCACCATGATGTCCATAGTAGAGGCCTGAAAATTCCCCACTGGGAAATTCGTCTAAAACCTATTGACACCGCTTCGATTCAATCACTGTGCCAAGCTTCAACGGGAAGCTGACTCCATCATGTATCCACTTTAAACTATGCAAAAATAAACCCTCACAAACGACAGCAGGCTGCATACAAACACATCTTGTCAACAGTGCAATGCCATTGCAAACATCTCTCGCCCCATCCCATCACCCCCTCACACCAATGGCTAAGGTTTATGCTTTGGTCTTTGTACATTCAAGCATGGTGTTGCGCTTTTATATTTGGTTGATAATTTTATGACCAAGTACATACCCATCAAGATTTATCTCGGCTTAACTTGGATTTATAATAAATCATTATTTGTTGTAATACTATTGCTTGGCAGTGTTTCTGTTGAACCCTTGGTATGATACATGTTCTTCGTACGTTCCTACAGCACACTCTCTCTCCTAAAATAAGCCTGGTTGCTCCGTCTACGTTACCACATACTCAGGTGGTACAGCCTTATAGTAAGAGTGGAGGCTTGTACTGTCTCAGTTGAATAGTTTTGCTAAGCCCTTAGTTGGACTTCAGAAAAGCTGTCTTAATACGCGACGTGTGGGCTGGAATCATGGACAAGTAATATCAGAAGCGACTAGCATTGTCAGAACAGAAAAGGGACTGATTGGTACTACTTTTACATGAAAATCATGTTATACTATGGGTCTTGTTACCTTTCATGACAAACACATGGTGCATTCTTATTTGATATACCCTATCCTCAATACAAGCACCATTATAAAGACAGAACAGCTCAGCAATGGCTGTTTCCTTCATGCAATATATTTACCTGGAGGAGGCACAGTTATGGGTATGCCTAAAAATGAAGAAAAAAAAACACATTAAAATATGTAGCCAAGTACTTCTTTATGTATCTTACCAAAACAACAGATCTACAATGATTATGCCCCAACGTCAACATAAGGTACTTATTTTAGTTACAAGACATGAAACAAACAGAATTCTGAAAGGGTATGCAGACTTCCGATCGAATTCTACACTGAAAGGAAACTTGGGACTCTAATACATATGGTTTCTCTGAGGTTTTAGGGTGGATCTGTCCATTCTCTCAGTCACCCATGCTGAAGACCTATCTAGAGGAGAGGAATCTCAATACCAATGTAAAAAAGAGCCATCTTGACTGTGCTTCTCCTTAGGCAGCATTCAAGATGAGGGACAAGGGCACTCATACAATAGTCTTTAAACATAAGTTGTAGAGTGCTCGCTTTGACATCTGTGCTGATGCAGGTTCGAATCCCGGCAGGGCCAAACTCAGCCTTCCGAGGTCTATAAACGAGCACCACACACCGTTGGGTAATAGGCAGCGCTCAGATACCTGAGGGTTCGTAGCGCTATATAAATGCTAAATTATTATTATAATAATGGCATCAGGAATGCACAGCTGTATGCAAGTTGCAATCAAGAATGCATGTCACACTGCAAGGTGCACTTTACAATCGCCCTAAATTGTACTTGCTTTGCTGAGGTAACATCACAGATGCCCATTTAATAATACAACTCAACAGATTAAAGAGTAAGCACATCACAAACTAACTAAAACAAACTATCCCCTCTAAACGACAATACAACAGTAAAAACACACCTGTTATTAAGTTTCAATAAAAAACATGTTTGCCAAAGGTATGCAAAATATTGGCTTTAGGAACATTCCAGCAATCTCATAAAAGGCAAAAATAAAATGTTACTTATCTCTTCTACAGAGACCGGAAAACAAACTGTGCCTGCTATCAGGATGGCCAACGCATTATACAATATTGCTAAGAGGCACCTATGTAAGCATTAGAGAGCCGTTTGAAGGCCTTACCAGGCGTTATGGGCCTGAATGCCTGTGTTAAATGAAAAAGGGCAGCAAGGAGTTTTACGGGCCAAAAAGCCCAGCAAGGCTCAAGGTGCGCTAATAAAAACCATGTTGTTCTTGACCCTCTATACTATAGCACGGTTATCCATCAACCTTCAGCTTTACTCATGAAACTATCCAGATGTTTTTGACTGCAGCTCCCATGATCATGACATAGTAGTTCTAGTCCAAAGCAACTTGAGGGCCACAATAGTAAACATGGCGTTATGGAGATTTGTGTACAATCGTCAGGTTAGATGGTTAAAGAGCCTTCACCAAAGAGTAGACCAGTGTGTCGCAAAAAAGTAAAGACCAGACATCACAATGGTAGATGTAGAAGAGCACCTGTGCTTAACTTGAAGAGTGAAGATGGCAAGCAGGGAGGTACAATTATTCCAAATGGACAACACACAAAAATTCTATACAGGTTATACTGAAAAATATCCACTATTTATGAGGTCACAAAATATTGAGGATAAGAAAAATTAAAAATTGGGTTAAACAAAGCAATCCGTTGATGAAAAGCAGTAAACTTTCGGTTAAGGCTTAACTACATCTTTACCCTAAAATGTAAGCCCCATACCTGGTGGCTGTTGGGACAGTTTTTCTCAAGTCCTACCAAGACTTCACCAAAACCATATCTGAAGCAGTACAAACACTCCACTTTTACAATAAGGCTGTACCACAAAACAATGAGGTAGCACGGACAGAGCAGCCAGGCGTATCTTAGGAGGGAGAGAAGACTGTAAGCTTGGAACAAAGAAAAAGCATACGTATGGTTTTAAGAAATACTGTAATACTAGGAACAGTAAAAATGATTATAAATACATGTAGGCCAAGATAAATCTTGGGAAAGTTAAGTACTAATACATAGGTATCATACTAAAACACAAACTCGGACTCACATTACACCGAGTAAGGGAAGCAGGGATTGAGGGTTGTGTGGCCTGGATCGACTTGTTCAGTACAAAGTGAGTCCGAATTGTTAAACGTCCGGCAGCAGCAATCAACAAGAGAGGCTTCCAACAAAGGATTCTTCAAGGCTTCTAGCGGCTCTGTGAATTTGGCACCCTTTTACAGGTATCTGAAGGACGAATAACTCTGGTCGGATTCTCTTCACTCTTGGTCCTGCACTCTGGTGAGGGGACTTCAGGGATTTGAATCGTGTCTCTGCAGGTCCAGCAGGAGTCCAAAGTTTTAGAGAGAATCGGAATTCGGAAGGTCATGCACAGCACACTAGCTCGAGGTCCCTGATATGATATATATGATATGGTATTTGTAACGCGCCTATACACAGGTGTTTCAAGGCGCGACGAGGCGGGGGGGAGGAACAAGGGGAGACAAAACAAACGATCCTACTAGGCCAGGTGTCATTCAGATCGCGCAAGTGCAGGGGTGGGGGAGGGGGGAAAAAGTGCAAGGGGAAGGGGAGGGTGGGCAAGTGCAGTAAAGGTAAGTGGCGTAAAGTAATAAATAAACAAGGGCCAGCTAGTGGCAAGTGCAAGGTAAGTGCAGAGCAAGTGCTGGGGAAGGGGGGGGGGCTGTAGGGATACAGAGACAGTCCCGTAGTGCAGAGGGGTTCCAGGGGATCAGTGACTGGGACCAGGACCGAAGGCAGTTTAGAGTGGTCCAGTTGCAGGATCAGTGCAGTTTAGTGAAGAATTAATTAGCTGTTCAGCAGGGGAGAGAAAGCAGAAGCAAAGAGGAAGGTTTTGAGGTGCTTCCGGAACCGGAGGTGGTTCTCCCTCAAGTTTCAGGGAGGCAGGAAGGCTGTTCCAGAGGGAGGCCCCTGCCGCGGAGAGAGATCTACCCCCAGCTCGTTGCTTCGAGAAGCGACTGACCATGAGGGAGTTGGAGGCGGATGAGCGAAGGGCTCGGGGAGGAAGATATTTGGGAAGAGAGAGTTTGGTTTGCAGCCCAGCAAGGTCGCAGCACGTTGAGGGATAGCTCAAAAGGCAGGTGTTCCTGAGACTGGCGGGTCTCACCAAATGGGAGTAGTGGTCGTTTTCGGGACCCCCCATGTCGAATGGAAGGAAGGGTTAAAACAGGCTATGTTTACACAGCAGGCTATCCAGTTGCTGGAATTCGTTACAGATGTCTTTTCTTCATCATCCTCTTTGGATTTGGTTCCAGTGGTCAACTTGTCAGCAGCTTCCAGGATCGGACTTTCAGACAGGAACTACAGCATAACTTCTACAAACTTTTCCTGAAGTTTACAGAGAGGCGCAGCTGGCTGTCCAATCAAGACAGCCAGGCTCCCCGTGGGAACGGGGCATGGTGGAAGACAAAGGGCTGCAGAGTTTTGGACTCATCCCTCACTTCCTGCCTTCACAGGCACTCTGGAGCCTCAGCGGGGAACACAAAGGATTCCTTCCGAAGACAAAAATTCAACCAGTTTCTTTCCCGCCTTGGACGGCAGAAGACCCAAGAAACAAGCCAACGTGAAATGGAGGAAAAAAAAATAAAATGAGCCTGCCATTCTAGCACCATGGAGATTGTTAGGCAATGTTTGTATGCAGTACCCTCTGGGGACACTACAAACAACTGAATACAGGTTTAGGCAACCCAACCTTTGGTATAAGCTTGTATTACACCGTTTTGGTAGCGTGTTGAGCAGCCAGGCTCATCTCAAGAGGGGAAATGTGAGCAGTAGTGGAGTTACACAAAGATTCACAGTCACAGGTATTCAAATAAACTCTTACAATTTATTTATCAGTCAGTTGCCTTATTCAGAAGGGAGCAATAGAATAGTAACACAAATACACTTCAATACTGTACACTGAGTTTCTGAATCAGTAAAGACCCTTTTGGGATGGCCCACATACAGCCTACACCCACAGGTGACTTCAATAACAAAGGTGCTGGGGACATTAATATGTTACTGTTGGCATTCAGAATACTCTTGAAAGTTGGTAAAAGACAAAGGTTATTAGAACACAAGAGATCACAAATGTCTTAAACACTTAGATCCTTTTAGAAGAGTCATACAATTCAATAGGCTAAGCCAAAGTCAATGGGCAAAAGTCTTGGATATGATGAGGTACTTCTGGTAGGTAAATGGAAAAGTCTGTGCACAAGTTCTTAGGAGTCTTAGATAAAAAGAAGAATCAAAGGTAGGGCCACAAGCCGATTAGACTTGTGAGTTGTGGAAGCGACAAGCACATCAACAGTAAGAGGCAAGTTCTCTTAGACTTGTTTTACAGTACCTTAGCAATGAAGAAAAAGATGCAGCTGATGACTTCTGTACCTGTGCATCTCTGCAGATCTCACTGTTCCTGGGCCTCAGTCGTGGCGACAAGAGGGAGGACGTCGGGGGACTCCTGCAATGCACTAGGGTGGTCAAAACTTGCAACCTGCAAACTTCACTTTCAGTGGCTATTTCGTGTTTCAGCTCCTCGCGTCTACCGCAAATGGCAACAGCGCGGTTCCTGGCTGTTGAGGTGGACTTTCCTTGCTTCTGGGGTCCTGCACTCTATTGAGGGGGCTCGGGCCAACGCCAGGAGTTGCAGCAGGCGTCTTCTTTGGTTCTTTCGTCCAGTGGTCGACTCTGCCTTCCAAGCCAAAAGACTAGCCTTTTATTCAGTTCTCTCCCATTCATTCCAGTCTAGCTGTCACTCACCCAGCAGGGTGGCTGTCCTTACCGGACAGTCAGCCAATCACCACATAGTGCATTTGGGTCTCCTAGGAGACTAAGCACAGGGAGTTTCGGGCACCTCCCTCACTTCCTGTCTACCCCAGACACTCTGGAGCCAGAGGCGGGCTTCACCACTGAATCCCGCCAAAGGCGAAATGAACAAAGAGACCAAACCTGGTTTGGTGTGCAGAGAAAATCTTTAGAAGGACCTTTCCACAAAAAAATGGCGAAAACAGAAGACCGGGGGCCATTTTGTCAAAGATGGCTCCTGTGCCATTTTGAAAAAGATGGCTCCCGCGGTTGCTTTACCAGAGCTGCAAACGCAGCCCGCGATAAATGCAAACCATGGTAGTTCAAATGAAACCACTGCCACCAGCCATTCAGTGAGGATAGGGTAACAAAAAGTGTAACATGAGGATCTAGACACACGGGATACTAAGTTACCACTCCAGAACTCTATTGTAAGATAGTGTGTGCTGGGTCTAGAAAGTTACAATGGGAAGTAAAGTCAATTTCACTTTACTGCTCTGGGAAACAGTTTATCCCAGAGAAAGGTATGTAACCCTTGGGGAAATCTGAAAGACTTCCCTGTGCCACTGCACTGAAGGTGCTGTGTGACAATGTAAAAGATGATGCCTATGGAGTTTGTCATACTCCATAACCAAAAGAAACACATGGGTAAAATTCACATTAAAATACATGAGTGGGGAAAAGGGTCACACACTCTCCAGGTTAAAAAAATCCAAGTCCTTCAAATCCAGCAAAGTTGTTGCGGGTCTCTAAGGTGGAGGGAATTGGCACATTTCTGAGAATTCTCCCTAACAGAGACCCTCCTGTGCATTACTGTGACTGATTTGACAGACTGCAAGTGATAATGACTAAAAGTCATAAAAGTAGTTTCACAGACACCAGCCATTCAAGTTAACTTGCAATTGTAACAAATGTTGCCAGGTAAGTGAGAAAGGCGGGGTGTAATGGCTCACTATATAAAATGTGGCGGAAATGGGTGTTCGGGACCGTTTTTCTAAAGTCCAACTAACGGCAACTAAGGACTTCATAAAGCCATATCTGAGGCAGTACAAATCTCGACTCTTAGTATAAGGCTGTACCGCCTGAACATTTGGTAGCATAGACAAAGCAGTCAGGCTCATTTTAGGAGGGCGATAGGGCTGTAGATCATTACAAAGAAATTGCAGCACACACATGGTCAAAAGAAACACTGAAACACTATGTATTGTAAAAATAAAGGGGTTATTTAAATACAAGTAGGCCAAGATAAATCTTGGGGAATTAAGTACTATAACATAGAAAGACAAATAAAAAAACCAACTCAATAATTATTGTATACAAACTACAAACCAAAGTATAATCTTTAGATTAAAATTAAGAAGTCACGGCGAATCAAACCTATAACATTAAGCAATTCTTGGGGAATAAAACCACAGTTCGTTACTTTAAGTTTACAATAAGTAATTCAAGAAAGAAAGATTCAGATTGCGGCAGTTTGCACACCAGAATTCATCCAGCCTTGCTGAATCTGATTGTTCCTCTTTGTTTAGGTGCTGAGCCTGCCTACTGTGCCTGGGACCGGGCCTCTGCCACGAGGTGCATCAAACGGCACCTTCCAACATGGCCGCCCTGGTCTCTTGCCCTTTCCAGTGCTGGGCTGATTACTCCCTCTGTGTGATTTGACTTGGCCCTGCATTTGTGGGCCCATCAGGAGCCGGTAGGCTCACAAGAAAAAGCCCGGTCTGTCCCAGTCAGTGCTGCTGGGACGTGCCCTGGGTCCCACTTCTTGGCCCCATCAATCAATATGCCTTTGAAGATTATTTCGCCACACACAACGCTCTGCCAGACTGTTACTTCTAGGTCCACGCTATCAGGTGAGATCAGTGGCTTCCCCAGCCCCATTTAATCTCTTCTTTGCGGCCTACTAAGTTGTCATCCCTGGAATGGCCCCACGATCTACGGTGACTGTTTTCTGACTTTACCCACTGTGACTCACTTCACCATCTACGGTATTGCTGTGCTGCAACCCCCATTGCCTCCCTAAGTCCTTTGTTTCCTTGAAAATCGTTTTTAGCTCTGCCTCTCTGCTGCATTGAAAGTCTGTGTTCCCCTGAAATTCCTTCTTAATGTGGCCCATCCCTGCATTAAGAGTGCCTGTCTGTCGCACCCTCTGTCCCCCACCCCCTGTGTTTTTGCCCCGCAACTCCCCTCAACCCCCTCCATGTGCCTCAGCACATCAGCCTGCTAAGTGTCCTCCCCGCCTCCCCCGCTCTCCTCACCTTCCTTCCTCCTGAATCCTCAGGACCTTTCTGCAACCATTGTGATTCTCTCCCTCTCCATCTAACCTTCTGGCTCCATGCACACAGCGGGCCACTCCTTGGATGCTCTCATCTCTACCAACATCCCTCTCTTTAACCCTCATTACCTCGGTCTCTTGGACTGACCACTCTTCTCAAACTTGAAGCGCTCCTCTTGCATCAGCACACCTGTCCAGTTTCAAAGGTTGTATACTAATTGGCCTTTCCATAATTGACCTTGGGAGAATTGACCCAATTCAGAAGGTCAATTAGGACATACATGTGGGGCGAAAACCCTCCGCAGCCCCCACCCAATCCAAAAACCCCTGCAGCTCCCACCCAATCCCCTTATATTATTTATAATCCAAAAACAACCCAATACATATATAAAATAACTAAAATAATATAAAGGTAAATTATGCAGAAGGTCAATTAGGACCACTATAATTAGGTCAATTGTGCAAAAAGGTAAATTGTAAAAGGTCAATTTGGGTAATACCATTTCAAAGTCACCAGACCCATGACAGCGACTGCCTTTGCCTCCAACTCCACCTCCTCTTGGCCTCCTATTCCTGCGGCTGACTGCTACCCTGACACAGCCCTCGCTAATTTCAATCTATCACCAAAACCCTGGATACTCTTGCCCCTCTCATGAGGGTCCGACGGAAGGCTGCCAAAAAAGTGCAACTCTTGGTGTTAGGGAGAATTCTAATACATGCGCTAATTCCCTTCCCCTTGGAGACCTCCAGCAACTTTGCTGGATTGCGAGGACTTGATTTTTTTACCTGGAGAGAGAGAGAGCCTTTTTCCTCCACATTTTGATGTGTGGTTTATTCTTGTGTTCTTTGATTATGGAGTTTTAGACAACTCCAAAGGCGGCATCTTTTCATTTGTGTCAAACAGCAACCTCAGTGCAGTGACACAGGGAAGCCTTTTAGGCTGTCATAAGGTTTAAATACCTTCTCTGGGATAAATTACTGTTTCCCAGAGAAAGTAAAGTGAAATTGACTTTACTAATCTTTCCAAATTCCTAGACCCAGCACACCCAACCTTACAACAGGGTGCTGGAGGGGTTACTTAGTATCCACGGTGTCTAGAAACTCATTTAGCAGTCAAATGCTTCCCTTTCCGCTCAAAATGGCTGGTGGCCGTGGTTTTACAATGAACTACCATGATTTTTCCCGACCGCAAAAAACGGTAGCGTTAAATCACGGGAGCCATGTTTTTCAAGATGGCACTTGAGCCCCCCTCTGTAAAAACAGGTCCCGGTATTCTTTTTTCGCAGTTTCTTGCTGGAAAGGTCCTTCTGGAGTTTGTCTCTGCACGCCAAACCAGGTTTGATCCCTTTGTGCCTACGCCTTTGGCAGGCTTCAGGACGGAAGACCGCCTCTAGCGCCCGAGTGTCCCAGCTGGCTTAGAAGGCTGAGTCGACCACTGGAACAAAAGAACCGAAGACTAGCTGGAAGAGGACAGCTGCTGCACTCCTGGACCATTGGTTTGCCCGGTGAAGCCCTGCTGCAGGGCCGAATCACCAAGTTCATCTGGAAAGAGACGCCCTGCAAGGAGGACTTCTCCCTTTGAGTTGGTGGGACCAATCAATTTAACACAGCCACCTGGATCACATTTTCAGAGCTGGTTGTATTTTCCTCATAGTGCTGCAGGAACCAGTGAGAGGGACACCAGTTTGTGTGCTTGACTACAGCTACCGGAATTGAAGAATTGCCATTTGCCAGCTTTTCGACCAGTTCCAGTGCAGGTGTCCCCTGACGTCCTCCCTCTTGTCCCCACGACTCAGGCTCAGGAACAGCAAGATCTGCAGGAACTGCCAGGAACAGACGTCTTCAGCTGCATCTTTTTCTTCATTGTAAGGTACTGTGAAAACCCGACCGAGAGAACTTACCTCTCACTGCGAAAGTGCTTGAAACTTTGCCAACTTGCAGGCCTAGTCAGCTTGTGACCCAACATATGAATCTTTCTTCTACAAACAACTTCTGACAACTTTGGCAAAGACTTTTCCGTTTAACTACTAGAACTACTTTATCCTATACAAGACTTTAGCCCATTGACATTGGCCTAAACTATTGCATTGAATTATCAGAGGGTCCGCTTGACGCATTCTATTTCCTCTCAGCTACCCTACACCTGCGCTTAAGGGCAGCCCGATCAGAGTCGTACCAAGTGTTAGGCAACGTTTGTATGCAGTACCCTTTGGGACCACTACACACAACTAGGACTACAAGTGTAAGCAAACCAACCTTTGGTATAAGTCTACACTACACAGTTTGGTAGCGTTGCTGAGCAGCAAGGCTCATCTCAAGAGGGGAATTTGAGCTGTAATGATGTTACACAGATGTCTACAATCACAAGTATTCAAATAGACTCTTATACTCAAGGTTTCTTGGTAAAACACTTATTAATTTATTTCACAGTCCGTTATAAAACATTAACTAGAAGGAGGCACTCTATATCACAAATAAATATACTTAACAGTACTTCACACTATCAGTTTAAGGCATTTAAACTACTTTAGAGGAGGAGCAAAAATGGCAGAGTATTTGAAGTAGGAGCAAAAAGGCATAGGTTAATAAACAGAAGGTTACAGTTACTCTTAAACAGTGCAAATAGTTTGAGTTCACCAGAGGAGTCAATTCAATGCAATAGGTTAGGCCACAGTCAATGTGCTAAAGTCTTGTATAGGATAAAGTAGTTCTGGTAGTTAAACTGAAAAGTTTTTGCCAAAGTTCTCAGAAGTTGTTTGTAAAAGAAAGATTCACCTTGCGTTCTTGCAATACCCCAATACCCTGGGACCTCCAGCCATTGTGTGGTGCACGGTCCTCCGAATTCCGAATCTCGCGGAAACTTTTTGGGCATCCTGGTGTATCTCCAGAGACGCGAATAGAGTCCGAAAAGTCCCCTCACACGAGTGCTGGACCTTAGAAAATCGCGGTTGAATTCTCGTCTAAGTCTTCTGTGCTCCTTGAAAAGGCGCCAAACACGCAAAACCGCATTCAGCCACAAGATAAATCTTGCCTAGAGCCTTCTTCATCGATCCCTGCTGCAAAGTCCCTGCTGAGGTCTTGTGTTCAGTCTCCAGGACAAGGAATCCACTGACCGGGTATTTGGCTGCAGTCCCTGAAGTTCTCCTGCTGCAATCTCTTCTTCATTGCTGAGGTACTGTGTTGGCTTGGGTATATACTTACCTTAAGCCTGTTGGGATTTCTGTGTAGTCCTGGGGTGTTTTCTGTGATTGGGAGGTCCCTCATCCAGTGCACCCAGTCCCACTGCTAGAATCCTGCTGGGGTGTCTTCTGTGAAGCCCCTAGACCCTCTTTTAACCCTAGAAAGTAAAGTACTAGCCTGTTTTCCCAGTTTTTCTAAGGAACTCTGACTTTTGCTACTAAAGAACTTATTCTAACATTGCCTGTTGGTCACTAGTCCCAGTGACCCCCCCCCCCCCTCCTGCCACTGAGAACACTCATGCTCCAAGAATAAGGGAAATACTTTGAAGGGATTGGGACTTCTGCCTAGAAAAGAAATCAAGTGTTTTACTTACTTGTAAAGAGTTGGTGGGTAACTGTAGTTCTAGGAGTGAAGAGTTAAAAACGTTCTTACTGATCTTGAATGTGTGATGCACTATTCTTAAAAGTATGGTTAACATCTTTTCTTCCTTAGCCACTGTTTTGCCAGTCTAAAAGAAAGTAGATGTAAAGGTGTTTTACTCTCCTGTGATTAGGTTGTGCCTCTTTACAAAAGTAATGTGTTGGTTTCACCAGATTATTCTTGTAGGGTAATTGTAGGAGTGTCCTCCAACTGTTGGTATCACCAGGTTAGTCCTGTTAGGATAACTGTATGAGTGTCCCCCACTGGGTCTTGCTTCCCCCGACTTGCTGCTAGCCTGTCCTTAATAAGTCTACATTAGGTTGTTGTCTACCTAGAATAACTATTCAGTAAAGTGTGACATTGGGTTTTACTTTCCCCTTCATTGTGAAGCTAAAGTAGGTGGGTTTTACTTACCTTGTGTTAGCTGTGTGCCATTCAAAACAAGTTACCAGAGTTATTGCTTACCTCCACCTGGTGTTTTCTGATTTCCAAAGCAACTGTAATTGTATATTACTTCAATAGGTTTCTACTGCACCTAGAATAAGTGTTTCACTATTCACCAAAAAGTATATTGTCCATTTGAATGTTTATGTGATTTGTTCCAAGAGTCACTGTACAACTGGAAGGGCCTACTGCCCTTGTATTACCAAAAGTAATCTAAAAGTAACCGTTGGTCTTTTACTCACAAAGAATAGGCTTGACCTATACTAAATGTGTATAACAAGGTTTTGACTTCCCTAGAACTACTGTTTGGTGTTCCAAATAAGGTTTATACTTGGGTCTGTGTGCTTTCAGGTATAGTGTTGTGTTTTATATTGTGATTTCATATAATGTGTTAGTACTTACTCAACCCCTAGATTTATCTGGACCTACCTCTATTTAAATAAATCCTTTATTTTTACAATACATAGTGTTTCAGTGTTTATTTGGATCATTTGTATTACAATTTCACTTGTAAAGTATCTACTGCCCTCTCTCCCTCCTAAGATAAGCCTGGCTGCTCTGCCTACGCTGCCGCGTACTCAAGTGGTACAGTCTTATACTAAGAGTGGAGTCTTGTACTGCCTCAGTTGAATGGTTTTGAAGAAGTGGGTAGCACTTCAGAAAAACTGTCCTAACAGACCTACTGTTATTTCCCCTTTTGTTCTTTCAAGGCCTTTCCCATCATCGACGGGCAACTGAAGCAGTCCGAGGTGTTATGGTCCACTCAGAGGCACCATAAACATATACAATGAGGATCAGTCAATGATATTTTCGACCCACAATCAACACTTGGTGAACCCGGTCTTCAGGTTTGTCGGTGTCTACGAAGAAGACATTCTCGATTTCTCAAAGTTATGATGTCATTACACAGTAAAGAAGCGCGCTGTATTTCTAAAAGCGATAGCATTCGCGGAAAAACAGAACTGAAGCCAACAGGCGCTGCGCATGCAATGCCTTCGACGACGACATCCACAGACGGAGGCCCTCAAGGGACATTGAGTCGACACCGAAATGTTTTGCCGGAGCATCTGAAGCTGTATATCGAATACCAAAGATGAGGAATACGTGGGAGGACACAATCCATTTCAATGTCCTATACTCTGGACTGCGGTGTGTCCAAAGGAGACCTCTGCACTCGTGACCCTGGCGGCTTCTTCAACCGGATCAAGCACAAAGGCACTGTCCACAATGGATTCCACAACCTCAGCAGTGGTTTCTGGTGAATACCGATTCATGAGGGTAAGATAACATAACTGTTCCTTTCCGCTCATTCTCATTAGGGTTACATAGGCATAAAGTCCTGTCCCTAAATCATTTTTCCTGAATCTTGTTAATGGAGGCCAGGTCAACAATCCCTTCCTAGGACAATCGTAGTGTCCGTGATTCAGTGAGTTTGCATACTTGAACTTTACTTATCTCTTTGACTTTTGCCCCAAACCATCTTAGTGTTGGACATTCAGTGATTATTGCAAAGTGCCCTTACTGAAATATCATGCATCCGACTTCATGCCTGCATCACACTGGTTATTGAATCATATGCTTTCTTTCTTCTCTTAAGGGAGCATGTGTGCATCTGTTTTATATTAAGTGTGGCATAATATTTGCCTATAGGTTTAACTTGCTTAGTATGGATTTTAATGGCCCACGACATCATTGAATATGTTTGTACTTCCATGTCTAACTGGAATTATTGGTATGGTTCCGTTTGGACTCATTGTAGCCCTCAACCACTCTGAGCCCTTATCAGAGTAAGCCCTGGTCCTCTGCTATCTTTTATTTATTGGGTAGGGCTAGATCGGTGTGTCTCCCTGTTCACCATAATATGTTGGCCTACAAAACCCTGCCCAATGTGCATTTTGGAAATCCATCTAAACGGAGAGCTTGCCAAAATACAGGACAAAAACCTCAAAACGTTTCATCCAAGCTTTAGGACTAAATTAACCTCTTTCTTGAAGGTGCGCACTACCACATTTGACAGATGTGCCAACTACAGGTCTCTATGCCTGCGATAAACCCTTTTACTCAACAATCTCCTGCCAATCCCCAAGCTGCAGATAACTCTCCAGAATGCGCTTACTTATTGACAGCATGTGATTTTATTTTGCTTCTTGTACGCTCTTGCCTATCACTGTCAATCCCTTGTGTTTTTTCTTTTCAACTCTTATGCTGATCTGAATGAACCAAGACCTATGAATGATCACATGTGTTGTTACCAATTAGTCTATCTCCCTTCCTCCTCACCTCTAGTCTTGGAGAACTCAATTTTGAAGGGGCATTAACAAGAGCACCAACTGAAAAGGAACATTCTTAAATGATTCAGTGCTCACCTGGCGGTGGGATCAGTGGTGGTGCATTGGTGACGGAGGGAGGCGGTGGAAGGAATGGAGGTGGTGGCAGGTGCGTAGGAGGAGCACCCGGAGGGAAAAATGGCGGCAAGGGCTTCATAAAATTGTTGTTATCCACTTCTTGCGGAGACTGCTCAGATATCACCTGAAAGAGTTAAAGCCACAATCAGCTAGTGATATAGCCAACTTCATTACCAAAAATAAAACAGTGATAATTAACATTTTGGAACATCTTAATCATTGTACCCAAAGGAACACATTTGCACAAACGCATCAGCTGAAACCGAACATACACAATGTTAAGGCTTCTAAAAAGGATACATCCATCAAAGGACGTACTCTGACGAGTAATTACTTTTTGGGGAGAACTGAGCACTTTACAAAATAACAAGAAAGGTTTATGTTTTTTAGATATTTATATTAATGCAAATTGTCTTTCACAATTTCGCTCTGAACCTCAGTACTAAAAGAATAACCAGGCAAGTCACAAGGGAACCTTTCCATCGTACCAACATTCACAATGTATTTACTATGCTCACAACAATAAAAAAAAGGTTTCATGTGTTCCATCACTTACATGACCTTAGGTTGAGAACGACCATCTCAAACAAGATTATGATTGGAGTTCATGCGTTGCGATGAGCAGCTGTGGCAGAGTCTGGAGATTTAATACTTTTAGCTTTCCATATCCTGACCTGAATGGTTAGTTTGGACTATTAAGCAGTGCTTGCACCACCTATAAGCCGAAACTATTGCATTGGGGTAGACATAGGGAGAAAAGGAAAATGAGAAGGGGCACAAACCTTGTAGGTGGCATTTGGTATTTGGCCATCCATTGACTGTCCATGGCATGGCCATGCTAATCCCTATGGCCACTCCCACCAAAAACACCTCATCGGAACTCTGAGCTGACAATCACACCTTACAAACTATTCACTCAAGTGCCTGCCAGTGTTATTTTAAAGGAATCTTCTGAGAGATAATGGCTTAATTGGAGGTGTAAATGTGCCACTGGAGTAATAAAAATGTCTTACGCACGTCTGCCTTCAGCCACTCAATGTATAAGCATGATGTGTCCTTTCACTGAAGTCCTTTAAAATGAGCATTGGCAAACCAACAGCTCTGGCTTGTGTTATAAGTATTAGGTATTTGCAAACACTGCTATTAGATGCGCAGGCACTTGCACCTGCTACTATCTATTGGCAGTTAATACTATTTTTAGAGTGCCTGGCACGTGCCTTTCCCATGACTGAACAAAGGCCCAAACTGTTGGCATTGCCAAAGCTTGATTTTTGTGGCGCTGAGAGGGACTGTGGTTCCTCATCAGTGTGGACAAGTACTGGCTGCTTCTAGGCCAGCCCATCTACTTACTTTAGGAACATCACTGGGTAGGTCTCAGTGTTGAGGTGAAATAAACAGTTACTCACCGTAGTGAGTGTACTCCTAGTCCCATTTAGTCCATTGTTGGGAGGCATCACACGGGCATGGGGGCCGTTTGAACCCCGGAAAAAAACATACAATTTACATCCGACTCTCAACGCTGACTGATCTGCAGGAGACTCGCAGGTAAGGATTTTACTGCTTGTGTCATACTAGCAACAAACAGATTTACGGGGCGTTGGGTAAGATTTTCATAGTAATGATACATCTTCCTGACCGGTGTCAACCCCAGAGCTTTTTTATTTCACTGGTGGATTATTTTCCCTTATGCCTCCGAGTGGGAACGTTTTTGAACACTTACGGAATCTTTTACTCTTTTTATGGGTGTCATTTTTAAGACTCTCCATAGTGCCTTATAAAAGTTATCCTCTGACAACTTTTTGGCAATAAGTGCCTATTACTGCTGAGTTGCCCTAGTGGCTCCCCTTTTAACTTTCTATGCTAGCCTTGTGAGAACTACAGTTCCCAAGAGTAGAAAAGATCCCTTTTACATTTTATTAGGTGAGACCAGCACCACTCACCTTATGTCGAGTGCTGGGGAGATACAGAGTATCCCCTTTCTCATTTTAAATGTAACATTTATGTTACAAGGAAAAATGTATCTTTAATGGCTGGTGGAAGTGAACCTTTTTATTAGATC
Source organism: Ambystoma mexicanum (assembly GCF_040938575.1). Taxonomy (NCBI): domain Eukaryota; kingdom Metazoa; phylum Chordata; class Amphibia; order Caudata; family Ambystomatidae; genus Ambystoma; species Ambystoma mexicanum. Next base: position 1,098,689,191 of record NC_090937.1, read on the forward strand.
GGTGCACTTTTACAGCAAGTTGGTAGCCGGTAAAGGCACCCATGTGTGCTGATTTTACCAAAAAAGCCCCCTTTTGCCATCTCAGTGTTCCTTGTCCTTGAGTGTTCCTTCCCCTGACCTCCAGTGTGAGAAATTCCTGTGTGAGATTTTTATCTTCGGTGGAAGTCCTGTGGATTCCCCGCCCAGGCACCAGAGTGTCTGAAGGCAGGAAGCGAGGGTGGAGCCCAAACATCTGCAGCCTTTTGTCTTCCAGCCCGTCTGCGAGAAACCAGTTCAAACTGGAAGGCTGGCTGTCCTGAAAGGACTGCAAACCCCCCAAGTTAGAACATTGCAAGGCTGCTTGATGGGCTGGATTCCTGCATTAAAGTCTGATCCTGGCGGCTGAAGAGGTAGTCGACCACTGGAACCAAAGAGGAAGATGAAGAAACTGCAGCTGAGACGATTTGCAGCAACCAGTGAGCCTACCTGTGTAACTGGAACCTGCTGTAGCCCATCCTTCCATTCGACCTGGGGACTCCGAAAATGATGCCCCTGACCTAGAGAATGGTGAGACTCACTAGATTTAAAGTGCCGCATTTTGAGCCATGCCATGTCATGCTGTGACCTTGCGGGACTTCAATACCCTGGGACCTCAACTCATTGTGCGGTGCACAGCCTTCGGAATTCCGAATCTCGCTGAAATTTCGTGGGCATCCTGCTGGATCTCCAGAGGCACAATTCAGGTCCACAATGCCAACTCACCAGCGTGATGGACTTTAGAAATGATGAGAATCCAACCAGTGATATTCTGTCTTCTGTGCTCCTCAAAAGGCGCCAAATCCACAGTTCTGCATCCAGCTGCGAGGAAACCCTTGCCTGGGGCATTCTCCTGTGATCCCTGCTGCAAAATTCCTTCGCAAGTCCTGTCCTCCGTCTTCTTGACAAAGGAATCCATCGATCAGGTTTTTGGCTGCAGATCCTGAAGTCTTCCTACTGCAACTCTTCTTCTGTGCTGAGGTACTGTGTTGGCTGGGGTATTTTACCGACCTTCAGCCTTAGTGATCTCTGTATTGGTTTGGGGTATTTTCTATGATTGGGTGGCCACTCATCCAGTTCACCCAGGCCCACTGCGGGATCCTCCTAGTGAAGTACCTGGACCCTTTAACTAAAATAAAACACTTGTTTGAACAGTCTTCCACTGGAACTCTGACTTTTCCTGCAATAGAACCCCATCTCACCCTTCCTACAGCTGGCTATTAGGGAGAATTCTCATTTCTGTGCTAATCCCCTTCAATCCCCAGCTCTTTTGCTGTACTTAGGACTTTCATTTTAACCCACGAGTGAGTGAGACCTTATTCTCATTCTCTCATGTGTTTTTATCTGATTTGGATGATGTGTTTTCACTGTTTTTTGAGTCCGACAAACTCCATAGGCATCTACTTTTTGTATGGTGACCCACAGCACCTTCAAGTGCAGTGTCACAGAGAAATCCTTTCAGATTTCTCACAAAGTTTAAATACCTTTTCTTGTGTGAACAACTGTTCCCAAGAATAGTAGAGTGAAATTGACTTTATCTTCTCTCTTTGACGGTCCAGCACACCCCAGGGAAAGCAAACCCCAAAGATACACTATAGGAATGATAAAAGGATCTTCAAGGCAAAAACGTATTGGTGAGCTTTTACACTCATTCAGTGAATACTACTAAAACAGTACCAATACTTATTACTTTTCAGAAGAGGGGAAACACCATTCAAAGTTAGTAAAGCAACTTATATACTTTTTAGAGGGGTGCCATGAAACCCAAAGGTAAGCATATACTTTTTGGCACTTTGTAACCACTTCTTTTACAGAGCTAAAGTTACCACACTAACTACGCAAGCAACGTTTACACTCGTTATACTTTTAAGGAAGAATCCTATTGAGGCAGAATAGGGACACTAGTTTTCTAAGTGCCAGCTGTAGGCATGATGAGATAGGGTTCAGTTGCAGGAAAGTCACAAGTTCCGTAGGAGATCTTCTTAAACAAGTATTCTTTCACTTTGAGTTAAACTGTTCAGGGACTTCACAGAAGGCTCCCTCTATATGCGCTCCACATTAAGCATGGTCAAACTTTTAACCACATCAATCACAGACTCGAGCATCACACGATGCACACCAGACATAAGGGAAGTACTACCCAAGCCCATAGTACCTTAGGAGAAAAGAGCTTCAGAGCGGACGCATTCGGGATGCAGCAGCACAGGACCCTGTCCCTGGATTTGATTTTTGGTCTGGAGACTAAAGAACTGGACACTGAATAGGAACTTGCAACAGATATCTTCAGAGGAAGCCTCCAGCAAAGGCCTCTTCACGGATTCTCGCAGCGCTGTGGAATTGACGCCTTTTTACAGCAGCCAGATCAAGAACAAATATCGCTGGTTGGATTCTCTTCACTGTCTCAATTCTGCACTCTGGTGAGGGGATTTCAGGGATTCGAATCGTGTCTCTGGAGGTCCAGCAGGAATCCACCAAAGTTTTGGACTGATTCAAACTTTGGAAATGCATGATCAGCACTCAGACTCGAGGTCCCAGGGTATTGGTGGTTTTCAGCCTAGAAAGGTCACAGCATGGGATGGTTCAAAATGCAGGTCTTCATGAGACCAGTGGATCTCAACAGCCTCTGAGAAGGAGTAGTCGTTTTCGGGACCCCCACGTCGACTGGGAGGAAAGTTTGCATCAGGATCCGGTTACATAGCAGGCTCGATGATCGCTGGAAAACGCTACTGACATTTTATTCTTCCTCTTCGGATTCAGCTGCAGTGGTCGACTTGTCAGCCGCTTCCAGGTTCGAAGTATTAATCAGGAACTACAGCACAAACTCTGCAATCTCTCCCTGCAGTTACAGAAATGGGCGGTCTGGCTGTCCAATCGGGACAGCTAGCTCCCCCACTGGGAGTTGGTTCCTTTAAGGCAAGATTAAAGACAAAAAGGCTGCAGTGTTTTGGACTCCTCTCACACTTCCTGCCATCTCAGACACTCTAGAACCTAGGCGGGGAATGAAATGCATTACTTACCGTAAAAGCATTTCTGATGATTGTATCAGCTTAGATTCACATGCTGTGCATATGGTCCGACATCCAGTGGTAACCGCAGAGTATTGCATCTTGTCTTTCGGGGACCGAAAGGGGACGTCGGCATAGGCGTGTCTGAAACACTATCTCTATCGTGACGTGTGTAGTACCCAAAATCCCTCACGTGCCGAGGTCCCTCCGATTGTATTTTTTCTGCCATGAGGGAGCCCAAGGCTATAGTGAGTGAGTACATGAAGAGAGAAAGTAGTAAGAAGTCTATGTTCCTTCCACCCCGAGCGGGGAGGCAGGGAGGGCGCATGTGAATCTAAGCAGATACAATCATCAGAAATGCTTTTACGGTAAGTAATGCATGTCGTCTGATGCTTGTTAATCTGCTTAGAATCACATGCTGTGTATAGACTAGCGAGCAGTACCAAGAGTTTCAGGTGGGTTGTGAGAAGGACCAGTAGAAAAAAGATGTCTTAGTACTGCTTGTCCCACCTGAGAATCAGCCCTAGAATGAGTGTCTAGGCAATAGTGTTTTGTAAAAGTGTGTACAGAACTCCAGGTTGCCGCTTTGCAAATGGACTCTAGGGGAACATTTGCAATGAATGCTATGGATGCCCCAGTGCCTCGAGTAGAATGAGCTCTAGGCTTGAAGGGCAGTTCTCTCTTTGCAAGAGTGTAACAGTGTGTTGCATTTGACAATCCACCTTGATATTGCTGATTTAGAGACAGGGTCCCCTTCTCTGCCAGCTGCCACTGAAACAAATAATTGTTTAGTCTTCCTCAGTGGTTTAGTTCTATCCATGTAGAACATGACTGCCCTGCGCACATCTAGTGTGTGAAGGCTTCTTTCGGCCATGTTAGTAGGTCTCTGGAAGAACGTGGGTAGTTCGATTGACTGGTTCACATGGAACTTCGAAATAAATTTCGGCGCAAATCTGGGATGTGTGCGCAGAACTACCTTCTCTTTGTGGACTGTAACAAAGGGGTCCAAAACCGAGAGGGCCTGTAGTTCGCTAACTCTTCTGATAGAAGTGATAGCTACTAGAAAGGCTGTCTTGTAAGTCAGATCTTTCAGACTAGCTTTATGCATAGACTCAAAAGGGGGTCCCATGAGCCTAGTTAAAACCACATTTAGATCCCACCCAGGGGCTGGGTGAGTGATGGGGGGATAAATTCTTTTAACCCCTTCCATAAAGGCTTTAATCACAGGTATTTTCCACCACGACACCTTTTGCTGTGACGTGGTGTAAGCTGACAACGCCGCTAGGTGAACCTTTAAGGAATTGAAGACTAACCCAGAGTCCAACAGATGGGTTAGATATAACACAATGTGTGAAGGCGAGCAATCGGTGGGATTGAAGCCTTTGGAACTGCACCAGATGACAAAACGTTTCCATTTGCTGGCATAGCAATAACGTGTGTTAGGCTTTCTTGCCTCCCTCAGTATGTCCATGGATCTTTGAGGGAGTTGCAGATGTCCAAACTCTAAGACCTCAGGAGCCAGGCTGCTAAATTCAGAGTTTGTGGGGCATGGGTGCAGAGTCTCCCCCCTTGTCCTGAGACACCATGTTGTACGGGCAGGGCAGCTTGACTGGTGGGGAGAGAGACATTTCCATCAGGTGCGCGAACCAAGGTTGGCGGGCCACATGGGAGCCACCAGAATCATGATGACTGGTTCCTGGTGCATCTTGTGTACTATCTTGTTCAGAAGGGGAGTCGGGGTGGGGGTGGGTCGAGCGTAGACAAATTTCCCCGACCAAGTTATCCAGAGACCGTTCCCCTTGGATCGGTTCTGGGGGTACCTGGAGGCGTAATCTTGGCATTGGGCGTTCTCCTGAGTAGCGAACAGGTCGATCTCTGGAAACCCCCATTCTGCGAAGACGTTGGATACAATGTCTTCATGCAGTCGCCATTCGTACACTTATGGCAGAGGAAAATTTCTGCTGAGTACGTCTGCCAGCAGATTGAGTTCCCCTGGAACATGTTGGGATATCAGGAGCATCTTGTGTTTGAGAGCCCATATCCAGATGTTTTGGGACAGCTTGGATAGCCCCGGAGAGTGAGTGCCCCCCTGTTTTTTCAGGTAATACATTGCTGTTGTGCTGTCGGTTAGGACCAGCACTGTCTTCCCTTGCAGTTGCTCCTGAAAGGCTTTCAATGCTTTGAACACTGCTAGTAGCTCCAGTAAGTTTACATGGTTGGACGCTACCTGAGGGGACCACACTCCGTGCGCTGTCTGTTGAAGCAGGTGAGCGCCCCTACCCCGTGAGAGATGCGTCTGTCGTGCGAGTGGCTTCCACTGCAGGGCTGGTGAAGGTTTTCCCCTTCAAGAGGTTCTCCCTCGACCACCACTGCAGAGAGAGAACGAGGGCTGGCGAGACAACAGATCTTCCCATTGTCCGCTGGCCTGACACCACTGGCTGTTGAGCCAGTCTTGCATGGGATGCATTCGCAGCCACGCGTGGGGAACCAAGTATATGCATGACGCCATCATCCCTAGCAAACGCATAGCTTTGCGTACCGTCACCTCTCGACTGGCTACATACTGAGGAACCTGAGAGAGCATGTTCTGAACCCTCTCGCTGGAAGGGAAGACTAGACAGTCTTCCGTACGAATTAGAGCCCCCAGGAACTGTTTTACTTGGCTGGGGACTAAGCTGGATTTCTTTTCGTTGATAGAAAATCCCAGGCTGAACAGTAGGTCTACTGTCTTTTGGGTGTTCGAAAAACAAACGTCGAACGAGTCCCCCGTGATGAGCCAATCGTCGAGGTAAGGGTGAACTGGAAGTCTGCGCAGGTGTGCCGCTGCCACTGCCAGGACCTTGGTAAACACCCTTTGCGCCTAGGCAATGCCGAAGGGGAGTACCTTGAACTGGTAGTGTTTGTCCTGAATCACAAACCTTAGGAATTTTCTGTGCGCTGGCAGCATTGAAATATGAAAGTATGCATCTTTCATATCCAATGCTGTCATGAAGTCCGCCTGTTTTAGCAATGTGATCACCTCTTGCAGTGTTACCATGCAAAACTTCTGGGGCTTTATGAACTTGTTCGCTGGGCGCAGGTCTAGAACAAGACGCATGGTGAGATCCTTTTTGGGTACAAGGAAGTACACTGAATAGATACCCTTGTTTACCTGAAGAATTGGGACGGCTTCTATGGCGTCTTTTACCAGCAGCGCTTCCACCTCTTGGATCAGGATCTGCAGATGTTCCGGTGAAAGGCGTCAGACTGTGGAGGTCGGGCGAATTCCACGCAGTAACCGTGGGCTATGGTCTTTAAGACCCACTGGTCTGAAGTTATCCCCTCCCATGCCTTGAGGAAAGATGTTAATCGCCCCCCGACCGGGGAGACATGGGAGGGGACCTGGACTTGGTGGTCATTTCTGACCCGAAGTTGACGCTCCTCTGGAATTGGAGCCTCTATTCTTTCCACGCTTCTGACCCCTCTGGGGGTAGTAAGTGGGGCTTGCAGCAGGTTGACTTGAGTTGAAGTTGCCAGTGCCGAAATTATTTTGAGCGGCGCGGGCTTGTCCTCGAAAGGACCGCCGAGAATTACTGCCCCTCTGTGAAGAGGTTTTGGGAAATCTGGTGCAGCGACTTAATAGTCTCATGCTCCTTCTTGGCTATCTCCAACACATCGTCTACCGCCCTGGCTTGCCGGAGGCTTTTCATTAATAATGTCCTCTGTGAAATCTTGTTCGGGCAAGGCTTCCAGGGCGGCAATTTTAAAGAATTATGCTGCTTTTTTCAACATGTTGGTGAAAGCCATTTGATCATCCACCGGGGAAGCTCGTCGAATCGGGATGGATGGGGGAGACTCCAGGCAAACGATATCAGAATTGTGATCATTCTGCTGGGTGTCCTCCCAGTAGTCCGTTGCCCCTTGATCTTCCCCATAGTTGTCCAAAAAAGAAGCCTCCTCTTCTTCTGTATAGATGTCTCTATACGTGTCCATCTGGACCTCTTCTTGATAGTCAACTTGGTGTTGGGCATCTTGTGTTTGAGGGTTAGGGTCTTTTCTGCGGAGGTTGATCAGTAGCCCTGAAAAACTGCTCCTTCCGATCCATACATCCCTCGAATTGCTACGTGGTCCACTTGGATGACCCAAATGGACCTAGCTGAGTAGGAACCGGGTTCTCTGCCCTAAGGCGTTGAGAGGATCTCCTCAGGGTGCTTGAGAGGGGTACCTGGCTTTCTTCGGAAGAGTCTTCGGGATCGTCTTCCAAATCCATGGAAAACTTTTCAGCGGATTGGCCCATAACTGTGGACGGAACCGGTACTAAGCCCACCGCCGTAGCAATCCTATTGATGCTCTTACGGATAATCACCGAATCTTCGGGAGACAACGCCTCCGATGATGTGTCGGCAGTGAAAATGTCTTCCGTGGCTCCAGAAGGGCCAGCGGATGGCTTCTTGGGTAGAGGCCTTCTTGTAGTTTTCGGGCCTATACGGGCCTTGGGAACCTTGGAATCCGTCGAAGTTTCTTGTTCTGAAACTTCGGCGCATGTAGTTTGGGGATTAGCGCCCTTGTTATGTTTCTTATGCCCAGTCGTCATGCGCTGCTGCGGATGCGGGCAAGGCTTCGGATCAGACCGATCCGTGGGCGTCGCCAAAGTTTCCGGCGGACCCGTTGGCGCTTTCGCCTTCTTCGACGAAGTTGTCGAGGAGGGCGCTTGGGTTGTTTGCTTTGTGTGGTGCGATTGTACGCCCCTGTCACCGGGTGTGGTCCCTGTAGCAAGACCGGAGTCGAGCCTGGAAGGGTTGGGGACGGGCGTGGCGGCCCTAGAATAGTCCGCCTCAAGGTCTATAACGTCCGCGTTGGACGTTTGGTCATCCGATGTACCCCCGTCACTTTCGGCTGGTCTCGCGGCAGGGGAGGGAGGCTCCACGCGTGACATTCCATACGCGGCCTACCGCTTCAACCGGCACTCCTTAAGGGTTTTATGTTAGAGGAGTTTACACGCCGAACACCGCTTCTCGTCGTGCTCTAGGGGGAGACAAGCGTTACGACGTGTGCTCGTCTTTCCACGGATATCTGACCCTACACACAGGGCAGAATCTAAATGGAGTCCTTTCCATAGCAGAAGGGAAGGGTGACCAGACTCAGCGTCGTGGAACCAGGAGAAGGGATCGCAGGCCGAAATCATCAAGACCCCCACTTCTCTCCACGCAGACCTCACGTGGTGGTACAAGGACTGCAACCGGCTGACGGGCAAGCCCTTCAGCCCCCCTGCCCCACAGGTGACGATTACCAGAGACTCCTCCCTCAAAGGATGGGGAGCCACCCTGGAGGAGCTATCGGTCCACGGCACGTGGACCCGTCGAGAACAAGAGTACCACATACATTGGCTGGAACTGAACGCCATCTGGTTAGCGCTCAGAGCCTTCCTCCCACAGATCATGGGAAGGGGTTTCCTCATCCAGACAGACAACTCGACCAGTATGTGCTACATCAACAAGCAGCGGGGGGACCAGGTCCCCCACCCTGTGCAGACTGGCAATCAACATGTGGGAATGGGCCTTGGAAAACAAGATTTTCCTCACAGCAGTCCACCTCCCGGGGGAATCCAACCTGGAAGCGGACAGGCTCAGCAGGTTGGGAGCGGACAACTGCGAGTGGCAGCTAAACGACCTAGTTGCACTGGAGATCTTCCACAGATGGGGATCCCCCCCAGCTGGATCTCTTTGCCACCAGGCACAACAGGAAGTGCCCCCAGTTCACCTCCTGGCAGGGGCAGGGCCGGGGCTCCCTGGGCGACGCCTTATGGATTCAGTGGAACGGCATGTCAGCATATGCCTTCCCGCCCACTTCACTGATTCACAGAGTGCTTTGCAAGATCAAGGAGTCTCGCCAGCTCAACCTCGTTCTGAAAGCTCCATGGTGGCCAGCCAGGCCATGGTTCTCGGAGCTGCTGAGCCTCTCGGAGGTCCCTCCAATCCATCTCCTGACGGGCCCAGCATATCTTGACGCAGCAAGGGGGCAAGGTAGTTCACCCCGCCCCTCAGAAGCTGGCCCTCACAGCGTGATTCCTGAGCAGGTGACGCTCAGACGCCTCAACGTATCCCAAGCCAATCTGGATATCGTACAGGGAGCTAGGAGCAAGGCTACCAGAGCCCAATATAAAAGTAAATGGACCAGGTTCTGCCACTGGGCACACTCCAAGGAGATCGACCCTGTGGCCTGTTCATTGGACGACGTGCTGTCATTTTCGGCGCACCTCACCAACTCCGGCGTGCAGGTGGACACCTGCTGCACATCCCTCTGTGCTTATAGGAACTCTGAGGTGGAGGTCTTCTCCTCCAACCCGGTTGTCGAGACATTTGGCCGGACTCGCTAGACTCTCCCCGCCCATTAGGAAGCCATATTGTGGGATCTGAACCTAGTCTTGGGCGCCCTCGCGCACAAACCATTGGAGCCTATGGCGTCCGCTGACATCAGGCTGGTCACCGTCAAGACGGCCCTTCTAGTCAGCCTCACTTCAGTGCGAAGGGTCAGGGATATCCAGGCCCTTGTCGCATCAGAGCCGTACACTTCATTTCACAAAAGGATAAGGTGGTCCTGCGGACCCATCTGGCATTTCTACCTAAAGTGCCATCAGCCTTTCACTTGAACGAGGAAATCCTCCTTCCTACATTCTTTGCTAACCCGAAGGACGAGCCTCAGAGAGTTCTGCACTGCCTAGATGTCAGGTGTGACCTGAAATTCTACCTGGACAGGACCAAGGGCTTTCGCAAGTCGGTTGCCCTGTTCATCACCTTCAGAGGCGCCAGGCTATCAGGCCTCCATTTCCCACTGGATGGTCTCGGCCATCAAGGAAGCGTACAAGGGCCAGCATAGACCCCTTCCGGTGAACATGCATACCCACGCGGTCAGGGCCAAGGCAACGGCCATCGCCTTTCAGGTCATAAGCAGGGCGGCCACATGGGCCACTCCATCGGCTTTCTGCAAGCATTACTGTTCCCCGGAACCGGTTTGCTTAAGGAGGGTCTCCTCTCCACCCTGGGGCTGCATTCAGTTGTAATTGCCCATGCAGTATGGAGGAAAGGGGACGGTACGTAAGAGTAATGTAATTATAAGTTACTCACTGTAGTTAATAAAGTACTCTTAGTCCCCTTTCCTCCATACGTCCCACCATCCTGCCCCCTAATAATCTGGTGTCATTAGGCAATGGTAAGTATTGTCGACGCGTCTTTGGGGACTGAGGTGTGGCGCCTGAGGGCGGAGGCAGGGCAGCGCATGCTCCCAAGGCCGCGCCTCTAAATTTAGAGGGGGAAAAAGGTTCCGTCTAACGTCTCTTGCGAGGGATGCCCATGCAGTATGTAGGAAAGGGGACTCTGGACTAAGTACGTTAGTCACTACGGTGAGTAACTTATAATTTATTACACAATCTTTTAGAAAACATTCACTAGAAGGAGGCAACTTAATGTTATATACAAACACACTTCAGTACTGAACCAATAAGTTTGAGTAAATTAGGCTCCCCTAAAATAGGAGCAAAATGGCATTTCAGTTAATTTCAATGGGAGTAAAAGACACAAGTTAATAGAAATGGATCACAAATACTTTCTTAGGCAGTACAAATAGTTTCAGTTCTCTAGAGGACTTGATTCAGTTCAATAGGCCTAAGCCAAAGTCAATGGACTAGTATCTTGGATAGGAAAGAGCAGTTCTTGGAGTAAATGGTAAAGTCTTTGCAAAAGTTCTCAGAAGTAGTTTGTACGAAAAAGAATCATATGTTGGGTCACAAAGCTGATTAGGCCTGCAATTTGGGAAAGTTCCATGAACTTTCACCGTGAGAGGTAAGTTCTCTCAATTGGGTTGGCACAGTACCTTTATATGAAGAACAAGATGCAGCTGAAGACGTTGGTTCCTGAGCCTCAGCCGTGGGGACAAGAGGGAGGACGTCGGGGGACACCTGCAATGCACGGGATCGTCGGAAAACGCGGCCAAAATGTAGTCACTTCAGTTCCAGTAGCTGTAATTCAAGCACACAAGCTGGTGTCCCTCTCTCTGGTTAAACCTAACCACCTCTGAGAATGGTTTCCAGGTGGCTTACGAGTTGATTGGGCCCACCAACTCAAAGGAAGAAGTCGTCCTTGAAAGGGCTTCTCTGTCGAGATGAACTTGGCAATTCGGACCTGCAGCAGGGCTTCACCGGGCAAACCAATGGTCCAGGAGTTGCAGCAACCGTCCCTCTTCCAGCTCGTCTTTGGTTCTTTCGTTCCAGTGGTTGACTGCTTTCCAGTCCAAGAGACTCGCCTTTTAAACTGTTTTCTCCCTTTCATTCCAGCCTAGCCGTCACACACCCAGCATAATGGCTGTCCTTGCCGGACAGTCAGCCAGCCAGCCAATCACGCCAGAGTGCATTTGGGTCTCCTAGGAGACTAAGCACAAGGTGCTTCGGGTACGTCCCTCACTTCCTGCCCACCCCAGACACTCAGACGCCAGAGGCGGTCTTCAGTCCTGAAGCCCGCCAAAGGCATACGAACAAAGGGACCAAACCTGGTTATGCGCGCAGACACAAACCCTAGAAGGACCTTTCCAAAATCCAAAAAGAAACAGCGAAAAAAGACGACCAGGGCCTGTTTAAACAAAGGGGCTTAAGGCGCCATCTTGAAAAACATGGCTCCCGCGATTTTTTGCTACCAGTGTTCGCGGTCGAGAAAAAATCATGGTAGTTTGTTGTAAAACCACTGCCACCGATAATTTCAATAGGAAAGGGTAACATTTGACTGCTACATGAGTATTTAGACACAGGGGATACTATGTAACCCCTCCAGCACTCTATTGTAAGATAGGGTGTGCTGGGTCTCGGAATTTGGAAAGACTAGTAAAGTCAATTTCACTTTACATTCTCTGGGAAACAGTAGTTTATCCCAGAGAAAGGTATTCAAAACTTTTGGAAGTCTAAAAATACATCCCGGTGTCACTGCACTGAGGTCGCTGTGTAACGCACATGAAAAGATGCCTGTGGAGTTGTCTAAAACTCCATAACCAAAGAAATCAACATAGAAAACAAACAGAATTGAAAAGTTCAGAGCCCCAAAGTTTAGCAAAAGAGCTGGAGGGCTCTAAGGTAGAGGTAATTAGCACATTTATGAGAATTCTCCTTAACACTCTGAATGCTACAGACTGGCAGGCAAAGACTCTCCTGAGAGTTTACATGCTCATTCCTCCAGGGGCATGGCTACATGGACAGCCCTTCAAGGGGGTGTCCCTATTAAGAAAATGTGATGCTTTAACGTGGTCCTCAGTACACACATTTACCAAGCATGATTCTCTGATGCTTCCTGTGCTCAGGGTGTCGCTTTTGGTAAGGCAGTACTTTATTCCGCCCTTTAAAATTCTGAATATACAAATTTTACTCCCTCCTGCAATCATGGATACCTCTATGTGAGCCTGTCAAAGATGAGGAATTCTTTGGAGGACAGTCCATTCGAAGAACAAGATACTTACCAACTGGTAGCGTTCTTTCGACTGGATGTTCCTCCAATGTATTCCTCATCGCCCTCCCAACCTACCAGTCAGTAGAATTTCCCATGCTATTACAGCTTTCGTTCCAACAAGGCGGAGTACTCTCATGACTGTATTTATGGGCACTGGTGCTACACAAGGAGGGGAAAAACAGAACTGCGGCCAACCGGTGCCGTGCGTGATACATATAACCTCAGATGACGTTATCCTCGATGGAGGACTTCGAGGGACATTGAATCGACGCAGCGCGCCCTCTGCCAAAAATGTTTTCAAAAGCAGCCAAAGCTGGACATTACATGTCAAAGATAAGGAATATGTTGGAGGAACATCCAGTCGAAAGAACGTTACCAGTTAGTAACTTGTTCTTCTGAGGTCTTCCCCTGTCATTCTAAGTGGGAACGACCTCAGTGGAGGTTTTTATCTTTGGCAGGAATCCTTTGTTTCTGATACTTGTTAATCTGCTTAGAATCACATGCTGTTCATATGGTCCGACATCCAGTGGTAACCGTGGAGTATTGCATCTCGTCTTTCGGGGACCGAAAGGGGACGTTGGCATAGGCGTGTCTGAAACACTATCCCTATAGTGACGTGTGTAGTACCCAAAATCTCTCACGTGCCGAGGTCCCTCAGATTGTTTTTTCCCACCCAGATAACTGGTCGCCCTATAGCGGAGCTCTTCATGAGTCTTTGTTTATCTTACCGAATTGTCGGTTTAATCCCCGTTAAGTCACTTCGGCCATCAAGAACATCTTCGACGAAGACTACGGGGGAATCGTCTACGGCTGTGGGTTCCGGCGCCTAAGATCCGGCGTTCGGACTTCCACGTGGTCGGGCCTTCTGGCCGGCCTACACAGTAGGGAGAGTGGGTTTGGGGTTTGCCATACTGCTATGGTCTCTCCTCTTCTTCACTGCTTTCCTTTATGGTAAGGGACGGCCAACAGTACCGCTGCAAAAAGGCCAAGGAGATGTTGGTACCACCAAGCCGAAGTGGAGCTTCAGCTGAGAAAGGGGGATGTGGCCTTCATGATGGCCGAGATCTTGTCCTCCGAGGGGAAGACCCTCTCGGAGCGCGTGTCCCAGATGAGGCCTAGGAAGGTTAAAGACTGCGTGGGTTGCAGCTGTGACTTCCTGAGATTGAGCGAAAAGCCCAGGTCGTGTAGTGTGTTCATCAGTGCATGGGAGGAGTGGCGAACTGTTTCTGGAGATGTAGCCCTGTTGAGCCAGTCGTCCAAGTATGGGTATATGTGGAGGCCCTGAGCCCGTAGGAGGGCTGCCACTGCATTCAAGAACCTGGTAAAGACCCTGGGGGCCGAGTTGAGGCTAAAAGAGAGAACCTTGTACTGAAAATGGCAGCCCATGATCTGAACTGGAGAAAAGAATGATGGGGTTGCCAGATCGGGAAGTGCAGATAAGCATCCTTCAGATCCAGGGAGCACATCCAGTCTCCCCTGCACAATGTCTCCACAATAAAGGCTGGAGTAACCATCTTGAATCTCTGAAGAGGTAAGACAAGGTTGAGGGTGGAAAGGTCCAGAACAACTCTCAGGCCAGCCTGATGGTTCTTCTGAATGGCGAAGATCCTGGAGTAAAAGCCCAAACCTCTCTGGGAGGCTGGGACTTCCTCCACTGCCCGGCTCAGGACTAGCAACCGAATCTCAGCCAAAAGAGTTACTGTCCCAACTTGAGGGAGAGGAGGAGGGAGGGGAGACAGGAATAGGTAGACTGAACCCCGAGGATACTACCGACAGGATCCAGGGGTCCGCAAAGGTGTGTGTGAAGAGCAAGCCTGCCCCCACTGGCAACTCGTGGACCCGGAGGGGTGTGTCAAGACTTTTTTCCCCACCAAGGCCGAGGAGGGGGACTGGAAAAAGCCCTTGCTCCCCCCACCCCCCTTTTTGATGCTTGCGCCGACTAGGTGTAGGCGAGCGTTCCGGCTGCCTGGACCCGCTTTCCTGGAAGCCGCAGAAGCCTCCACATGAGCGACCCTTATCTGAGCGTTGCTGAGACTGGGAGTATGCTTTGGGCGTGGCCTTTGACAGAATGGACAGAGACTTAGCCATCAGAGCTATTCTTCTTCTTGTCCAGCTCTTCGTCTGTGCTGGAGTGGAAGAGGTCACTGCCCTCGAAAGGCTGATCTAGAATACGTTCCTGGACATCCGGGTTTGAAATTGGTTGCCAGGAGCCAGGCCATCCTTCTCATGTCCGTGGCAAGACAGGTGGCACGTCCAGAGGTATCGATGTGAGCTAGTGTGTACTCCATGATATCCTGCGCCACAAGCTTGGCCTCGGCTAGCCCCGCCTTACAACGTGATTGGCTGTGGGAGTGGATTTCTGGGAGGAAGTCCGCAATTTCCTGCCATAATCTCTGGTTAGCAGCTGTCAGCATGGCGTCTGCATTGGCCTGTCACAGATGCAAGGAAGCGTTGGAATACAACTTCTTACCGTATGCCTCCATGGTTTTCTCCTCCTTGCCTAACAGCGCCGTCGAAGTAGACGAGGACGACAGGTTTGGAGTACAGTGATGCTGCAGCGATCACCGAGCAGTGTGGCTGAGGATGGAGGAGAGCAAGAGTGTATCCCCCCTCCATCTACCTGTACTTGGCGTCTAGGCGGCGGTTGACTGGCTGGACGGAATGTGGTTTGAGCCAACCCTTCTTGGCGAGGGTGACTACATCAGTTTGCAGTGGAATTCCCGTTCTGGCAGAAGGGAGGCTCATGAGGACCGCTGCGAGGACGCCCTCTGCCGGCTGTGGGAGGCCCAGGTATTCTGCCAGGCCCGCAATACGTTTGTGGAAGGCCCTGGCCGATGATGGTGTGTCAAGATCCTCCTCCTCCTCCTCATCAGTATCCTGAGGGTCTGGGGGATCCTGTGGTGGAGGAGGAGGAGGAGCTGGAGGCAGGGGCACAGAGACCACTGCCATAGGCTGAGGCGGATGTTGGTATGGAACCGATTCCGGAGTAGGCTGAGGAGCCGGAGGAGGTGGCTGCGCTGGAGCCAGAGGCGTCGGCATAGGCATCTGTGGTGCCGCCAGCCTTAGCGGGAAGGACTTAAATGACTACATCATTGATTATAGCCCCAAATCTGGAGATTTCATGAGGTCAAGGAACCTCTCAAAGATCCGATCCTCGCTGGCTGAGGAGGAGGGCACTGAAGGGGTTACTAGAGGCAACTGAGCCCGCTGCTGGACCCTGTACATATGGACGCAAGGGAAAGCAGCCCTGCGAATAAGGGAAGGCCGTAGGACACGTACCTGGTTGATGCCAGTCCCACCTCGATCCTTTTCTGGCCTGTCGGCCATTTTGTTGAGCTGCCTACCACGTGGCTGCGACGTGTTGCTCGGCTCGTCGATGCGATCCACTGCCAAGTCTCATGTGTGAGGCGTGCGACTTGCCCCGCTCCTCGGGCATGTGCCAGGTGTGTCCACCTCGACACGGGGGTCGTTAGAGCTGCGTTCTGGCGCCCCATCGGACGTACTGCCAGTAACAGCGCATAGCCTCTTGGCCATGATTCTGGTACAAGGGCGGAGCCCCTCGGGGGCAAGCCCGATAAAAGAACCTAGCGGCCCCTCCGCCCTGGCACCGGGAGGATCTGAGGACCCCCTCAGCCCGAAGGCCGGTAGCTGCGACTGCCTAGGTGCTCGAGTTGGTATAAGGACCAGACCGGTCCCTCCCGCGTAGGAGAGTCCCCGGGAAGGAGTCTCCCTTGCAAGGTGCGGATGAAAATATAGGCCCTACCTCTTGGCCTGGAACGTTTCACAAAACTCTTGAGGTCCTGGGAAGGAGTCCGCTGGAAAAGCTCCCTCCACCTGGCTAGTCTGTTCTTCAGCGCTTTCGTGGACAGCGGGCCGCACCCCAAACAGGCTTGCCAACCGTGGTCTGGGCCAAGGCAAAGTAGGCAGGCAGAGGGCGTGGGGGTCTGAAGATGGAAAAGGCCCGTTGCAGGATGGGCACCTGCTGAACCCTGCCGGGGTCGACATGCGCCGGGAGGAGCTGTGGCGTCTGAGGACCCAGTACCTGTTGAGCAAAAAGACAAAAGAAGATAGAGGAAGAATCCACACTTGGAATTACATGGCCGAAGCCAAACCCAGGAGCGCTGGTGAATTCGGCCCTTTCCCGTCGACGCAGAAAAGGGGACGGGGTGTGGCACCGGAGGGCAGCGCATGCTCCCAGGGCCGCGCCTCTAAATTTAGAGGGGGAAGAAGATTTTTCTGGTGAAAAAGGTTACGTCTCCCGTCCCTCGCGAGGGACGCTCATGCAGTATGGAGGAAAGGGGACAGGACGCAAGAGTAAGTGTTTTACCAAGAAACCTTGAGTGTAAGTGTCTACTTGAACCACTGTGATTGTAGGACCTCTGTGTAACATCCTTGTACTGCTCCCATTCCCTCTTGAGATGAGCCTGGCTGCTCAGCTCGCTACCAAAAACTGTGTAGTACAGACTTATACCAAAGGTTGGTTTTGCTTACACCTGTAGTCCTAATTGAATGTGGTGATCCCAGAGGGTACTGCATGCAATTCTGCCTAACACAGATATTGCTAAAATGATCCATCGAGACAAAGTCAGTTTGGTAACAGCCTGTCGCAATTTGTGTCCTTTATACCCTACAAAGAGCTGGTCGTCGACTCCCAATTTTGACATTCTGGAGATGTAAAAGCGTAACGCTTTCCTAGGGTCCAGCCTATGGAGCCTTTCCATTTCTTTACCAGGATGAGGTGGAGGATAGAAAGCTGGTAGCACAATTTTCAGACTTAAATGGAAACCTGAGGCTTCCTTAGGCTTGTTCTACATTATTTAATCGCGTTAACCCCCCGCCCCCCCCTCCCGTTCGCTTCATTTATTTTTTTATTCCCTCACACACATTTTTTACCCCCCCCCCCCCCCCAAAAAAACGAGTTTTTTTTCGGAAATAAATTTGCGGTAAAAAAACCCTGCAATGAAAAGTCCCGCGATCAAAGGACGGTATACCCTTATGCAAGAACGAGGGTTTTACCCTTAACACAACCCTGTCCTTGCGGAATATGGTAAATGGTGCTAGGAACAAAGTGCTTGCAACTCGTATTGACTTAAAGGTTAAAAAACTTAACGGACATGTGTGCAAAGGTTCAAATGGGGCACACATCAGCAATTTTAAAACCAGGTTCAGGTCCCAAACCGGAACCTGAAAAGGAGATGGAGGGAACAAAATCAGTAAGCCCTTTTAGAAATTGAGTGACCAGTGGGATCTTTAAATAGGAGCATTCCTCAGATGAGCTTTTAAGTAGCTGTTAGGGAGAATGCTCAGAAATGTGTTTATTCCCTTCTACCTTAGAGACCCCCAGCTCTTTTTGCTGGACTTTAAGACTTTTTATCTCATGTAATTTTAATGTGATTTATTCTCGGTTTCTCTTTTGACTTTGGAGTCTGAAACTCCATAGGTATCATCTTTGCATTGAGTCACACAGCATCTTTGGTACAGTGGCACAGGGAGATTTCCCAAAGGTTTAAATACCTTCTCCTTGGAAACTGTAGTTTTACCAAGAGAAGGTATTAAAACTTTTGGAAAATCTGTTTCCAAGAGCAGTAAAGTGAAATTGACTTTAATCACATGTGTAACGTTCTAGACTATCTTACAATAGAGTGCTGGAGGGGTTACCTGGTATCCCCTTTGTCTAGTTTCTCATGTAACATGTTTATGTTACCCTTTCTACAATTAATAGCTGGTGGCAGTGGTTTACTTTTTACTACCACTGTATGTTTATACCGCAGGCTCCGTCCGCAGCCACGGTAAGGCACCCATGGGTGCAGTCAAATGCTACCATTTCCTCTCGAAATGGCTGGTGGCAGTGGTTTTACAACAAACTACCATGATTTTTCCTGACCGCGAACAACAGTAGCGTTAAATCGCAGGAGCCATGTTTTTCAAGATGGCGTCTGAGCCCCCTTTGTTTAAAGAGATCCCAGGCGTCTTTTTTCAACATTTCTTTTTGGAAAGGTCCTTCTAGAGTTTGTCTCTGCACGCCAAACCAGGTTTGGTTCCTTTGTTCCTTTGCCTTTGGTGGGATTCAGGACTGAATACCGCCTCTGGCGCACAAGTATCTGGCGTGGGCAGGAAGTTAGGGAGGTGCCTGAAACTCCCTGTGGTTAGTCTCCTAGGAGACCCAAATGCACACTGGCATGATTTGCTAGCTTCTCAAGGACAGCCACTGTGCTGGGTGAGTAACAGCTAGGCTGGAATGAATGGGAGAGTACTGAATAAAAGGAGAGTCTCTTGGCTTGGAAGGCAGAGTCGACCACTGGAACGAAAGAACCGAAGACAAACTTGAAGAGGACGGCTGCTGCAACTCCTGGACTGTTGGTTTGCCCGGTGAAGCCCTGCTGTGGGTCCGAATCACCAAGTTCATCTCGACAGAGAAGCCCTTCAAGGACGACTTCTTCCTTTGAGTTGGTGGGACCAATCAACTTAACACTAAGCCACATGGATACCAATCTTGGAGCTGGTTGTATTTTCCTCAGAGTGCTGCAGCAAACTGAATAACCAGGGAAAGGGACACCAGTTTGTGTGCTTGACTACAGCTACCAGAATTGAAGATTTGCCAGTTGCCAGCTTTTGATCAGTCCCAGTGCAGGAGTCCCCCGACGTCCTCCCTCTTGTCCCCACGAGTGAGGCTCAGGAACAGCGAGATCTGCAGGAACTACCAGGAACAGAAGTCTTCACCTGTATCTTTTTCTTCATTGTAAGGTACTGTGAAAACCCGACCGAGAGAACTTACCTTTCACTGCGAAAGTGCTTGGAACTTTTGCAATTTACAGGCCTAATCAGCTTGTGACGCAACATATGATTATTTCTTTTACAAACTACTTCTGACAACTTTGGCAAAGACTTTTCCGTTTAACTACCAGAACTGCTTTATCTTATACAAGACATTAGCCCATTGGTTTTGGCCTAACCGATTGCATTGAATTGACTCCTCTGGTGAACTCAAAACATTTGCAACGTCTAAGAATTGTGATCTTTTTATTAACCTATGCCTTTTTGCTCCTACCTCAAAATAGTTTAAATGCCTCAGAAACGTACAGTGTAAAGAACTGAAGTATATTTGTGTGCGATACATCGCCTCCTTCTAGTGAATGTTTTATAACTGACTGAAATAAATGAATACATGTTTTACCAAGAAACTTTGAGTATAAGTCTATTTGAATCCTTGTGATAGTAGACCTCTGTGTAACATCATTACAGCTCACATTCCCCTCTTGAGATAAGCCTAGCTGCTCAGCAACGCTACCAAAACTGTTTAGTACAGACTTATAGCAAAGGTTGGTTTGCTCACACCTGTAGCCCTAGTTGTGTATTGTGGTCCCCAAGGGTACTGCATACAAACTTTGCCTAACCCGCAGCTGCAGTAAAGCACCTAAGGGTGCCATTTTTGTCAAAATGGCCCTGGTCTTTTTTTTGCCATTTCTTTGAGAAAAGGTCCTTTTTTAGATTTATTCTGCTTGCCAAACCAGGTTTGGTCCCTTTGTTTGATTTGGCTTTGGCGGGATTCACAAGTGAAGCCCGCCTCTAGCTCCAGGGTGTCTGGGGTGGGCAGGAAGTGAGGGAGGTGCCCGAAACTCTCTGTGCTTAGTCTCCTAGGAGACACAAATGCACTCTGTGGTGATTGGCCGGGTGACTGTCCGGCAAGGACAGCCACCCTGCTGGGTGATTGACAGCTAGGCTGGAATGAATGGAAGAGAACTGAATAAAGCGAGGCTTTGGGCTTGGAAGGCAGAGTCGACCACTGGATGAAGGAACTGAAGAAGAATTTTAAGAGGATGCTTGCTGCAACTCCTGGACCATTGGTTTGCCCGATTAAGCCATACTGCTGTACTGAAACTCCAAATTCGTATCGATAGAGAAGCCCCTGCAAGGACGTATTCTCCCCTTGAGTTGGTGGGACCAATGAACTCCAAAGTAAGCCACCTGGACATTCTCTCAGAGCTGGTTGACCTTCCACAGAGTTGCTGCTGGAAACCGAAACGCCAGGGAGAGGAACACCAGATTGTGTGCGTTGCTTTTAAGCTGGCCAAGAATTCCAGGAAGATCATCCAGCCTCCCGGGAAGTGGAGAAATGACAGGGAACAATGAAATGACGAAAAAAGACGAAAGTGGCCATTTTGGTAAAATGAGCACCCATGGGTGCCTTTACATGGGCTGTGGAAACAGCCAGCTATAAAGGTGTACCAAATTAGTGAAAAGGCTCACTGCCACCAGCCATTAAAGGCAAGCTTTTCCCTGTAACATAATGTTACATTTAAAAGGAGAAAGGGGGTACATTGTGTCTCCCCAGCACTCCACATAAGGTAAGGTGTGCTGGTTCCACCTAATAAAATGTAAGAGGGATCCAAAGATCCTTTCTAACCTTGGGAACAACAAGTTACTTTCTTACCTGGTAACATTCTTTCGATGGGATGGTGCGACGACGTATTCCATATCTATGGCAGGTAATGTCCACAGCTGTGCTGCTTCGGAAAATCTTTGGCGTCTGCATCAATGACGTCGATGCGCCGTCCCCAAGGACCTCCTCCGACGGCCGACGTCACCCGATGTGATAAGTAGGACGCACAACGCCCATAGCCTCAGTTATAGTTTTTTCCCAGAACGTGTGCCACCAGTTCTCTGCCAGTAAGACACACAAGGCCTTGCGGAACGCAAGCTTCAATCGCAAAAGAAATTCTGCAGCGGGGAAGGCAGGGAGGGAGGGATATGGAATAGGTCGTCAGACCATCCCATCGAAAGAACGTTACCAGGTAAGAAAGTAACTTGTTCTTCGAGGGGATTGGGTCCTCCGACGTATTCCATATCTATGACAGACTCCCAAAGCAGTACCAAGCAAGGAGGTGGGAAAGAATTTAGAAGGAACAAGTTACTTACCTGTAACTGTTGTTCTCCAGCATGGGTCTGGCATGGATTCACATGCTCATGAATATTCCCCGTCGTCAGGCTGGGAATCCTCGTTAAAGAAAAAACCAGTATCAGTTTCGTTTCTGATCTGTCTTTCATAGTAGCAACCAATCACTGATCTCTGCGTCATACTGACCACAGCCAATGACTGCCCTCTACCCAAGCCCCGCCTCTGGCAGCCATCTTCAGATTTGGTAGCACGTGAAGTGGCAGTATGACCAAGTGAAGAGCCGCAGAGGGGTAGGCGGGAGGGTTCGCATGTGAATCCATGCCAGACCCATGCTGGAGAACAACAGTTACAGGTAAGTAACTTGTTCCTTCTCCAGCATGGGGTCTGGCATGGATTCACATGCTCATGAATAAAGAATACATAGCAGTACACACATGCACAACCACGGGAGGTGGCAAAGGCTCAACATTAAGCATTACAACAAACTCAACATTAAGCAAATCTTACCTCCTCACCAGGCTCACCTTAGGCGAACAGGTTGCGCAGTACTGCTTGGCCGACCCTGGACTCCTCCCTGGAATCCCGATTGACGCAGTAGAATTTTATGAAGGTGTGCGTCGACCTCCACGTAGCAGCCCTGCAGATGTCCAGCAAGGGCACACCAGATAGGAACGCCGTGGTAGCTGCGATCGCTCTGGTGGAATGGGCTCTCGGACGGCCAGGCAGCGGTCGGTTTGCCAACCAATGACAGTACATGATACAGCCGGAGAGCCATCTGGAAATGGAAGCCTTCGAGAGAGCCTTCCCCTGATTGACAGGTCCAAAGTTCACAAAGAGTTGTGACGTCTTCCGAAAACCCTTCGTGCGGTCCACGTAGAACTTCAGCGCTCTAGCCACATCCATCGAGTGCAAAGTCCTTTTAGCCGGCGACGAAGGCGACGGGAAGAAAACAGGCAACACCAAGGGTTCGTTGAGGTGGAAGTCTGACGGCACCTTGGGCATGGAGGGGTGCGTCCTGAGCACTACCCTCGTGTCGTGAAAAGTCAAGTACGGGGCCCTGCAAGAAAGGGCCTGGATCTCTCCCACCCGTCGTGCGGAGGTGATGGCCACAAGAAACGCTGTTTTCCAAGACAAGAACTTCAACGGAGCCGAGTGCAGAGGCTCGAACGGAGGTCCCATGAGCTTGGTCAGCACCACGTTGAGCTCCCGGGCCGGAGCCTTCACCGGCGGGAACGATCTGAACAGTCCCTTCATGAACTCTTTCACCAGACGATGAGACGACAAAGACGTCCGCCCCATGGTTCTGGTGTATCGGGAGATCGCAGCAAGATGAATCTTGATGGATGCGTGCGCCAGTCCAGCTTTGGCCAGCGTCAGTAGGTACAGCAGTACTTGGGGAGCCGTAATCCGCAGAGGGTTAATCTTCTGTGCGTGGCACCAGACAGAGAACCTCTTCCATTTGTGTCCGTAGCATTTAAGAGTTGAGGACGCCCTGGCCTTTGCAAGAACCTCTCTGCAGTCGGCCGGTATGCCGTATCCTCCAAACTCTAACGCTGCAGGAGCCAGGCCTGCAAGTTCAGCGACTTCGGGTCGTGATGGAGGATGGCGCCTCCTTCCCTGGAGAGAAGATCCGCGTCCACTGGCAGCTTGATTGACGGGGACGCTGACAAGTCCAGAAGGTCCGGGAACCATATCTGCCTCGGCCACGCAGGTGCGACGAGGATCATCCTGCACCGTGACCTCTTGAGCTGGTTGATGAGCCGGATCAGCAATGGCAATGGAGGGAACGCGTATAGAAACAGGCCCTCCCAGGGGAACGAGAAAGCATCGCCCATGCTCCTCGGCTGGGGAAACCTGCTGGCGAACCTCCGGCACTTGGAGTTCGTCGCCGTCGCGAGCAGATCGATCTGGGGTGTGCCCCACCGTCAGAAGAGGCGGTCCACTAGATCCTGTCGTAGTTCCCACTCGTGGCACGAGCGCAGCTCCCTGCTGAGTGAGTCGCGATGGTGTTTTTTATCCCTGCCAGATGTAACGGCACCAGAAACATCCTTTGGGCGACGGCCCAATGCCACAGATCCTGTGCCTCCCTGGACAGGGCTGGGGACCTGGTTCCGCCCTGTTTCCTGATGTAGAACATGGTGGTGGTGTTGTCGGTGAAGATCCTCACCACCTTGCTCTTGAGGGACGGAAGGAAGGACCCGAGGGCCCAAAATACTGCACGGAGCTCCAGGACCTTGATATGGAGGGACTTCTCTGTCGGGAGCCAAAGGCCTCTCGCGTGCAGATTTTCGGTGTGCGCTCCCCACCCTTCCAGGGAGGCATCCGTGGTCACTGTCTCCTGGTGGCCGGGGGTCTGGAATCCATGCCCGCCGTCAGATGTGCACGGGTGCCACACCACCGGATCGCTCGTCGGAAACTCTCGTCGAGTGTGATCCTCTCCTCGAAGCTGCCCGTCGTCTGGATCCAGCGCGCGTCCAGGAACTCCTGCAACGGGCGCATCCGAAGCCTGCACAGGGGGATGAGGTAAATATGCAAGAAGACATCATTCCGAGGAGGGACTTGATGGACCTCACTCTGGCCGCGTCCGCAACCAGCATCCGCTGTGCACCTTGCCCAAAATGGCCCTCGTCCTTTCCTCCGACGGAGAGGCCAGAAGCGACACTGTGTCGAGCATCGCTCCCAGAAACAGTGCGTCTTGCGCGGGCACCAGGTGGGACTTGGAGTAGTTTATGGAGAATCCCAGGTCCATGAGAAGTTGGACGGTCCTTGCCGTGTGCTCCACGGCGAGCTCCTTCGTCTTGGATCGAATGAGCCAGTCGTCCAGGTAGGGGTAGACGTGGATCCCCTCTCGGCGCAGCTGCGCCGCCACCGGTGCGAGGCACTTGGTGAACACCATGGGTGCCGACCTTAGTCCGAAGGGAAGGGCTCTGAACTGATAGTGACGCCCTTGGACCACGAACCTGAGAAACTTTCGTTGTCCCTTTAGGATGGGAATATGGAAGTAGGCATCCTCCAAATCCAACAACGACAGGAAATCTCCCTCCTCCAGCTGACCCAGGACGTGTTGGAGGGTGACCATCCGGAACTTCTGTGCCTTGATGAATTTGTTCAGTCGTCGTAGGTCCAGGATGGGACGCCATCCTCCAGTCTTCTTCTACACGAGGAAGTATCTTGAGTAAACTCCGGAGCCCCGAAGCCTCTTTGGGACGAGCTCGATGGCGCCCGTCCTGAGCATTGCCTTTACCTCCAAGAGAAGTTGAGGGACGTGATGTTCTTTCCTGGCCACAGGGGGGACGCGCAGGCACCTTTTTTGAAACTCGAGCGCGTGACCCTGAGCTAGGGCGTCCAGCACCCAACGGTCGGTGGAGATGGACTCCCACACGCTGACGAAGCTCGCCAGCCGGCCTCCCACCGGGGTGCTTCGGTGGGGGCCCGACCCCACGGCCGGTTCAGTCCTGCTTTGACGAGGCTTTGCCGCCTTGACCTCCTTGGCGACGACGGCGGGGTCCGCCTGACTTGCCTCGTCCCCTGTAAGCTTCCTGCGACGACGAACGGGCCGCTTGACGGTAGGTGGAAAATCCGCCGCCGGAACCTTTGGAGGCACCCTGTTTGCCTCCGCCGCTCCGAAAGGGCGGCCGCCGTTGCTGGAGAACCCCAAGAGCCCGGGCCGTCTGTGTCTGCCTTGATGGCTTGAAGGGAATCGTCCACTGTTTTCCCAAACAGGTTGTTTCCATCGAACAGCATGTCCAAGACTCTGGTCTGCACGTCTTAACGGAAGTCAGTAGCCTTGAGCCATCCACGCCGCCTAAGGCACACGCCGTTGCCCAACTGGCGAAATCCAGTGTCAGCGATGTCCGTCGCAATCGTAATGGCGTGGTCCGATGCCACCTCTCCTTCCTGCAAGATCTCTAGGGCATCCGCCCTCTTGTCGTCCGGTAGGAAGTCCAGCAGGGGGGCCAGTTTGTACCACAGCTCCCTGTCGTAGCGGGCTACGATATCCAAGGCGTTGGCCGCCTTAATCGTCGTCGCTGCAGACGAGATGACCCTGCGTCCCATCGTATCCAATTTCTTTCCCTCGCCGTCCGGCGGGGAAGTCGACGTAGAGGCCGCGACACCCCCCCCGCTTTCTTCCTGGCCGCCGCGGAAAGGGGGCCACGTCCGGGACCCGGTACTACTTCTCGTACCGATCCCTTCTAGTTGTGGATGGGTTCTTGAGGAGGGCGAGGCCCTCATCCCAAATATCGTCCAGTAGAGGCACGGAGAGGACCGTCTTCCTCTTGGCCTCGCGCCGTTGATAAAGGAAACCTTCCTTCCTTCTTCTCTTCCGGGAAGAGCTCGGAAGCCCTGGCGATCATGGAGTCAAACGATCCAATCTCGTCGGGCGGGGAAGCCCGGGTGGGAGGTGACGACGGCAGATCCTCGTCATAAACCTCGTCGTCTGTACCCGTCGTGGCCGTGTCAGTCCCCGTATAATCCCCACGAGTCGTGGACGCGGAGGAGGGCTGAACAGGGCGCGATGGCTGAAAAGGAGGTGGAGGATGAATCCTTCTCTTAGGGGGATGGCTCCCAGAAGGGCCTGGCTCCGGGTCCCCCGTCGGGAGCGGTTCCTCCGGTGGTGGTAACGGCAGTCTCGTCCTTATCTCCGAGCATAAGGACTGTATAGCCAACAAAATAGCCGCTGAGTTGTCTTGCGGTGCTGGTTGAGGGGAGTCCGACGGGCGGTCAGGGGCCCCGTCGGCACCCTCGACATTATCGTCGTCTCCTACGTCAGGATCCCTCCCGACTGGCTGGTCTTCTTCCACGCCAATGCCGTGGCTTAAGACTTCGATCAGCTCTTCCTCAGAGGTTGAGGCCGAATCCACGACGACCTCCTGCCCCCCCTTTTTCTTCTCTGTCGGAGGTTTCACGGGGGTCCTGTCGATGGGCATAAAAGAGGACGCCCTCCGCGGTGGCAGGGAGACTCTGAGCCCCAAGGTCGCCACCACTGGTGTAGCCTCCACAGGCTGAGCCAGGGCCGCCGCGACTGTCTCGATAGAGGCCTTGGCCGGATGGATTAAGGCTTTCACCACCTTAGGTGCGCTCACCGCCTTCTCCTTGGGGGGAGGGACACTGCCTCGCACTCCCTCCGATGGGGGCTTCGAGCTCGACCGGGGCCTCTCCTGGAGCTTTGCCGGGTGCTCGGCCTTCCTCTTACCCGAACCAGAGCGTTGGCTCGTGGTTGATGGTGCCGGGGAGGATGCGCCCTGCCTGGCGCCCGTAGAGCCCGACCGTTCGGCGCTCCCGGTGACAGCAGACTCGCAGTGCTTGGCCTTGTGTTGGACCGCCGTCGCCGGGGCGTCCTCAAAGGTCTTAGAAGACCGCTCGGATTTCTTCTTCTTCTCGCCTGACGGGCTCTTCCCTTCCAGCCAGTTGGCGAGACGTTGATGGCGGTCCTTCATGGTCCGCTCCGACATATTGCCGCAAAACGCACAGTCCTTCTCCATGTGCGTCTTGTCCTCATGTAGGCAGTAAAGACAAAAGGAGTGTTCGTCCTCCTTAAAGACATTCTGAAGCTGGCATCTAGGGCAGACCCTGAACAGCTTTCCGGGCGTCGAGCTTCCCTTCTCCTGGGCCATGTCCGAGATGGGCCTGAGAAACTTCTGGAGTCCTCCAAAAGCGTGGCTCGACTAAATCTTCACCCTTGAGGGGCGTAGACGAATCCGACACGGGTCCCCGTTGATCGGATGAAGTAACGGTGGAGCATGAGGCTCTTTTTGACCGAAAAATCGAAGTTTTCGAGAAAAAACGTGAAAAATAGCACTAACGCTCAAGAGCAATAGCACGAGGATCCCAACACTTGAACTTGCGGTAAAAATCTGAAGATGGCTGCCAGAGGCGGGGCTTAGGTAGAGGGCAGTCATTGGCTGTGGTCAGTATGACGCAGAGATCAGTGATTGGTTACTACTACGAAAGAAGATCAGAAACAAAACTGATATTGGTTCTTTCTTTACCGAGGATTCCCAGCCTGACGACGGGGAATATTCATGAGCATGTGAATCCATGCCAGACCCCATGCTGGACAATACAAATTTAGCATGCCCAATCAAATTGCGGAATAGAGAACTGCCTTGCCAAAACGTACAAAAGTGACGTACAAAAGTATGTACTGAAGCCCAGGTGGCTGCATCACAGATGTGACGAATAGGAACTCCCCTCTGCAGGGCAGTAGACGCAGCCACTCCTCTGGTAGAATGGGCCCGCAAGCCAGCCGGAGGGTCCTTACCCGCCTAGCGGTAACACTCGGGGATCACCAAAATAATCCAACGAGACAAAGTCTCTTTCGTCACAGCTTGTCCCAAACGCTTTCCAGCGTAACCAATGAAAAGTTGATCGTTCACTCTGACCCGGGACATGCGTGAAATATAAAAGCTCAACGCTCTCAGAAGATCAAGCCTATGGAGCCTCTCCTCTTCCTTACCAGGATGTGGAGGAGGATAGAACGCCGGAAGAACAACCTTCTGGCTCAAATGAAAATCCGAAACCACCTTCGGAAGAAAAGGATGAACTCTAAGGACAACCCTGTCCTTGTGAAACACAGTGAAGGGTGGCTTAACTGAAAGTGCCTGTAACTCACTCTGCGAGCGGAAGTAACCGCAACCAAAAACACAGTCTTCAGAGTCAACAGCCTCAAAGGGCAAGAATGTAAAGGCTCAAACGGAGCACCCATAAGAAACTTAACAACAAGGTTCAAATCCCAACCTGGCACCAAAAAAGGTGACGGAGGGATCACATTAGTGAGCCCTTTCAAAAATTGCGAAATTAAAGGAATCTTAAAATAGGAACACTTCAGACGAGCGCTTCAATATGGACAGCGGCGCCAGGTAACCTTTAATGGTCCCCACTTGCAAGCCCCTGTGGGCCAAAGAAAGCAAAAAAGACAAAACCATGGGAATGTCGCATTCAAAAGGATCCACATTCTGAACTCTGCACCAGTCGCAGAACTTTCTCCAACGGCAACGGTACAGAGACTTTGTTGCCGGCCGCCTGGCCGAGAGCAATACCTCCGTCACGTCTTCAGGGAGGTCCCAATCCTTATACCTCAAACTTTCAGAAGCCAAGCGTGAAGATTGAGGGATCTGACCTCTGGATGGAGACCCTGACCCCCCCCCATCCCGTGAGAGCAGATTGTCTCGGTAGGGAAGACGACGTGGAGGGCAGATGGACAAGTCTAGAAGGTGCGGGTACCACATCCTCCGGGCCCACACCTGAGCAATGAGGATCATCCGGGAACCAAACCTCCGTAACCTCCCCAGCACTTGCGGGATGACGGGGACTGGAGGAAATGCGTACAGCAGTAGGAATGAACACTCCACCACGAACGCGTCTCTTAAGGCTTCTTTTGGAGGAAATTCCCACAAGCAAAACCTTTCGCACCTCCGGTTGACACTGGAGTCGAGGAGATCCACTTGAGGGGTCCCCCAAAGGGTGAAGATCTCCAGGAGAATCTTCTGAGCCAGCTCCCACTCGTGAGAGATCGTGCTCTGCCTGCTCAGAGCGTCCGCCGTCTCGTTGTCGTCTCCGGCCAGATGAACCGCCGAGATCGAAACTTCCTGCTGGATGGCCCAGAACTTGAGCTGCATCGCCTCCCTGCACAGCGGAAGTGACCCTGTCCCCCCCCTTTTTGAGGTAGTGCATGGCCACCGTGTTGTCCGTCAGAATCAGGACACTCTTCCCGCGCACAGTCAGCAGAAAAGCCTTTAGGGCTAGCCTGACGGCCCTCAGCTCCAACAGATTGATATGGAGTCTGGACTTCGACGGAGACCAACGACCGCTGACTCAACTCGTTGGCATGAGCTCCCCATCCCGTGAGGGATGCGTCCGTCACGATCGTCACCTCCGGCCAGGCCAGCCAAAATGGGGCCCCCTTCATCAGATTGCCCTCGACGGCCTACCACAGAAGGTCCCGGGCTACCGAGGGCGGCACCTGAACACGGTCCGACAGCCTGCCGGAGGACTGAGACCACTGGAGCTTGAGTGCCCACTGCAAAGATCTCATCCGCAGACGAGCCTCTGGCACCAGAAGAATGCAGGATGCCATGAGGCCGAACAGTCTCAAGAACTCGGACGCTGGTAGATTCTGGGCAAACTGAAACTTGTGCACCATCTGCTGAATGTGAAGAGCCCTCACCTGAGGAGGAAAACACTGCCCCAGGGACGTGTCGAGCACTGCTCCGATGTACTGGAGCCGCTGCGTTGGTGTCAAATGGGACTTATTAAATTGAGGGAGAAGCCCAGCCTGTGAAGGGAGTGGCAGGTGACAGACAGATGATCCAGGACCTGCTCGGGAGAGCTCCCCCTGATCAACCAATCGTCCCGGTAGCGGTAGTCGTGAATCCCCCCTTTCCTGAGATGCGCTGCCACTACCATGAGCTTGGTGAAAACCCTCGGGCGGAGGTCAATCCGAACGGCAGGACCCGAAACTGAAAGTGCGAGTCGCCAACCGCGACCCTCAGGTACTTCTTGTGCTTGGAATGGATCGGCACATGGAAGTAAGCATCCTTAGGGTCGAGAGACACCAACCAGTCCTGAAGTTGAAGGGCCTTGAGGACTTGAGAGTCACCATCTTGAACTTGTCCTTCCTGAGGAGTTTGTTCAAACCACGCACGTCCATGATGGGTCTCAATCCCCCATCTTTCTTTGAAATAAAAAAATAAGGGGAATACCATCCCTTGTTCCTCTCCGCTACAGGCACCAGTTCTATGGCGCCTTTCTCCAGCAGGGCTTGAATTTCCTGCGCAAGGAGCGGATCTGGACTCTTCAAAAAGAGGTTTCGTGGTGGATTGTCGCGAGGCTTCTGCCGAAAAGGAAGACAGTAGCCGTGGGTTATGATCTCCAGAACCCACACATCCTAAGTAATGGCTTGCCACTCTACAAGATGCTGCGCCAGCCTTCCCCCAACCGGCGAACCATGGAACCTGGCCTCATGACTGAGTGGTAGCGGCTGCGGCGTTGCCCGAGGGCAAAGAGGCAACTGCCCGAGCGGCCTTGGCACCTCGAGTACCTTTGTTTCCACCTCTGGCACTCTTACGATGGCCTCTTTGACTGCTAGCTCCTCTTGCTTTACTGAAGGACGAGTAACAGCGAAAGGAACCTCCCCTCCATTGCTGTCCCCTAGGACGAAAAGGCAGAGGTTGGCGAACTGCAGCACCCAACGATTTCGCTGCAGCTTTGGAGGTCTGCAACCTCTCAAGGCTCTCGTCAGCCTTGCTGCCAAAAAGGTGTACACCGTCAAAAGGCATGTTGAGGAGCCGGGACTGCACATCAGGAGTGAACCCAGACTTCTGCAACCACGCAAACCTGCGCATTACGGTGCTCGCCGCCATGGACCGGCTGAAACAAGCCGCCAAGTCCAAACCCGACTGAACGGCCTCACACAGCATCCTTGCCATCCTGAACCATAGCAAGGAAACCATCCCGTTCGTCCCCTTCGGGAATATGATCAGCCGCTAATGCAACAGTTCCACATAGTGTGTGTGAAACGAGAAAAGGCACATATGGAGTTGGCCGCCTGAAGCGCCATACCCCCCGAAGAAAACACTTTCTTCGCCCAGCCGTCAAAACATTTGTCGTCCCTATCCGGAGGGATGGTAGGATACGACGCCTGCTTTGCCGGGGCCGTAGCCGCCTGCACCACCAAACCCGGGGTGGGGTGCCTAGACAAGTAGCAGGGGTCGCTACTGGCTGGACGGTATTTTCGTGACAAAGACTTGCCCACTGCCGGGAGACTCTCCGGAGCAGTCCAAGCCGCCGCCACCCTTCTCTGCAGAGCCATATGAAAAGGCAAAACCGGGTCAGTGGGTGGACCGAGATCAAGGATGTCCATGAGATCATCCTGAACAAACTCCCCTGGGGGAGCTGACCAACCCAAGTACTCAGTAACCCGAGACATAAGACGCCGATATGAAGAATCGCCATGAGTGCCAGGCTCCGGCCAACAAAACTCCACCTCCGGAGAGGTGTCCAGTCCACTGGCATCATGCAGCGACTGCCTCAGGTCATCAAACTGGCTATGGCCCGAGATAAGGTCATCTGGAACCGTTACTGGAACCAGGCCGCCATCAGAGCCTTCATCACCCTCTGAAATGTACTCCAGGCGGGGAGAGGAAGACCTCTGCGGACCAAAGCAGTGCCGGACCTTAGCCATAGCCTTTCTAGGGGCAAACCCCGTGCCACGGGGCCCCTCCGACACCACCGCCTCGAAAGGCGCCGGCAGAAAAGGCGTCGACGTCTAGCGAATCGACATCAGCTGCAGCGCCGCCAGCATCAGCGGCGTCGACACAGTCCTACAAGCCGGAGCTCCGAGCGTGTCTCTCGAACAACCTGGGCGCCGACGGCATCGACGACCCCCTCGGAGGCGGAGCCTCGAGAGAAATCCTCGAACGGGCATGGCAAGAACAGATACCCTTGTCTGAGCGGGACCTCTCCCGCGAGCCGTGCCGACCACCCGAGCCCGAAGGCGTACGGGCGGTGTCTCTCGACCGGTGCCGACCGACCCCACTCGGAGGCGCGGACGGACCAGTGCCCTGCGACTCCAAAATCGCTAGCATCTGCTTCCCGAAGGAAGCCCATTCCTCCGGTGTTGCTTGCATGGAGGGATAAAGTATCCGCCGACGGGCAGAGCCCTCGTAAGAGGACGGGGAAGGCGACCTATGCCGGCGCTTCCTGGATGCCTAGAAGAGGCAGAGGAGTGGCGAGACCGACTCCCGGAAGGAGACCGACCGGACTTCCGACGACGACGCGGAGAGTCATCCCTCGAGTCATCGGTCGAAAGCCCCACAGACCTTGACTTCCGGGGCTTAGACACCCGGCCTACCGACAGCTTCTTCTACCATTCCCGCAAGGCCTTTGCAGTGAGCGACTGGCAGTCGACACAGTCGTCCGTATCGTGGGCCTCCCCGAGGCACCAGAGGCAGGCGGCGTGCGAGTCCGTGACCAACATCTTGGACCCACAGTCCCCACAGTTCTTGAAGCCCGGACGCGGGGTCGAAGATGAGAAAGACATCGCCACGAACAAGTCTTCACAACAAACCGAACAGGTTCAACGAACCGAGAATAGAAAACAGCAAACTCCAACGAGTCGAGGCGTACCGAGATTCACGAAGCGAACACGTTCGCGGAAAAAACGGAACTGAGGCTATGGGCGACGTGCGTCCTACTTCTCACATCGGGTGACGTCGGCCGTTGGAGGTGGTCATCGGGGCGGCGCATCGACGTCATTGACGCAGGAGCCAAAGATTTTCCAAAGCAGCACAGCTGTGGACATTACCTGTCATAGATATGGAATACGTCGGAGGACCCAATCCCCTCAACTGTAGTTCTCACAAGGTTAGCAAGAGGAGGTTAAAGGGGGAGCCCCAAGGGCAACCCAGCAACAATAGTTAGTATGTGCCAAAACGTGTCAAAGATGATCACATTAAAAAGACACTATGGAGAGTCATATAAATAACACCCATAAAAAGAGTAAAAGACTATGTTAGAGGGGAACAAGATGACCCTTCACCTAGGGAAAATAATTACCAAGTCCAAGCAAAAGGGTCTGCGGTTGATACAGGTCAGGAAGATGTATCGTATATATGAAAATCTTACCTAATAGCATGATAAACCTACCACCCTTTAGCTTCAGGGAGGAGTATGGAAAAAAGCTACAGCTTGTCAAAATTAGCACTTTTTCATTCCGATGAGATGACTTGCAGTTTTATTTATTTCTAAGCATCGGATATAAAACATTTGAAAACAGTGCACAGACACTTTCTAAAACCATCCTTAACAAGCAAAAAACAAATGACATATTTGGCTATCTTCCTCCGAACAACAGATGTGCCCATCGGGCTACGGTATTATTGATACTGAGCACTGCAAACTGACAGCATAGGAAAATACTGATACGGACGAGATAAATACATGATTGGCTACACAATAGGAATATATGAAAAAACCTGAATATTGCTGTTTTCATTGGCACCTCGTCGTCTTCCTTCCACGCGGGAGATCGTTGTCTGACCAATAACATCAATGGCAGTGGTCATTTTCCTACTGTTTAATGCTGAGGAGTATCCAGAATCATACCCAAGCTTCTCTGGAAGACTTCAAAAAATCATAAAATAATGTTAGGCATTAATCTCAGACAGCAATATAACTGTAGAAAAATGCCACATTATACCCACATATAGAAACCATTTTACACGTATTCTTTCTTTCAAGACAAGGAATGTATGTGTGCATGTTTTTAAAGTGTTTGCAGGTAGAATTTATTTCAGAGCACAAGTATTTTAGTGTAAACCGAGCAGGAAGGTAGAATTAAAGAAATATCGGGTAGTTTAATGAGTAAGAGCATTTGCAAGTGCCAAGATAAAAGTGGATGTTAACACATGCATTAAATAAACTATCTGAGGCAAAATCTGTACTTTCTGGTATTCTATCTCCCAGTAGCAAACCTCGGCCTCTGCCGTCACATAAGTAGAGGGAAGACTACAAAATCTACAATCACAACTTCAAAAAATACATATATACATATGGGATACACTACTTAATAGTATTTCTGGTGCTTGTATCTGCTTAGATTTACATGGTCTGCATAATCTGACATCTAGTGGTAGTCGCAGAGTATTCCAACATTGTTTTTTAAACTCGAAAACATATGTCAACAAGGCGTGTTAGTAATACCATCCATAGTGTGACATTTACTGTACCCATGGTCCATCACGCGTCATGGTCTCTTACGATTGTTTCTTTCTGACATGAGGTTTCATGAAGTGTAGCTTTAGTACAGATGTGATGAAGCAGAAACAGTGATAAAACAGAAAAACATCTATGCGCCTTCTACTCCAGTAGGGAAGGAAGGGTTGGTGCTTGTGAATCTAAGGAGATACAAGCAGCAGAAATACGATTACAGCGAGTAATGTATTCCTTCCGGATCTGCTTAGATCACAAGCTCTGCATAATTTAGCGAGCAGTATCTGGAGACGGAGGTGGGAAGTAAGAAGGTAAAGCAGCAAAGATGTTTTAGAACCGCTTGTCCTCAGCGGCAGCGTGCGCGTCTTGGAAACAAGAAGACACGAAGCAACAGGTTTGATCCCCGGGTCCGCGCTTAGAAACCTCTGGGTGTTTATGCGCATTATAAATACGTAACTAAGACAAAAAAAAACACAATTACGCAACTAAGAAAAAACAAAATTCCTGTAACAGCGCCTCGATGCCTGTGGGCTGTGTGAGCGCTTTATAAATGTTAAATAAATAAATAATAAACTAAGAATCTGTTTTCGAGTGAGTGTCAATGCAATGATGCTGTGTGAAAGTATGGATGGAACTCCATATAACAGCTTTGCAAATGGCGTCTCGAGGGACGCTTGCAATGAAGGCTAAGGTAACTCCTGTACCTCTGCTAGAGTGAGCCCTGGGAGTGAAAGGTAAAACTCTTTTAGAGCGGGAATGGCAGAGCTGTATGCACTTGACTATCCATTTGCAGATGGTGTTTTTGAAGTGATCGCCCTCTGTCCCAGGTGCTATGGAAACCAAGTTGGTCTGTTTTTCTTAGAGGTTTAGTTTTGTTCACATAGTACAAGACCGCCCTCCGTACAGCAAGTGTGTATGGAGGCTCTTTTCAGCTGAATTGGATGGATTTAGAAAGAAGGTAAAAAGTTCTATGGATTAACATGGAACTTTGGGGTGTGTTCTGAACATAATCTTGTCCTTGTGGATCATGAAGAACAAGTTAATTAACAACTGGTAACTTTCTTTCGACTGGATGTTCCTCCAACATATTCCACATCTTTGACATGTAATGTCCACAGCTGTGTACTTCAGAAACTCTTTCGGCAGAGGGCATCCTGTGTCGATGGTGTTGGGTCTATGTCCCTCGAAGGCCTCCGTTGAGGGCGACGTCACTGGATGTTATAAATAGGACGCACAGCGTCCGTAGCCTCAGTTTATGTTTTTTCCTCCATAACTTGTGACCTGCACATATCCAATGCCTGATTGACTGCGCATAGCCTTGTGTGAACGTAAGCTGCAATAGCATAGGAAATTCTCCCGAGGGGCAGGCTGGGAGGGCGACGTGGAATACGTTGGAGGAACAACCAGTCGAAAGCATGTTACCAATTGGTAAGTAACTTGTTCTTCGAATGGATTGTATCCTCCAACGTATTCCACATCTTTGACAGACTGCCAAAGCAGTACCAGAAAATGGAGGAGGGAAAATAATTTATTCTGCCATCTGATTGGGTATTCTAAAGAACCGCCTTACCAAAGGCCATATCTTGGCAATGGAGAGTATCCAGGGAGTAATGTTTGACAAAGGTGTGCATAGAAGCCCATGTGGCTGCATCACAAATATTCCTAATAGGAACTCCCTGCTGCAGGGCTGTGGAAGTAGCCACGCCCCTAGTGGAATGAGCACACAACCCTTCTGGAGGGTCCTTGCTCGACAATCGGTAACATTTAGTAATGGTGCGGATAATCCACCTGGACAAGGTCTGTTTGGTAACAGCCTGGCCCAATCAGTGTCCAGCATACCCCATAAAGAGTTGATCTTCCACTCTGATCCTGGACATTCTAGAGTCCAACCTAAGTAGTCGCTCCTCTTCCTTACCAGGATGAGGAGGAGAATAGAAAGACGGAAGAACCACTTTCTGGCTTAAATGAAATTCAGATACTAACTTAGGTAGAAAGGAAGGACGTACCCTCAGTACAACCCTATCCTTGTGGAACACAGTAAAGGGTGGCTTACATGAAAGTGCCTGCAATTCACTCACTCTGTGAGCAGAAGTAACCGCAACCAAGAACACCGTTTTGAAAACACAACAGTCTCAAAGGACAAGAGTGCAAAGGTTCAAATGGAGCACCCATCAGGAATTTCAAGACCAAATTCAGATCCCAAACCGGCACCGGGGACGGCGGGAACACATTAGTGAGCCCTTTAAGAAATTGTGAAATCAAAGGAATCTTAAAATAAGAAAATTCTTCAGACGAGCGCTTGAAGATAGACAGTGCCGCCAGGTAACCTTTAATGGTACCCACTTGAAGGCCCCTGTGGGCCAAGGATAGCAAAAAAGATAGAACCACGGGAATGGAACATGGAAAAGGATAACCATTTTGAACCCTGCACCAGTCGCAAAACTTGCAGCAATTGTACAGGGATTTTGTTGCTGGCCGCCTGGCCAAAAGCAACACCTCCATCACATCACTCGGGAGGTCCCAATCCTTATACGGCAACCTTTCAGATACCAAGAGTGAAGATGGAGTCCCG
This sequence comes from Ambystoma mexicanum, assembly GCF_040938575.1. Lineage (NCBI taxonomy): Eukaryota > Metazoa > Chordata > Amphibia > Caudata > Ambystomatidae > Ambystoma > Ambystoma mexicanum. The sequence goes on from NC_090937.1 coordinate 1,098,725,854, forward strand.
ACCTCTGGGTGGAGAGTCCCGACCTCTGGGTGGAGAGTCCCGACCTCTGGGTGGAGAGTCCCGACCTCTGGGTGGAGAGTCCCGACCTCTGGGTGGAGAGTCCCGACCTCTGGGTGGAGAGTCCCGACCTCTGGGTGGAGAGTCCCGACCTCTGGGTGGAGAGTCCCGACCTCTGGGTGGAGAGTCCCGAACCCCAACTCCCTCCCCAGGAGCCCCTCCCCCACCCCCTTCCTCACGCGAGAGCCGATCCTCTCGGTAGGGAAGATGGCATGAAGGGCAGATGGACATTTCTAGAAGGTTCAGGTACCATGCTCTCCTGGCCCAATCCGGAGCAATGAGGATCATGTGGGTTCAGAACCTCCTTACCACTTGAGGAATGACCGGGAAAAACGTGTACAGAAGTGGGAATGACCAATCCACGACAAATGCGTCTCCTAAGGCTCCTCTCGGAGGAAATTCCCTTGAGCAGAATCTCTTGCACTTTCGGTTGGCACTGGTCGCTAAGAGCTTCACTTGTGGGGTTCCCCAAAGGGCAAAGATCTCCAGAAGGACTTCCTGAGCCAACTCCCACTTGTGAGAGACCGTGCTCTGCCTGCTCAGAGTGTCCGCCGCTGCATTCCCCTCTCCGGCCAGATGAACAGCAGAGTGTGAGCCCTGCTGGATTGCCCAGAACCAGAGCTGCATCACCTCTCTGCACAACCAGAGTGACCCTGCCCCCCCCCACCTCCCTTGTTGAGGTAATGCATGGCCAATGTGTTGTCCATCATGATCAGGACACACTTCCCCAACACAGACAGCAGAAAAGCCTTCAGGGCCAGCCTGATGGCCTTCAGCTCTAACAGGATGATGTGGAGTTTGTACTCCGACAGAGACCAACGACGGCTGGCGGTCAAATTGTCGGCATGAGCTCACCATCCTGGGAGGGAAGCGTCAGTCACTACCGTCACCTCTGGCCACGGTTGCCAAAACGGCTCCCCTTCATCAGGTTCCCCTCGTTGGCCCACCACAGAAGATCCTGTGAGACCAAGATTGGAATGTGAATGGGATCCGACATCCTGCCTGAGAATTGGGAGCACGGCATCTTGAGGACCCACTGCAGGGATCTCATCCTCAGCCTGGCCTCTGGTACCAGAAAAATGCAAGATGCCACGAGGCCGAGCAACGTTAAGAATTGGAAAGCTGGGTGATGCTGGGCATGTTGAAACTTGTCCCTCCATCTGCACAATGTGATGAGCCCTCACCTTGGGAGGCGAGCACTTCCCCAAGGACGTGTCCAACACAGCCCCGATGTACTGGAGCTGTTGGGAAGGTGTCTCGGGAGAGCGCGCACAGATTAGCCAGTCTTGCAGGTAGGGGTAGACGTAAATCCCCCCCACCACCATTAACTTGGTGAAGACCCTCGGGACGGGGGTCAATCCAAATGGCAGGACCCGAAACTGAAAGTGCGAGCTGCCAGCCGCAAACCTCAGGTACTTTCTGTGCTTTGGATGAATCAGCATATGAAAGTAAGCATCCTGTAGGTCAAGAGACACCAACCAACCTGGAGGACCTGATAAAGAGTAATCATCCTGAACTTGCCCTTCTGGGGAAGTTTGTTCAACCAACGCAAATCCAAGATGGGTCTCACTCCTCAGCCTTTCTTTGGAATAAAAAAAAAATGGGAATTACCATCCCTTGTTCCTCTCCGCTACAGGTACCAGTTCTATAGCGCCTTTCTCCAGCAGGGTCAAGATTTCCTGCACAAGGAGCGGGTTTGGAAGCTTCAAAGAGATTCCCCGGTGGATTGTCATGAGGCAGCTTTAGAAAGGGAAGGGAAGGCAGTAGCCATGGGCTATTGTATCCAGAACCCACGCATCCGAAGTAATAGCGTGCCATTCTTCGAGATGCTGATAGTCTGTCCCCAACTGGCGAACAATGGAACAGGGCCTCATGACTGTTTTGGAGCTGCTGCAGCAGTGCCTGAAGGCAAAGAAGCAGCTGCGAGAGCGGCTTTGGCACCCATATTTCCCCGACCACCACAGGTACTTTTTTCGCTGGCCCCTTTGACTGGCGTCCCCTCGTTCTACCAAAGGAGGAGTAGTAACGAAAAGAACCTCCCCTCCACTGCTGTCCCCTAGGACGAAAAGGCGGTGGTTGACGCACAGCTGCGCTCAAAGATTTAGCTGCAGCTTTTGGGGTCTGCAACCTCTAAAGGCTCTCCTCAGCCTTGCTGCCAAATAAATGCACGCCATCAAAGGGCTTGTTCAAAAGACGGCTTTGCACATCCGGAGCAAAACCAGACTTCCGCAACCACTCAAATCTGCGTATAACGGTGCTCGCAGTCATGGACCGGCTAACACCGTCTGCCGTGTCCAAACCCGACTGAAGAGATTCACACATGGCATCCTTGCACAAGAGCAAGGAACCCCTCCCTTTCTTCCCCAACGGGAATATGCTCAGCCACTAAAGAAAATTCCACAGAGTGTGTGAAAATCTTGCCACGGCACAAGTGGAGTTGGCCGACTTTAGCGCCATACTCCCCGCAGAAAACACCTTGCGTGCCCACCCGTTGAAGCGTTTGTCGTCCCTATCAGGAGGGATGATAGGATACGCCGCCTGCCTAGAGGTGGCCGTAGCCGCCTGAACCACCAAACTCTCAGGAGTGGGGTGAGATGAAAGGTAGCTGGGCTCTACCGGAAAGGCAGTATTTCTTAGTTAATTTATTAACTGCCGGAAGAGATTCTGGTGTCTGCCAAGCAGCTGCCACCCTTTTCTGCCACGTCAAATGAAAAGGTAACAACGGGTCAGAGGACGGACCTGGATACAAAATTTCTGTGTTGTCGTCCTGAACAAAAGCATCAGGAGGACTAGGCCAAATAAGATATTCAGTGACCCTAGCCATGAGTCTCCTGTAGGACGACTCAGCATGAGCCCCAGACTCAGGCCTGCCAAATTCCACCTCAGGAGAAGTGTCCAAGCCACTGGAATCATGACGAGATTGCCTTAACTCTTCCAACTGACTCTCCCCGGAAAAGACAGGAGCCACATCAGTCTCAAGGTCAAAATCTGACCTCATCCTCATAGATGTAATCCAGAGGGAGGAAATACTCCTGCCTTGGGACAGAAGGTGGTCTGGAAACCTCAACAGGCCTCACAGACTTGGAAGTAACCTTCCTTGGAGGATCCGCAGTACCAGGGACCTCCATCGGCAAATCCCGGCCAAAAGGCCCTGAAGGCGTCGACCGATTCGGTGTAGTGTGCGCCACGGCGCCGAGGACTAGTGTGAAGGCAAAGCTTCGACATCCGTAACCGACGGACAGTGCTAACGGTGTCTACGCCGACCCCAAGCCCTCACCAGGTTTCGTGGGTCTCGCCGGGGACGAGGAGTGAGACCTGGAAGCACGTCTCTTGCGATTATCCTGAACCTTGTCCGAACGGGACCTCAAAGGTTCCTGGTGGGAATCGCGCCAAGGACTCAAGCCCAAAGGCGCACGAACCACGGATCGAGACCGTTCCCGGCCGGCTTTTTGCAAAGGCACGGACGGAACTCTGCCCTGGGATTGGAAAATCGCAGCATCTGCTCTCTGGAAGCTGCCCATTCCTCTGGAGTCGAGGACTTAGTAGGACAAGCCACTTTCCTTGCAGCACCATCCTCCGAGGACGACGGGGAAGGCGACCGGTGACAGCACCTTTAGTGTAGTGTCACATAGAAATCCTTTGTATTCCTATTAAGGTTTAAAAATACCTTTACTTGGGTGAACTACAGTTCCCAAGAAGAGTAAAATGAAATTGACTTTACTTGCCTTTTCTCTTTGTACGGCCAGCACACACCATTTTATGTGGAGTGCTGGGGGTTACTTGGTAGCCCCTTATCCTACTTTCTCTTGCAACATGTTTTGTTACCCTCACTCTTAAATGGTTGGTCCCAGTGGTTTACTTTTTCGTACCATTGTGCTTTTCTACCGCAGGCTGAACCCTCAGCTGCAGTACAGAACCCATGGGTGCCCATTTTGTCAAAATGGCCAGTCATCTTTTTTCGCCATTTTCTACTTGGTCTTTCTTGGCTTTTTCTCTGTGCATTGCGACATGTTTGAGCCCTTTCTTTGTCTTGCCTTTGGCGGGTTTCAGCCCTGAAGCTCGTCCCTGGCTCCAATGTGCCTGGAAAGACAGGATGCGAGGGAGAGTCCCAAAACTCCCCTATCCTTTGTCTCTAGGAGTGCATGAACAAAAACTAGTCCCGATTGGCCGGCTGGCTGTCCTGAAAGTACAGCCACCCAGCTGTGATTGACAGCCTATGTTGTGCATGAATGGGAAAACTTGCTTAAAGGCAAGGTTCTTGGGACTACAGGCAAAGTCGACCACTGGAAGAAACATCCGAAGAAGAAGAAATTGTGAAGAAAAGCCCGCTGCAACCTCCTGGACGTCGTTTTGCCCGGTGAAGCCCTGCTGCTGTGCTGACCGCCTTTATCACCTTGACAGAGACGCTCCGACAGAACGACGTTACCCCTTGGATTAGTGGGACCAACTAACCCCGAGACAAACTCCACTTTGGCCCAATACCCGACTGGCTGTGCCTCTCCGTTGCTGCAGAAGCCCAATGTCAGGGGTCGAGTGTCCATAACGAAGTGCAACATCTGCCGCAGAACAAATCTGGCCAAAAGCTCCAACAGCCTCCACAGGACACTCCAGAAGCAGGAATTCCCGATCCAGAGTCCCCTCAGCAGAGTGCAGCACCAAGGGAGCAAGGAAAGTCCAACCTGTGTCCATCGTTCTGCATCAGTGCTGTTTGTGAAGCGCTGAAACCGCCAAGTGCGGCTGAAACGAGTCCTGCCGCAGGAGCCCTCCAGACGTCCTCTCGCTTATGATCACGACTGAAGCTGCGGAACCAGGAACTGCTTGGCTGTAGCAAGAGAGAATCCAGCTGGACCTCTTTCTTGTAACCAAAGGTACTTTTTTCGGGCTTGTGGGTACTTACCTTCTTGCCTTAAGTCATGCTGTCTCACTTGAAACTTGCATCGGCTTACTTTCCGAGTTGATTTCAACTCCATTTGCACAGGCTTAACAGCTTGTGCCCCTACAAGTGATTTCCTGAACTCTCTAACTTTGTGCAAGACTTTTATCCAAGAAGTGCATGAAAACTATAGGCTGTATCCAAATTACTTTGGCTGTTCTGGCTCCCTAAAGGCATTCAACTAAATCCATTGACTTTGGCATTGCTTATCCCCCCATATGTTGTAGCTTGTTAACCACTGTTACTGCTGGGAATGATTTATCTAGACTTCATCGGAGGATTCCATGGTCCTCACATTTTCCGAGTAACTGTTCTAACCTTTTTACTTCCCTTAAGCCCTTCTTTCTGCAACTCAGAATATCCAAAAGTATACTCGTGTGGTATATGAATGCAAATCTGCCATCTGCCTGCCACCTTTGAATTGTGCTGCATCCAGTAACCACTGTGCTTCCCCTAATTGCCTTCCCTCCCTAGCTTCTGTCCGTCTCCACCCCCACTCCCCCCGCAGTGTCTGCATTCCCCACTTTTCTACTCTCTCACCTCCACAGATATGGTGCTCTTTATCTCTCCTATCTTTTCCAACTATTTCTCCATCAACTATCCTTCCCTTCTCACTAAGTTTGGTAGGAAGAAGCTCAAAAAGGATATCCTGGTCTCCAACCCAGGCCTATCTATTGCTGATACCTACACCAACGCTTCCAGCAGACAGACTGTAACCGGCATTCTCTTTGTCGTTCCCTCGCCAGACCTATGGACTCTTCATATGGTCTGTCCTCTCGCTTTTCTCTCCTCTCCCATTAATGGTGGCACCCGTTGGGCGGCCCTCCTTGCCTCCTTCCACTCCTCTAAGGTCATCATTAATGTCTACAAGAATGGCACCGTCCTGTTCCAAGGCCCTCAGGACAACCTCCTCCTCCTCTTCCTCTTGACAGACCCTTCCCATGCCTTACCAATTTCCTTTCTGCTCTTGCTATCCCTTCTCTCCCTTCTGCGGCTTATTTGCCCCCCCACACTCCGCCACTTTGCTTGCGCCGCCTTCTTCCACCACGGCTACTCTTCCCCCTCCTCTGACCTCCCGTGTGCTCCTACACCTTCGCACAGATTACTTCTGATCTGTAGCCCTCCCCGGAAGTCTTTCAAGGACGGCAAACTTCTCCACCTTGCCACTCTTAACTCTCGCTCAGCTGTTTAATACTCCTCTGACACATGCCGGCTTCTACAAAAGCTTGACCTCAATGTACTTGGTCTCACTGAGACATGGTTGAAGGCCGGCTCTGTAACAAGTTTTGACACACTCCTATCTGACAGCTCAAGATCCTCTTTGCGCCCAAAGCCTACTGCATCGGTGGGGGTGTAGCCCTGATCTTCCGTGAGTGAACTCCAACCTCCATCATTCCCACTCAGGCCTATACCTCCCTTGAATGTCTGGTCTGTAGGCTTTCCCTCTCTCCTGGAAACTCCCTCACAGTGGCTACCATCTACCGACCACCTGGTCTGATCACCTCGTTCCTATCCGAGTGGGCTGACCTCTCCTCCTCACTCTTGGCCTAGACCACTCACCTTCTCGGAGACCTCAACATCCACCTGGATGCCCCCTGTCCCTACTCTGGACCCTTTCCGCAACCTCTGCGAGACTATTGTTCCCTCTGACCCGACTCACTCAGCAGGGCACACTCTAGATGTTCTCATCTCCACCAACCTCCCCCTGTCTAACCTTCTCACCACTCCTCTCTCCTATCCTGACTACCTTCTCCTATCCTCCCATCTCTCCCTCTCTACCCCTCAGGCCAAGACAGCTCCACAACTGCCACCTACCTTCTCAGTCATCTGACCCATGAAGCATTTGACAGCTGTGGCTTTCGCTGTCACGGACTCCCCCCCTCCTCCATCTCTCCTCCTGACACTGCCCTTTTCAAACTCCACTCTATCTCTGATACTCTTTATGCTCTTGCCCCCGTCACGAGGATCCGCCTGAAGTCAAAAGCCAAGTGCAACTCTTGGTACGACTCGGACCTCGTCACCCTGAAACACAAGTGCGCGGTTGCCGAGAGGAAATGGCAGGCTTCTTGTGCATCCTCTGACAAACTGGCCTGCCTCCTGCTCCAAAAACATGAACAGCTCTCTGCCTGCACGGAGAAGAGCCCACATCCAAGCCTGCGTCTCTGTGGAATCAGACAAACTCTTTAAAATCTGCAAGGTGCTGGCCAATCCTGCTGCAGTCTCTACTTCTCCTGTCCCCTCCGAGGGACACTAAAGAAACGCTGGCAGAGACTCCAGTGGGGTCTTCAGCCAATAGTTGAATGTTTTCACTTGCCAAATGTAGTTCTCCCTCAGGGATTAAGGCGAAGGAGGCAGAGTGACCCCTGTAGGTTTACCCTTGCATCTGGGATCCCCTTTCACATGGTCAGTAGAACTACAAGCATAACATTTTCCAAATGTTTTGACAAATGGGGGCTTCTGCTGACCTCCCTCTGGTTTGGCACCAGAGGTTTCACTAGACTGACCTGATTTTCCATGTGGCTTACCCTTTTTCTGTTTGTGGCCCTCTTTTGACTTGGATGTTTTAGAATTCTCGGTCATCTTTCTTGTGCTGCTTCCCCTCATCCTTTTTATGAGTGGCCCCAGAAACCTTGTGAGTAGCCCTGTTGACAACCCATAAGTCAGCAGCCTTTGCTAGCTTCTTGGGATCCAGCTCTTTAGAGTCAGCCAAGTGCTGTGTCAGCTCAGGAGAGCAGGCATCCAAAATAGACAAGTTTAACAAAGGAGGTTCAGCGCCATTTTGAAAAACATGGCTCCCGCGATTTACCGTTACCGGAGCTGCAAACAGTTTGTGGTAAATCATGGTAGTTCATTGTAAATCCACTCCCGCCAGTCATTCTGAGGGGAAAGGTCAACATATAAATGCTACATGAGTAACTAGACACAGGGGATACCAAGTAACCCCTCCAGCACTCTATGGAGTTGGATAGACTCCACGACCAAAAAGAAAGTGTGTATAAAATCATATTAAAATACATGAGTGGGAAAAAAGGTCACACACTCCTGGTTAAAAAAATAAAATCAAGTCCTCAAAATCCAGCAAAGTTGCTGGGGGTCTCTAAGGTGGAGGGAATTAGCACAATTGAGAATTCTCTGTAACAGACCTTCAAACGAGCTGCCAAGTCTCATGAAGAATCGGAGTACAGCAGGTGAGTTATTGTGATACTTACCTGCACCCCTACGTCCCCTTTAAAGGTTTGATAACTTTTATAAAAGGCTTCTAACACTTTGGCTTTGCCATTACTTGTTCACACAAGCACTCTGAAAGTGAAAGTTGGGAACACATTTATTAGCTACTTTAACTCGTCCCCTGACACTTGGAAATATTTACTGGACCCCATAGACCCTACCATCATTTTTTTTCCAGCTTCACAAAACTGTAATGAACAACTTTGATGAGCTTTGGGAACAAGGCCCCCAACATTTTAGGAATGGACGTCTGAAATTGGGATTGAATCTCTGGATTAGTGCTATTACTAATCAGAACTTCCCATTTCATGGGATTGAGATGTATTTTGCCCTTCTCCAGCAAGTGCATAGATGCATCTAATTTTTAGTATTGAGTGATAACATTACCTTTTATTTGGCCATAAGTAGAGAAGTATTTGTATACCCGTTTAAGTATGCTCCTTGACTATTTCACTGTGTGCTCATTGTGGACCCCTTACAAGCCAACCACCTCAAGACTTATCCTTCAGCACTCGCCTAGTGTGGGGGAGAATTCTCATTTCTGTGTTAATTGCCTTCTACCTTAGAGAGACCCCAGCTCTTTCGCTTGACTTTAGGACTTTTAATTTTTTACCCTGGCGTGAGAGACCTTTCTCTTACTCCCTTGTGTATTTTTCATTGATTTGAACCCTGTGTTTCTTTTGGTTTTGGAGTCCGACAAACTCAATATGCATCATCTTTTTGTATTGTGGCACACAGCACCCTCAGTGCAATCTCACTGAGAAGTTTTGGATTTCTCTGAGGTTTAAATACCTTCTTTTCGTCTTTGTAGACCCAGCACACACCATCCTGTGTGGAGTGCTGGGGGATACTCAGTATCTCCTTTGTCCACCTTTTCATGTACCATTTTTTGTTACCCTTACTACAATTAATGGCTGGTGGCAGTGATTTAATTTTCTTACGTTTGAGTGTTTTTACCACATGCTGAATCCTCAGCTGCAGTATTGCACCCATGAATGCCCATTTTGTCAAAATGGCCCTGGTCTTCTTTTTTTTTGCCATTTCTTGTTTGTAAGGTCCGGTTTGAGATTTACTCTGCGCGCCAAACCAGGTTTGGCCCCATTGTTCGTTTAGTCTTTGGCGGGATTCACTGGTGAAGCCCACCTCTTACTCCAGCATGTCTGGCAGGAAGCGAGGGAGGTTCCCGAAACTCCCTGTGCTTAGTCTCCTTGGTTTCAGGAATGCAACCAAAGTTGATTGGCTGACTGGCTGTCCTTGGAGGACAGCCACCATGCTGTGTGAGTGACAGCTAGGCTGAGAAATGAATGGGAGAAATTTGCATAAAAGGCGAGGTCTTTTGCAAGGAAGGGCGAGTCGACCACTGGACGAAGGAACCGGAGAAGAAACTGGAAGAGAAGCTTGCTGCACCATACTGGACCGTTGGTTTGCCCGGCGAAGCCCTGCTGCAGTGCTGAAGCTCCAAATTTCTAATGGACTAGAGAAGCCCGGAAAGGATAACTTCTTCCCTTGGGTTGGTGGGACCAACTGACCCAAAGACAAACTTGACGAACCCCTCTCCCTGCTGGCTGTACTTCTTTGCTGCTGCTGCAACCAAGTGCCAGGGGACAGGAACACCAGAATCGAGTGCATCATTTTCAAGCCGGACCCGAGCTCCAGGAAGATCCTAAGGACTCCCTCGAAGCAGGACTATCCAAGCATGAGCCACCTCAGAGTGCTGGACCCCAGAAGCAAGGAGAGCCCATAAGGTGTCCAAGAACCACGGTGGTGATATTTGCGAGTAGCTGAAACCGCAAAGTGCTGCTGATCTGGAGTGTGCTTATTGCTGCTGCCGGCTTTCAAACCGTAGTGCAGTAGTCCGACGTCCTCCCGCATGTCCCCACGACCGAGGCACAGGAACAGGATCTACAGGACAACAAACAGAAGCCAGCTGGAACCTTTTCTTCAGACTCAAGGACTTGCATTTGCTGCCCTTTGCAGAGTTGCTTGCATCTTTGCTCTTCACAAGCCTCCCAGCTTGTGGTCCAACAGTGTGGCCCAAGAAGTGCCTCAGCTCCCCTAGACTTTGCTCAATTGACATTGGCTGTCCTGGCTCCCTGCGGACTCATTTTACCCTCTGACATTGTGTTCATCTGTCCCTCCAAAAAGTCATACATAAGTAACTTGCATAGCTAGGAAAGGGTTAACCTATATTTCATTGGGGGATTGTAAAGTGCTTACCTGTTTGGAGCAGCTTGTTAACCTATTCTTTTTCCACAACCTCAGTATTGCTTTAAGTGTTACCGTGATATATCAATGTCAACAGTGGCTCAACAATTGAAGTCACCTAAAAGGGGGGGTGGGGGTTGCCTATTGCCCTTTCTAAAGAAGGCTTATTTTAAAACAGCTTAAATTCATAAATAATTATTTAAATAAGCAACCTTCACTACAAGTGTTATTTGAATACCTGTCACTGTGCATCTCTATGTTGCACCTCTACAGCTCACATTAACCCCTATTGAGATCTGGCTACACAGTCATTCTACCAACGTGTGCAGTACAGACCTATACCAACAGTTGGTTTGCCTATTGCCAAGAGGACAAGGTATTAGGTACCTCAATGTTGTACACTGGTGGAGTGTCTGGCTAACACTTACACAGTACACTGATATTTGATTACCTTTCAACTAGATATGATAATATGGAAACCATTATTTTCACTACTTTAAATTAAGTGGATCATTTGAAAAAGTTGTGTAGTTAGGAAAAATGTCTCTTTACTGCACCTTTCCTTCCCCCAAACTTTTTGCTTTTATTCTGGATCCTGACCTGTACTTTTTACAGTGCAGTGAAGCCTTAAGCTTCACTAACACTGTCTTTTGCTCATCGGTTCGTCTATGGGGAAACTGACATGGCCTTCAGGCTGTCCGTACTGGGAAACATTGTTTTCATTAGTCTAATTACATTGTCACTACGTTTGGTAACTTTTTATCATTGTACAATGCATCTTAGAATGCAGTACAATGGGGTACACTTGTCTTTGCCCTAAACTAACAATCAGAGGATTTGTGGCTACTCTAGGTTCACAAATGGACATGCTGGTGGCAACAGTGACTTTTTACCATCTTGTTGGTGCTTTTCGTTTTAGCTTTTCGGCGGTTACCGCGTTTGGCTACTAACTGTGGCTAGTGACCAAACATGGCCATGCCACAAGGTTTTTCACATGTCCTTTGGCCAGCTTTTCTTTTAGCCTTCTTCCTGGCCTGTGAGGCCAGGAAATTCCCAATATGGACTTACAGTGCCTGTGAAAGCAGAAGCTTTTGGCGGGCTACTAGAGGGCTACGTGTGTTTGCTGGCAGGATGTGGGCTGGGACTGTCTGTTCCCAATCCACAAACTGGTTTTCAGTGTGTGAGGGGTATGCAGGACCACTGCTGGGGTGTGTGTGGAGCTAGTTCTGCTATTAGTATGTTCTGCTCTTACCTGGCTTTTGGGATAAGAAGAGGGCCCATGCACCCACTCTAGAGAGATCCTGGAGAAACCTTAAGGAGCCAAGACTCCTGTGCAGCAGTGAGACCTGTGAGAAGACCAGAAACCCATCTGAAGGAGGCCAGGCGACCAACTTCTGCTGCTCTCCTAGAAGAGCCATGTCTTGATATTGATCTTCAACAGTTCTGCGAGGGAGCTGCGACCTTTGGAGTGGTGGGAACATCCATTCCGGATTTCTGCTCGGTTTCCTGCGAAGAAGAGCCATTGGAAGTGCCCTGGGACCTCCCTGTGGTTTACCAGCTCAGTTTGGGCTATCGTGCTGCAGACATCGGCGTTCCGCATTGAGGCCTGGAACTTGGGAGATCCTCAGCTTGTCCTATAAGACATACCTCAGCGAGATCTCTGAGTCCTAGCTTCAAGGGGACCCGAGATAGAAGGGAAAGTCTGAATGTGATAAGCAAGTCCCTTTGCTGCAAGGACCATCGTCCAAAACAGCTTACCCGAGTCCTGTCCTGAGAGAGGCCCTGCATCGTGTTTTTCTGCATTCTGCCACGCGAGTCCTTGCACCAGCCAAAGACACTTACCGTAGAACTGCCCTAAACTGCAACGCCTGGAATAATACTTGGAACTCTTGGTTTACGAATATCTCAACCGCAATGCCCTTGTTATTATATAGGCGGTATAGAAGGATAGCAATTAAGGCATACAATACAGAGTACTTGATAGTCAATCTAGCAGCTAATTAAACAGCATTTGACTACAATCCATACATTCTTGAAAGATTATCAACCCCACGATACATAAATAATTTTTTTAGCAATCATTTGGTATGGGATTACCCAAGAATCATATTTGATGCAATCAAATCTCTAGAAATCACTGGTCGTTGGTTCAAAGAGAAAAGTGTTGCCAGATTATGTAGGTTCTGTGGAGACCAAGAACTGGAATCTATTCGTCATCTACTGACCGAATGTAATGCTATGGCCTGGTTGAGATCAAAAGCCTTGACATCTATGGGGTTTACTACACCCATTGACACCATTGATCTATGGACATTGTTCTTAAGTGGCAATCTTGAGGGGTGTATGATTTATCTTACTTTGCTATGGCGGAAAATGTATGAAATCATTTTGATTGTTGAATTTTAAAATTGATTTATGATATGGCATTTGTAACGCGCCTATACACAAGTGGCCCACAAAACACTGTACACGCCCCACAAAACACTCAATCGTCACCCTCATCATGGCAAGACAGCCACTATCTCAGAATGCCAGAATACCTCATGAAGGAACTACAACGCATCCAAAATGCAGCAGCCAGACTTCTCAAACTATCCAGAAGAGACCACAAAACCCCAGCGCAAAAAATACTACACTGTCTCTCAATCAAACAACGCATCACCTTCAAAACAATGTGCATAACACAGGGCAATCAGCAGAAAGGGAACTGAATTCCTACAAAAGAAAATAAACTACAAGCCAACAAGAGCTCTCAGATCAAGCAACAAAATCTGCCTGGAACAAAAACTGTACCTCAAAAAAAAAAAAAACTAGGAGGGTCCCCCTTCTACCACCCGGCTGCAAAAACCTGGAACAACATCCCAAAAGGAATACGAAATATCAAAGACCACTTACAATTCAGAAAACTACTAAAAACCTGACTCTTCAATACTGCAAATTCAAACTGATAAACTAAACAATCAAACAGGAAACACAAAAAACAGAATGACAGATTTTAGAAGGACACTGACAAACAACCAGAACCGACCAAAGGAAACCCCCACAACTACATGAAAGACTACACTAGATCGAAAAGGACACGACTAACAACCCATGAATACGGAATCGGCACCCATGGCCAACCCACCCACTCCTTAAACGCTACCAGATACCTTATTTGAATAGAGTTGAGTGAATGTTTGCAGCTGCCACACTTGAAGTTGCGGACATTGGCATGGACAAGGCTAGAATAAAGTTGTTAATGATGGCAGATGCTGCGCCTGAACGTATATGCGAGAGCTGGCACCTGCCAGGCTTTGAGCGGGCTGTGAACGGTAGCCTGCGTGAGCAGCTGATTAAACTGTGAATGGCGACCACCGCTAAGTCTGGATGGAGTGGCTTTGGCCAACCGGTGCCGCGTACCGATGGGAATCTGAAGGCCATCTTGGCTAGATTTGGGTGGAGTCATTAACACCCGCTTACCCCGCACACAGATAGGTTTGTCAAGAGATAGGCAGGGCCAAACTATGAGAAGGTGTTGAATGTGGGTGGACATCATGTGTGGAACGGACTATGGGATGTCAACCGATCCCGGAGCTGGATGGAGGTGTGGAGCTGCTCCCGTGCCCCAATCGAAGAGGAAATATGGACATTTAGCACCTCGCTTCCTAGTAGCTATGCCAACTAACCAATCCACTAACAATTTTCAACCCTCTGCATACACCTCTCAAACTCTAACCAAACAACCTCAAGCTATAAACGCAACAATCCGCACAAACTTCACTACACTGCAACAACAAAACAAACCACACCGATTCGCACAACAGTACACGATGGCTGCCGAACGGAAACACCCCAAGCCCAGCCAACATGTGTTAACCGGGTTGAGGCCGCCAACAGCACATCACAGCTCTCTTGCACTTTTCCAGCTTATTTCCACTAACTCAACCCCCCACTTCCCTTTCTTTTTTTCAGAGCCGCCAGAGCACCACTCTGGTGGTGATAGTGTGCGGTCCAAATATCCTTTAACATTAACAAGTGTTTCAAGGCGCAATGAGGCAAGGGAGGGGACAGAGGGAAGAAAGACAATGATCTGACTAGGCCAGGTGACATTGAGAACGCGCAAGTGCTAAAGGGGGGGGGGTGATGTGCGAAGGGAAGAAGGGAAAGGGACGTGCAGTATATAGGATAAACAGTACATAAATGCGAAGTGCGGCCAGCTGGTGGCAGGTGCAGGGTAAGTGCAGATTACAGGTGTCAAGTGCTGGTATGGGCTGTAGGGATACAGACAGCCACAGAGTGCATGGGTTGCCAGGAGGGCAGTGCAGGTGTGCAATTGGCGGGGAGGGACCTGGGCCCAAGAACAGAGGGTTGCCAGGTCACCAGTGCAGTTGCAGCCAGGAATTCAGCAGGGGAGAGGGCAAGAGAAAGCAGAAGCAAAGAGGAAGGTCATGAGGTGCTTACGGAACTGGAGATGGTTTTCCTCAAGTTTGAGAGGCAGGGAGGCTATTCCAGAGGGAAGCCCCAGCCGAAGAAAGATCTACCACCGACTCGTTGCTTGGAGAAGCGACTGACCCTGAGAGAGTTGGAAGCGGATGAGCGAAGAGCTCGAGAAGGAAGATATTTAGGAAGTTGTTAGGTGGTTAGTTGAAGGTATTGAGGCCCCAGGCCCCAGAAGGCCTTGTGGACGACAGGGAGGGTTTTAACTTAATCCTCACAGCCACTGGAGCCAGTGCAGCGATTTCAGAGATACGATCCCTGGGCTTGAGGCCAAGGACAAGTCTTGCAGTCCTGTTTGGGATGAGTTGGAGGGCGGAGAGTAGAAGCAGGCAGATTTATAAAGAGGCTGTTGCAGTAATCCAGCCGGGCTCTGGAGACAGTGAGCATCTGGGGGGAAGGAGAGGAAAGGATGAATACAGGAGGTGCAGCTGGTAGTGTGGCTTCTTAGAGACGTGAGGAGAGGAGTGTGTGGAGTCGAATATGACCCTGATGTTTTTAGCCTCACAGGTGGGAGCAGGAAGAGGGCCAAAGGAGGCCGGCCAGAGAGTGATGGGAAAGGAGGGAGCGGGTCTGCCGATGAGGAGAATCTCAGTCTTACTAGCATTAAGGCAGAGATCATTGATGGCACACCACTGCTGGCTAGGAGACAGATGAGAGAAGGAGAAGAGGTGGCTGAGGGGAGCCTGACAATGAGCTGAGTGTCATCTGCATAGCACTGAAAGTTGGGGCAAAGTGCGCCAATGCGATGGGCAAGAAGTGGCAGGTATTGGTTGAACAGCCAGGAAGAGAGGTTAGACCCCTTGGGAACACCACAGATCGAGATAGAGGAGAGGTAGGACCCAAGTTGGACCTGGGAGGGTCGATCGGAGAGGACAAAAGGAAGCCACGCCAGGGCCTGATCGGTGATAATCAGGTTATCACAGAGACGGTTGAGCAGGATGGCATGGTTGACCGTGTCAAAGACAGAAGAGAGATCAAGTAAGATGAGGACACAGGGGGTGTTGGAATCAAGGTTAGAGAGCAGTTTCCGTGCTTCTGGCAGCTCTCTAGCCAGTCTGATGGTCGTGGAGACAACCAACAGATTCAGTGTGAAGATTAAGCTCGGAGATGGCCAGCTATTCCAGGTGTTTGCCCAGGAAAGTAGTGATGGAGATTGGGCAATAGTTAGCCGGGCAGGACGGGTCGCCAGAGGGTTTCTTAAGAACAGGGTGCACAAAGGAGTGCTTCATGGGGGAAGGGAAGACTCCAGTGGCAAAGGAGTGGTTGCAGAAGTCAGCCAGGGCAGGAGCCAGTGTGCCAATGTGGTCCTTGATGGTCTTGGAGGAACATGGGTGAACCTGTTTTGATGAGACTTTCATAGATCGGACTGGTCTAGAAACGTCATCCGGGGGGAAAGGCAGAGAAGGAGGGAGGAGACGTGGCCGAAGATGGACCAGAGGAAGAGCAGGGAGTAGATGGAGATGGGGCGAGGAGACTAGAGAGAGGACATTGTATAGCAGATTGTAATTATTGTTTTAATTTCATGAATGTAATTGGATTTGTGATTGGTGCTAGTATTAAAAGTCAATAAAATGACCGTATAGTACTAAAATAAATATGCCCTACTCTAGTGACTGTAGATATGTATTCTATTATTAGTGTTATGTTATACTTATACCTGTTCGTGATTTTTCACAGTTTTGCATGGCCATAAATAACTATTTTTATACATACTGTAATTGTAATTTGTGACTCCCATTGTGTGTACTCATTGCAGACCCTTTACAAGCTCAGCACTTCGTGACTTTGCCTAGACCACTCGCCTTGCTACCTTGAACGGGTTTGGCTACAGCTCCAGAGTTGTCCCTGTCACAATATAGGTTGGCATTCTATACATCGGTCCACCAGGCCAGAGCATAGAAAATCAATCCTAACCAAGACATAATTACAGCTGCCTCCAGCCTACCCCGCAGCACACTTGTATGGTATATGGTAACAATCACCATGGTGCCAAAATGGGTGCTTAAATTGCACTCCTGCCCTCATACCAATATGGGCTTCTAGGGCAGCTCATCAGAAAAGGGGTTGCAGTGGCTGTGTGGCTATAGTAGAAACACTGGCCACAAAAGAAAAGTAAAAGAATATTTTAATCAACTGAGAATCCAGCAAAAAGCAAGCAAAAATATGGAAAAATGGCACTGACATTCAAGGGAATATGAAGACAAAAATATTAACATTAGAGGTGGTACACCCATACAGTTGAACAAATTTGGTGTACAGGGCAATTTAAAGACATTTGGCATTGATTACAATAGATCTAGCTTGCTCTTAAAGAGATTAATGTAGCGATTCACATAAAGTAAACCAACCTTGGAGGTGGCATTCCCAATTTGAAAGGTGGGGGAGGTGATGTAAAATCTGGTTTGACAGACTGCTGAACTACCTCTTTCTCTTGATTTCCAATTCGCCCCTGTTGAACCTTTAAAAAAAGAATTAATCATTACTTCAAGAGGTGCAACTGCTTAGACACTGATGCACCTTCCGAGAAGGTTACAAAACATGAAAGTTTACATGGACACAATAGGTCCTCATCCCATCAAAAATGCATTTCATTGTAAAACAAATATATAATAAAGGATTTATATTTTCCCAATTAGCCTTTAACCAAAATTAATAAATACACCTTGATACTATCTTACTCCTGCATTCTTCCCTTATTGCAGCCACTTCCTTATCCTGACACGGTTATGAGGGTTTTTTAAATTCATTACCTGGGATAGGACTTCAAGAAATCAAACTTGGGGAACAGGGCTGTTATAACCAGATTTGACCATAACAACTTTATCAAGGGTAGCGAGGCTGAGCAGATAGGCTGAACTGAGGGAGGTGGGTAGTGTTATGCAGTACACTTACAAGTAGGATAACTACATGAAATTCAAGTCCAGACCAAAAATGCTTATTAAACTACCACACAGAGTTTACACACGTAAAGGCAAGCAAAAATTAATATAAACATATGACAAACATTACCTACCACTAATGTGTTGCTTATATCTGCTTAGATTCAACATGCCTTTCGTAAGCTGGTATCTAGCAGTTGAAGACGAGCATTACATTTGTTTTTTCCTTTCTTTGTAAATTTTAATGTATTAGTATTTACATTATGTTTGTTAAACCTTTATCTACCGTAGAGGGGAGGATGGGTGGGCGCATGTGAATCTAAGCAGAGACAACCACATAAAGAGGATTATTGGTAGGTAATGCTTAACATCTTAGGCTTGTGGATCTGCTTAGAGTCACATACTTTGCATAGAGTAGCAAGCAGTACCTGAAGGAGGTAGTTCATTAACTGTAGGAACAGTAAAGGTTTTAACACGGTCTGCCCTAATTGGGAATGATATATTGCCCGACTGTCAACAATAGTGTTGTGTAAAGGCATGCACGGAGCTCCACGTTGCTGTCTTACAAATAGCTTCAAGTTGCACATTAGCAATGAAAGGAAGAGTAATTCATGTACTGGGTGTGGAATGTTGTGCTTGTGAAGCTGAGGCTGTAACACGGTTGAATGCACCTTATAACCATCTGATGATAGTAGCCTTAGAGACAGGGTCAACTTCTCTTTTGGCTACTAGAGACAAACTGATCTGTTGTCTACTGTTTTGTCTTGTTAAGATAGTACATGACTGCTCTACATAAACCCAATGTATGAAGAGCACATTCCTGTGATTTCTGTGGGTTTTGAACGAAAGCCAGCAGTCCAATTGATTGGCTGACATGAAATATGACTATGTAATTTAGAGAAACATGGATGTGTTCATAATACAACCTTGTTTTTAAGATATGTGAAAAAAGGCTCAGACACTGATGAAAGCTTGTAGTTCACCAATTCTGCAAACGGATCTAATGGCTACAAGAAAATGCCACCTTGTAAGTGAGGTCTGTTAGGCAAGATTGTATGCAGTACCCTGTGGGAGACTGCACCAGCCTGGTCCTCTTGGCAATAGTTAACCCAACCTTTGGTATAAGCATGTACTACACACGTTGGTAGAGTGACTGAGCAGCCAGGCTTATCTCAAGAGAGGTCAATGTGAGCTGTAGGGTTGCAACAGAGTTTCACAGTGACAAGTATCCAAATAAAACTTACACTCAAGGTTTCTTGAATAAACAAGTATTTATTAATTTAACAGTCAGTTCAGTAAGCCTTCTTTAGAAGGGTGCAAATATAAATATATTTGAAGTATATTAAATATACTTCAAAATACACTCAGTTTCAATAAATCAGTAGATACCCATTTGGGATTGCACACGGACACTTCGCTACACCCTGAAGTGACTTCAATAACTAGGACAATGTGGACATTCATATATCACTGGTACATTTAGAGCAATACTGAGTTTGGTGTCAAAAGGAAAAGGTAAGGGAAGGAAGCAATGTTCAACAAGCTTCTCAATCAGGAAAGCACTTTTGAACCCCCCCCCCCCCCCCCAATGCATTGCAGATTAACCCTTTCCCAGCTACCCAAGTAAACAATATATGACTTTCGGGAGGGATAGTTAAAACACAAAGTCAGAGATTAGAAGAGTCTTCCGGGAGCCAGGACAGCCAATGTCACTTCAGCAAAGTCTAGGGGAGCAGAGACACTTCTTGAAGGTAAGAAAAAAAGTCTTGTACAATGTTAGAGAGTTTTGTAGAAAATGAAATCACTTGTTGGGCCACAAGCTGGGAGAGGCTTGTGGAGGGCAAAGCTGCAAGCAACTCTGCAAAAGGCAGCAAATGCAAGTCTCAACTGAGAGCAAGCAAGCTACACAGCAAGAGATAAGTACCCCTTAGTTCATAGTACCTTTGGTCTGAAGATATTGGTTCCAGCTGGCTTCTGTTCCTGTTGCAGTATGGCAGAACCTGTTGTTCCTGGGCCTCAGTCGTGGGGACAAGAGGGAGGATGTCTGGGGACTCTTGCACTACGATTCGAAGGTTGGTGGCAGCAATGGGCAAAGTTCAGGTTGGCGGCAGCAATAGGCAAAGTTCAGGTCGGCGGCTCTTCGCGGTTTCAGCTTCTCGCGAAAAGCACCACCGCGGTTCTTGGACACATTGCATGCTTTCCTTTCTTCTGGAGTCCAGCTCTGTTGAGGTGGCTCAGGCTTGGTCAGCCCTGCTTCAAGGGAGTCTGGAGGATCTTTCTGGAGCTCCGGTCCGGCTTAAAGACCATGCACTTTATTCTGGTGTTTCTCTCGCTGGCCTGCGGTTTCTGTAGCAGCAATGGAAGTACAGCCACCTTCGAGAGGATTACCAGATGAGTTCGTCTTGGGGTCGATTGGACCCACCAACCCAAGCGAAGATGTCCTTTGCAGGGTTTCTCTAGTCGAGGTGAACTCTGAGCTTCAGCAATGCAGCAGGGCTTCACCTGGCAAACCAACGGTCCAGGAGTTGCAGCAAGTGTCTCTTCCAAGTTCTTCTCCGGATTCCTTCATCCAGTGGTCAACTCCGCCTTCCTTGAAAAAGGCCTAGCCTTTTATGCAAGTCTTTCCCATTAATTTGCAGCCTAGCTCACACACACAGCAGGGTGGCTGTCCTACAAGGACAGCCAGCCAACCAATCACCTTTGGGTGCATTCCTGTAACCAAGGACTCGAAGCACAGGGAGTTTCGGGCAGCTCCCTCACTGCCTGCCCTGCCTGACACGCTGGAGTCAGAAGCAGGCTTCACCAGTGAACCCGCAAAGACAAAACAAAGGGACCTGGTTTGGTGCGCAGACAATCTCAAGAAGGACCTTTCCAACAAGAAATGGCGAAAAAAAGACTGGGGGCATTTTGACAAAATGGGCATCCATGGGTGCTGTACTGCAGCTGCAATCGCAGCCCACGGTAAAAACACCCAATGATAGGAAAAACTAAACCCCTGCCACCAGACATTAATTGTAGAAAGGGTAACATAAAAATGTTACATGAGAAAGTAGACAAAAGGGATGGGAGTAGTTTACCTGTAACTATTTCTCCAGCGTTGGCATCTTTCATGGATTCACATTCTGTGAATATTTCCCGTTAGGGTGGGAAACCTCAGTAACTTTAACCTAGCGTTTTTCTATGGAAAACTTTGACACCTTAGTGTCCTATCAACGTCCTTTTTGGGTGCTTTAGGCTACCCAATAGGACGTTTGGTATAAATAGACCCACCTACGCGGCTTCCCTTCAGATTTTAATCTCCAAAGTAGAGGCAACTCGAATCATGGTTTGCCTGCAGGGGGAGGCCAGAGGGCACATGTGAATCCATGAAAGATACCAACGCTGGAGAGATCGAGTTACAGGTAAGAAACTACTCCCTTCTCCAGCATTGGGTCTTTCATGGATTCATATGCTGCAAATAGATTACATAGCAGTACGAACAACCCTTGGAGGTGCATGAACGGCAAACCAAAATCCCATGCCCCAGGCCATAACCACGAACATAACTAATCACATCCAACAGCATGCATGATAACAGAACCAGCAAGTGATAGAGTAAAACACAAACCCCAGAAGCTGCGGGGCTTACCTTATTGAAACAGGCGTTGAAGGACCGCCCGTTCCACCTGTACATCTTTCACATGTTGCTGACCCAGACAATAGTGTCTGGTGAAGGTATGCAGCACCGCCCAAGAAGCCGCCTGGCAAATGTCAATGAGCGGGATTCCAACCCAGAGCACCGCCGAGGACCTTGTAGAATGGGCTTTAGGATTGCCCCTCAAGGGCTTGCCAGCCTTTCCGTGACAAAATGAAATTGTGGACGAGACCCTACGGGAAAGTCCTTGCTTGGAAATGGATTGTCCCTTGCAGGAGGGACCAAACGCCCCAAATAGCTGTTTCAACTACCTTAAGTCCCGAGTACAGGCCAGACAAAACCTCAGCGCCTTCTTAACTTCCAGAGAATGCAGGGCTCTTTCCGCCGGTGTGGCCGCCTTAGCGAAGAACGAGGCCAAGGCAATTGTAGCGTGTTTGTTAAACTCCGAAGGCGCTTTCGGTATGAAGTGCATGTTAGTAGACAGGAGAACATTCTCCCTCATGAATCACAGGTAGTGTGTCAATTACCAGCGCCCGAAGTTCCAAAATCCTCCAGGCAGATATGATTGCCACTAGAAACGTGACTTTCCAAAAGAGGAACTTCAAGGACACCGTCGACATGGGCTCAAACAGCGGTTTCATGAGAGCAGCAAGAACCACATTGAGACTCCATACCGGAGCAAACATTTTCCCCCGGGGGAAATATCAGAAAAAGTCATTTCAGAAAATGCTTAACCAATCTGTCACTAAACAGAGGAGTAGCATGACGCCGTTTGGTGAATCTGGAAATGGATGCTAAATGCACCTTGACTAAAGACAACGCCAGGCCCTCCTGCACCAGATGAAGCAGGTATGGGAGGGTAGGAGCAGGCATCGAAGTGGAAGTGCAAACGCCGGAAGCCTGTATCTTGGGCAGATACAAACGCAGCAGAAAAACCTCTGAACAGGCTTAAGGACCCAATATATATAACGGCAAAGAGACGCATAGCCAGGGGATGGAAGAGCCCCAAAAACCTAAGCGAAGCAGGGGAACCTCACGAGGTGGATAACGGCAGAAACTGGAGCATGGGAAACCGCAATTCAAGAACAAAGGCTAGACACCAGCGAGGATCTGCACCGATGGATAGCGCCAACAGTACCATTGCTCCATCCCAATGTGTCAGGCGCTACCTCAGACGAAGCGGATAGCCCAAGCTCGAAAGCTGGCACAAAGAGGACTGATGAATAGACTGGTCTTGGTGGAGGGAGGTGAGGGAAGGGAATTAAAGATGTGTGAACTATGAACGTTGCATTGATAATGTTATAAGTTTGTTTCAAATTGTTAAAACCAATAAAGAAATTAAAAAGAAAAAAGCAGGTATGGGAGAACCTGGGCCGGAGTAACCTCTAATGGCCGCACTCCTGGCTGCTGTTCACACCAGGAAAAATATATATTGGCAAAACCCTCTTTTTTGTGGGGCCTGACTCTTGAGGGTAGATAATGGTAAAATTATAGGGGGAGTAGAGTCAGAGGCTTCCCTAGCCAAAGGCGTGATTGGGGGGAAAGGGGGTCAACAGGACCTTGCAAAGAAGCTATATAATTAATAGCTTTGAAAAAAGAAATTCACCGTAGGATACATGGAAAACAATGAAGATTTATTTTAACAAGACTTTTTGAATTTGTGTGTGCCGTGGCACAACACAAGTACATATAAAAGTGCATGTGTAGTCTGCACAGTAGTGGGTTAGTATATTGTAGTGACAAGTCTGTTTTGTGTATTGTTCAAAATCACTGCACAGTTAACATTGTCATAGTGGTGACAGTATTATATATATTCAGAATCACAATACAATGTTTAATGTATTGTGATTTAGAAAAATATGTCTTCTTGTTAAAATAAATCTTCATTGTTTTCCATGTATCCTACGGTGAATTTCTTTTTTCAAAGCTATTATATAGCTTCTTTGCAAGGTCCTGTTGACCCCCTATCACGCCTTTGGCTAGGGAAGCCTCTGACTCTACTCCACCTATAATTTTGCTGTTCACACCAGGCACAGAATCTTACCCATTTCCTACTGTAAGAGACATTAGTGGAAGGAGCCCTTGCCACCTCCAGGATCCGACAGCACTCCTGTGAAATACCTAAATGAACAAACTGAGTGGTCAGGAGCCAGGCAGCCAGGCTCAGATGCCGGATCGTGATGCCACACTCTCCCTTCGTCCTGCGATAGTATTAGATCCTGTACTGCCCCCAGACAAAGTGGCTCTTCCACCGCTAGATGAAGGAGATCTGAGAAGCAAGTCTGTCTGGGCCAGATTATTCAGCACCGCTATCTGCGCACCCACTGGATCGACGGTCAAAGCAGCGGAAACGGCGGAAGGGAATGCATGCCCAAAGAGGCCTGTCAATGGGAACGAGTCTGCTTTTGACCCTGGATGAGCCACTCTGCTGGAAACAATGGGCACTGCTTGTTCTGCTCCTCCTTCAGCATCCACTCATGCAACTGCACCACCACCCCCCCCCAGTCTCTGCTAAGAGCGTCTGCCTGCACATTCTGGACCCCTGGCAGATGGTAAACTAATGTAAATTCCCCGAGCAATGGCCCAATGCCACACCTCCTGAGCCTCCCTGGACAGGAGCCAAATAGCGTGCCGCCCCTGCTTCCTTAAATAGAACATTGTGGTGGTATTGTCCGTCAACACTCGAACCACTGTGCCTTGGATGTGAAGGAGAGAGGATTTTAGGGCCCAGTGCACCGCTCGCAACTCCAGTACATTGATGTGAAATCCTACCTCCACCCGAACCCGTACCAGATTGTCTGTGCATGCCCACCATCACAGGGCTTCCACCAGTCCTTTGGAGATGACCACCTTGTCCGACCATAACCCCTGACTTTGCGACCACCTGTCTGCGAGAAATTCTTGGACTGGTCCCATGAACAAGCAACAGTTTGGGATAAGCGTGATGCAGGACGCCATAAATCCCAGTAGTGACATGTAACTGCGGACCAAGACCACTGTTTCTTGGCCCCATTCGGCCGCTCCCCGCCCAGGCTCCAGTCCGTCTGTGAGAGCAGGAAGTGACGGAGGAGTCCAAAACTCCCCAGCCCTTTGTCTTACGCCTTGCTTGAATGGGGACAGATCCCAGTGGGGGGCCAGCTGTCCTGATTGGACAACAGACCGCCCCTTCTTGTAAAATGCAGGGAGAGAATGCAGAGGTTGTGCTGTATTTCTGGATAAATACTGCGAACCTGGGAGCCGAGACAAGTTGGCGACTGGAATTGAAACTGAAGAACATGACTAAGGAAAAGCGGCAGAAACAATTTCCAGCGACCAGAGAGCCTGCTGTGTAACCGTAGCCTGCTGTAGCCCTTCCTTCCAATCGACCTGTGGATTCCGAATATGCAGATGCCGACCCAGAGCCAGGTGAGACCCACTAGACTCTAGAAGACCTGCATTTTGAGACATCCCATGCGTTGCTGCAACCTTGCGTTGCTACAATACCAGTCTACCCTGGGACCTCAAGCCACTGTGCGGTGCACGGTCTTCCGAATTCCAAATCTCTCTGAAACTTTGGGGGCATCCTGGATCTCCAGAGACACAAATCGAGTCCAAAAAGTCCCCTCAACAGAGTGCTGGACCTTTGTAAGGACGAGATTTCAACCACGATTTTCTGTCTTCTGTGCTCCTTGAAAAGGTGTCAAATCTGCAAAACCGCATTCAGCCGTGCGGGAAACCTTGCCTAGAGTCTTCTTCATCGATCCCTGCTGCAAAGTCCTTTCTGAGGTCTTGTTTTCAGTCACCACGACAAGGAATCCTCTGACCGGGTATTTGGCTGCAGACCCTGAAGTCTTCCTGCTGCAAAATCTTCAATGCTGAGGTACTGTGTTGGCTTGGGTATGTACTTATCTAAAGTCTCTTAGGATTTCTGTGTAGCAGTGTTTTCTGTGAAGGGGAAGCCTCTCATCCAGTGTACCCAGGCCCACTGCTAGAATCCTGCTAGGGTGTCTACTGCGAAGCCCCTGGATCCTCTTCTAACCCTAGAAGTAAAGTACTCACCTGTTTGGCCAGTTTTCGTAAGGAACTCAGACTTTTGCTACTAGAGAACCTATTCTGACACTGCCTGTTGGTCACTACTCCTAGTGACCCCCCTTCTGCCACTGAACACTCATGCTCCAAGAATATGGGAGAGACGTTGAAGGGATTGGGCCTTTTGCCTAGAAAAGAAAATAAGTTTAAAAGTTACTAATTTATAAAGAGTTGGTTGGTAACTAATTCTAAGAGTGAACAGTAACAAAAGTTCTTACTTGTCGTGAATGTGTGATGCACTATTCTCAAAAGTATGGTTAACATCTTTTCTTCCTTAGAAACTGTTTTGCCATTCTAATAGAAAGTAGATGTGAAGGTATTTTACTCTCCTGGGATTAGGTTGTGCCTCTTCCAAAGTAAAGTGTTGGTTTCACCAGATTAGTCCTTTTGAGGATAATTGTATGAGTGTCCACCAACTGGGTCTTGCTTCCCCTGACTTGCTGCTAGCCTGTCCAGAATAAGTCTGCATTAGGTTGCAGACTACCTAGACTGAGTCATTCAGTAAAGTTTAACATTGGGTTTTACTTTCCCCTTCATTGTGAGGTTAAAAAAGTATATGGGTTTTACTTACCTTGTGTTAGCTGTGTGCCATCCAAAAATAAGTTACAAGAGTTACTGCAGACCTCAATCTGAGGTTCCTTGTTTTAAAAAGCACCTGTAATTGTACATTACATCCTTAGGTTTTACTCACCCAGAATAAGAGTGTTATCCCAAAAGTAGTTATAGGTTTTTACTGCACCTAGACTAAGTTTTCCACTATTCACCAAAAGTATATTGTCCAGTTGACTGATTATGTGATTTGTACTGAGAATCATTATACAACTGGAAGGGTCTACTGCCCTTACATTACTGAACGTAATTGTAAAAAATAAACATTGGTTTTTACTCCACAAGAATAGGCTTGACCTATACTGAATGTGTATGAAAAGGCTTTGACTTCCCTAGAACTACTGTTAGGTATTTTCAAATAAGGTCTATACTTGGGTCTGTGTACTTTCAAGTATAGTGTTTATACTGCTATTTCATAATGTTTTAGTGATTCCTTAGCCCTAGATTTATCTGGCCCCACCTGTATTTAAATAAATCATTTATTTTTACATACAAAATGTTTCTTTGGATCATTTGTATTACAATTTGACTTGTACTGATTCTACAGCCCTCTCTCCTTAAGTAAACCTGGCTGCTCTGCTTACGCTACCATGTACTCAGGCGGTACAGCCTTATACTAACAGTGGAGTCTTGTACTGTCTCAGTTGAATGGTTTTACTTCAGAAAAACTGTCTTAACACCCTCTTAGATTTGTTAAAAACACCTAGGCTTTTCACATCCATCTGGACCACCTCCACTGTAAGTGGGTTTTCAGGTGTATCCATGTTTAGAGTTTTAGGAACCACTTCCACTGTAAGTGTGTTTTCAAATGGTTCAGCCACTACAGGTTTAACTGAAGGGGCCTTTATTTTAAAGGACATACAGCACACAGGGTGCGTGGCATCAACACCAAGGCTCTTGTCAGCCCTAGGAATTGCTTCCATAGCAATGGGTCGAGAGTCCAGGTTTTGAGATTCAAGGACTCCCCTCCACTGTCTGAGGTTTCAGAAGCACTTTCTACCTCAGGCTCAGCTGAAGGTAGAATGACATCAGTGACTTGAACAACGCTTTTACACAGCGTTATAGATTGGGCAGGAACACTTAAGTTCCTATCGACGGGGTGAACCACTTCCATTCTAGGTGGGTTTTCAAGAGGTCTTTCACCTCAGTGTGAACTGAAGGTGGGGTCACACCAGTGACCTGGTTAATGGCATCACACCATATTTGATACTAGGACAAAGGTGTTTACGTTTCTGGGAACTAGTTGAACCACTTCCACTATGTGGTTTTTCAGGAGGCTCCATCACCTTAACAGCAGCAAAAAGGTGTGGTTGCAGGAGTGACCTATAGCTTTGTGGGCCCAAGGGCTTTGTACCAATTTGAAGTTATGGGTGCTACACCCAAGTGCCATTCAGAGTGGCAGTTAATGCCTTTTGTCTCTAAGGTGGGGTCGCCTAAGGGGCCCTTTCTTACTTCAAGGTTAAGAGCCTCAACCTTTTTACAAAGGGGCTCAGCTGAGCCAAAGGCTACAGCTTTTCTGCTATACTCTGTATTAACATATTTCTTAAGGGATGAGGGGATAGAATGTTTAGACCTACCTTTATTCTCAGAGTGCCTTAAGGGGTTTAGACATTGAGAAGCGTTGTTTTATCTATTTATGAGAGCTTATTTTACCCTATCCCAGTTACTTCTTTCCACTTCATGATTTCCAAGATCACTTGGTAGTCTCTCTTGGGAAGCATAAAAAGAACCCAGGGTATTATATCACTGTCACACAGACCAAACTTTGTACAAGTGAGGCCAAGGGTGTTCAGCTATGCAACAACGTCACTTCATCTTATATTGACTCACCAATTCTGGAATATGCAGACTCAGAAGAGCCCGGAAAAGAAGAAGGGTCCAGAAACTTGTCTTTTACAGATATGTTACACTTTTTCTCACTTTCCCAGATCTTCAAATTGTGTTTCCACAGGAGTTGTCTTTTATACAGTTCCAGAGACATTTCAGCAGACATGGTAGGTAGTAAGGTAGAGCAAAAGAAGGAGGGGGGGGTGAACTAACATCCTCCTCATCAGAACCCTCATATTGCTCCTCAGAGGAGTTTGGACAGCTGTTTGAACCCTCATCATCCTTACTTTCAGCAATATTGTTACAAGTGGGCATAGGTTCAATGGAGCCATTCTTATGGTCCCACAACCTTTGTATAAAGTCAAGCGCATTTCCTTTACAATTGAGGCCCTTCTCTTTACACATTGTGAACAATCTTTTCATTGAAACATTAGAGTACTCCTCAGGCCTAAAGCAGGCCATGGTGTTGGTTCTTGTATTAAATACAATAAGTAAATTTTACTTTGGCTAAACCAAACCTACTGCATGGTTTCCTTTAGACACAAAGTATATCAATAATCAATGTAATGTAATCCACATTTATCCAAGTGCATGCCAACGGTGTTAGGACAGTTTTCCTGAATTCGAACTAAGGGCTTAGTAAAAACATTCAACTAAGGCAGTACAATACTCCACTCTTCGTATAAGGCTGTACCGCCAGAGTTCATGGTAGCGTAGACCGAGCAGCCAGGCTCATATTAGGAGGGAGAGAGGGCTGTAGAAGCAGTACAAATGAAATTTTAAAACAAATGGTCCAAAGAGAAACAAACACTATGTATTGTAAAATATAAATGGTTTATTTAAATACAAGTAGGCTGAGATAAACAGTTGGGGGAATAAATACCATCGCAAATCATATAAACACATTATAAAAACACAACAGTATGCTTGCATGTACATAGACCAAAGCATATAACCTTATTTGGAACACCTAACAGTAGTTCTAGAGAAGTCAAAACCAATAGTTCGTTTTGGATTAATTACAGTAATACAGGGTAGTAGACCCTAGCAGTTACACTGAAGCGCAGCAAGAAGTCACACAGTAAATCAACTGGACAATATACTTCTCAGAATAGTACAACACTTGTTCCAGGAGCAGTATAAACCTATAACTCTGATTCAGGATAAAGGTTATTCTAGGGGAGTTGGACCTTGAAGTGTAATAGTATATTACATTAGGTTTTACCTGCCTAGAATAGCCGTGTGCCATTCTTGAAGTGTTCTTAGGTGTAGCTAAACTTGGTCTGCCTTCAGCCATCCAAAAATAGTGTAATACATTCTTTCTGATCTTAGACTGTTCCACTGAGATGTAAAGTAGATCAGTTCAAGAGAGATTAAGGCAAGCAATAACTAACTTGTTTTAGGATGGCACACAGCTAACACAAGTTAAGTAAAACCTATACACTTTTCAAAACAAGTTATCAGAAACTTAGAGGTAAGTATGAACTAGGCAGACTTCTCCTGGACACGCTAACAGCCATTCAGGGGAAGCAAGACCCAATTGGGGACACTCATACAATTATCCTAACAGGAATAATAAAGTGAAACCAAAAGTATTACTTTTGGAAAGAGGGGGACCCAATTCACAGGTGAGTAAGTTAAACTTCGATATACTTTGTTAGAATGGCAAGAGTTTCAAAGGAAAGTAAGACTAAGAATTCTTAAGAAGGCATACAGATTATTCAAGATGTGTAAATCCTATATATATGTTTATGCTTATTATTTGATAATGCGCTCCAAACCCTGAGGTAACCGGGCGCAGCAGGTACAAGATAACTTAAGCTTAGGTTACATACAGAGGACACAAACAGCTGATGCAATACAAATCAGAATAGCATATTTACAGTACATATATACAGAAAGTACAAGATAAAAGTATCTCGCAGCCCAGAGTGGGTGATGAGGTCTAGAGGCGAGGCAGTAGAGTGCAATGCTCCCTGGACCTAGTGTAAGGGCTCAGTTTATTTGTCATTGGCCCACAGCCAATTTTTCACCTTACATCTAAATCTAGATTAGGGTAGATCAACTCTTAATGCAATGGGGAATGTGTTCCAGGCTTGGGCGGCTCTAACCGGGAAGCTAGCACCACCTGATTTAGCTCGCCTAAATCTGGGAGTTTCTAGTAGATGGTTAGAGGCCCTAGTATGTAGGTGACTGGAGGATTTTCTGGTCAGTCTAGCCGAAATGTAGGGAGGTGCAGTGTTGTTCAGTCCTTTGTGGGTGAGAGATAATGTCTTGAGGAGCACTCTGTCGCTGATTTTTAACCAGTGGTGGTCTTTCCTGACGTTAGAGATGTGAGCTCTGCGCGGCATGTCCAGGGCTGCTCTAAGGGCATTATTTTGCAGTATTTGCATTTTGTTTATGACAGTTTTATTGGCGCCCGCATAAAAGGTGTTGCAATAGTCCAACTTGGACATTATTAGTGCTTTGGCTAGTGTGATGCAATTAGTTTTGGAAAGGTAGGGTCTGCAGGTCCTGATTAGTTTGCAGGTGTATGCTGTAGAGGAAGCCAGGGTGTTGGCTTGTTTTTTGAGAGATAATGTGGAATCAAGGTAAAATCTTGAATGGAAAAACAGATCTAAGGTAAGTAACACCTTTTTTTGTAACTATACACTCAGAGCTACAGTTACCAACTAATTAATTTGCAAATAAGTACATTTCCGACACATGGTTTTCTTTTCAAGGCAGACCCCCTTAAAGTATTCAGCCCTTCCCAATTCTAGTAGATGAGTTCTCTCAGAGGCAGAAGAGGGACCCTAGTGGTCTAGGAGCCAGCTGTAGGTAGGGTGAGATAGGGCTCAGTTGCAGGTAAAGTTCAGAGTCCCAGAGGAAGACTGTTCAAACAAGTATTTTACTTTAGAGTTAGTTGAGGACCCAGGGACTTCAGAGAAGATACCCTAGGAAGATTCCAGCAGTGGGCCTGGGTGAACTGAACGAGGGACCTCCCAATCATAGAAAACACCCCAAAACTACACAGGAACCACAAGGGACTTAAGGCAAGTAAATAACCATGCCAGCACAGTACCTAAGCACAGAAGATGATTTTGCAGCACAAGGACTTCAGGATCTGGAGCCAAAACTCCAGGCACTGCATTCCATGTCAGGAGGACAGAAGACAAGACCCTGGATGTGGTTTTTCAACAGAGATCAACACAAAAGGTTTCAGGCAAGGGTTTCTTTGTGGCTGGACGCAGCTCTGTGGATTTTGTGCCTTTTCAGGAGCTCAGAACACAACAGAATATCGCTAGTCAGAGTTTCGTTGTTTTCAAGGTCCAGGACTCTGGTGAGGGGACTTTTCATACTCAAGTCTCTGGAGGTCCAGCAGGATGCCCACACAGTTTCTCCAAGATTCGGAAGACCGTGCACGGTACAATGGCTAGAGGTCCTAGGGTATTGGGGTATTGCAGCCCCGCGAGGTCACAGCATGATGTGGGATAGCACAAAATGCAGGTCTTCTTGAGTCTTTTGGATCTCACCAGGGTCTGCGGCGTACGTTTCGGGAACCCCAGGTCGATTGGAAGAAAGGTAACAGCAGGCTCTAGTTGCACAGCCAGCTCTCCAGTTGCTGGAAATCATCTCAGTTGTGTTTTCTTCATCGTCCTCTTCGGTTTCGGTTCCAGTGGTCGACTACCTCTTCAGCTTCCAGGATCAGACTTTTATGCATGCACGCAGCCAAACAAACAGCCATGCAACTTTTAAACTTGGGGGGGTTGGCAGTCCTTTGAGGACAGCCAGCCTCCCAGTTTGAACTGGTTTCTCGCAGTCAGTCTGGAAAACAAAGGGCGGCAGGGTTTTTGAATCCTCCCTTGCACCCTGCCTTCACAGACACTCTGGAGACAGGGCGGGGAATCCACAGGATTTCCACCGAAGATAAAGTCAACACTAAGAATTTTCCCAACCTGGAGGACAGGGGGAAGAAAGAACAAGGAACACTGAAATGGCGAAAAAAGAAGACGGGGGCCATTTTGGTAAAATGAGCACCCATGGGTGCCTTTACAAGGACTTTGGAAACAGCCTGCGGTAAAGGTGCACCGAATAAAAAGGTTCAATGACACCAGCCATTAAAGACAAGTTAGTCCTTGTAACTAATGTTACATTTAG
The DNA here is from genome assembly GCF_040938575.1 of Ambystoma mexicanum. Classification (NCBI taxonomy): domain Eukaryota; kingdom Metazoa; phylum Chordata; class Amphibia; order Caudata; family Ambystomatidae; genus Ambystoma; species Ambystoma mexicanum. The sequence goes on from NC_090937.1 coordinate 1,098,757,913, forward strand.
AATGAGAAAGGGGATACC